>NW_027492595.1:0-481376 GCF_021521415.1 Bidens hawaiensis
GTCTTTGTTGATCACCTCCATCATCACCGCCTGCACCACCTGCTCCAGCAACAGCAGCCATATCTGCAACAAACAGGTTAAGTTAGATAAACATCAAAGCGAATCACAAGTTCGCCTGTTACCATGAGCGAAGTTGTGATCAATTCTGTATAGGCGAAGTTAAAGGTGAGGCGAAGTTGGGAAACAACTTCGCTTCAACTTGAACTTCGTCTGATAATAGTTAAGTAAAATGATCCAGGCGAAGTTACGGATAACTTCGCCTAATCACAACATCGCCTCATAAACTGTTTCAAAATCAATAATCAGGCGTAGTTAAACCTCAGGCGAAGTTACGGATAACTTCGCCTAAACTGTAACTTCGCCGAATTTGAATCGGCAACAGTTAGGGATTTAGAACGACGTGTAGATGATGATTTCGGAGATCGAGGACTCCGAAATACATGATTTTATGAAGTTACAGACGTTCATGCAAATTACTATCACGTAATATCAAGTTTGAAAATCGGGTGTTTAGGTTTCAAATAATCGAGCTCACGAAACGGTTCGAATCGACCTGTGATTAACATTAACGACCATGATTATACGAATATAGAACCCTACACACCTTTAATCTGATTTGAATCGAGGTAAAAAATAACAGATGATCGATGATATAAGTTCGCCGGTTGACAGGGAGTTAAGTTCGCTGGGTTTTTGAAATTATGATCCTGTTTGACCTTAAAACTTCTTTATATAGGGTCAAAGTTAGTACAGGCGAAGTTATCGACAACTTTGCCTATTCCAGGCGAAGTTATCAACAAGTTCGCCTGTATTTACAAAACACACCCCTATACTTTTAATAATTTTCAATAAAGTTTTAAAAACATCCTTTAAAGCGTTAAATAATACGATCAAGACCAAGTAACCAGGTATAAAATCAAACAATTACAAAAGTAACAAAAATTTGAAAAATTAAAGTACACGGGATCAAATTTCAGTCTCGACAGGGACTACCATGTTTTAGAAAAGATCCGAACAGGAATCATACTAATTTCGTGACTGTCACACAGATCCGTGTTCAGCTGTATTATGACATAAAGAAACAGGTTGTAAGCAGGTAATCTACTTAGAATGGTTTTCATCGTTTCTGTGATACGAGTTAGGTTCAATTAAGCTCAAAACTTAAGTGGGCAACAACTCAGAGATTATGATGCCTCCTATCTATTCTCAAAGCGTATTTGGCTTTCACCAAGTCACCCCGAATTGACCTTGAACTCATAGTGTCTGATTAAGTTTGTAAGTACTCTTCATCTGCTTCCCGTTCTCTTTCTTACTCCATGATTGAGAAGTCTTGACATTGTCAGCTCTAGAATGTTTCAATAACTCATAAGGTTTTTTTTTTTTTTTTTTTTTTTAATTTTACGATAAACATTTACATAGACTTCAGAGTAGTAAACAACTGCAAGTCCCGAATCTGGATCACTGCAGTTTCTTCACACACTATCTTTACGGGAATCAGAACACTTACGGGCTCTTGTATGACTGGGTAATCGTTTTTCTGCCTATCATTTGGAAAGATATATATGAAGACATGCAAAACTCTTAAGGAGTTTCCACGTAAAATCGAGTAGATTTAGTTTGTATCACATCTACTTTTACGCACCATAAAAAGCTACCATGACATACAATGACTGTTCTAAAGCCTTTTAAGCCTAATAACTTCACTAGTTAAGCACACAGAATCAGTAAATCTATCATTTTCCAAGGTTGGATCAATTTTCTGTTAAAACATAGTAACAGAACTTCTTACGAAGTAGTAGACTTGAAAAATAATTTCATTTCCCTAAAAAATTTTTTTGACTTCAATCGCCCCGATCAGTTCAAAGTCTTCAGGTAAACGGTTATCCTGCGAATCCAATGGATTAGCTGGACCGACCACATACAAGTATGTGTCCTTCTTACTAAGTATGATCGACTAATTTTCAGCGAAAGAATAAAAAGACATCATAATCGCCCCGGTCACTTTCAGTCATCTGGTTAATGGCAACCCTCATACTCTACAAGTAGAAAATGAGGACCAAACATATCCGAGGATATGTCCTTCAAACTGAGGTAACCGACATAATTTTAAGCTATAGTGACATTTTTTTTTATATATATGCACAAAAAGCATGGTTACTCGGGATTGATCATCCCATTCAACTCAACAAGGTTTTGAAATCTTGATTTGTCAAACGCTTTAGTATATAAATCAGCGAAATTATCAAGCGTATCCACCTTTTCAAGCACAATCAGTTTCTTCTCAGCACAATCCCGTATAAAATGATGACGTATGTCAATATGTTTAGTTTTACTGTGCTTTACGGGATTATTAGTTACTGAGATCGCAGCAGTGTTATCAATACAAATTGGAGTAAGTGAGAAATTCAGACCATAGTCGCGTAACTGTTGTTGAATCCACAGAACTTGGGAGCAGCAGTTGGATGCTGCCATGTATTCTGCCTCACATGTTGAAATGGCGACTGATGTCTGCTTCTTGCATTGCCAGGACACTAATCTGCCTCCTAGAAACTGACATCCTCCAGTAGTTGACTTCCGACTCTGATTGCACCCTCCATAATCAGAATCTGTGTAAGCGACTAGCTCCAAGTCTCCTCCTCTCGGGTACCACAACCCCAGCTTCGGCTTGCCCTTGAGATACCGCAGTATTCCCTTCGCACCCTTCAAATGAGATTCTTTTGGGTTTGCCTGAAAGCGTGCACAAAGACAAACAGCAAACAATATATCAGGCCTAGAAGCAGTTAAGTACATTAAAGAACCTATAATAGCCCGATACTGAGTTGGGTCCACATCTGCGTCATTGTCTGTCTCAGCACCCAATTTATGGTTGACGCAGATTGGAGTATCGAATGGAGTGCTGTCCTCCATCTTGAAGCGTTTGAGCACATCATGGACATACTTGGTCTGATGAATGAACATCCCATCCTTCTTCTGATCAACCTGCAATCCTAAAAAGAAAGTTAGTTCACCCATAGCACTCATTTCAAACCTTTTCTTCATGACGGCCTCGAACTCCTAACACATGGAGACTTTTGATGCAGCAAAGATAATGTCATCCACGTAGACTTGCACCAGCAGGAAGTCGCTTCCTTCTCTCTTGAAGAACAACGTGCTATCTATCTTCCCTCTTTCAAACCCATTTTCAAGCAAGTAATCTGATAAGGTTGAGTACCAGGCACGAGGTGCCTGATGTAGTCCATACAACGCCTTGCTTAACTTGTACACGTGGTCTGGAAAGTCTGGGTCAGGAAAACCCGGAGGTTGCTCAACGTACACAACCTCATCAACTTTCCCATTTAGGAACGCACTTTTCACATCTAACTGAAATACCTTCATCTTCTTATAAGCAGCAAATGCCAAAAACAATCTAATGGCTTCCAATCTTGCCACAGGAGCGAACACTTCATTATAATCAATCCCCTCTTGTTGATTAAAACCTTTAACGACTAGCCTCGCCTTGTTTCTTATAATAATCCCTTTCTCATCTCTCTTGCACTTAAAAACACATTTTGTGCCTATCGCATGTACATTATTTGGTTTTTCAACCAAAGTCCAAACTTCCATTTTCTTGAATTGAGCCAGCTCTTCTTGCATGGCTTCGACCCACGAGCTGTCCTTTAGAGCCATTTGATAATTCTTTGGTTCAATCTGGCTGATAAAGCAGGTGTACAAGCATTCGTTGATTATGCCTGTCTCCTTAATGCTTGTGTAAACACATGTGTGCTCATTCAAGCTACGTCTTGTTTGTACACCGGAGGACACATCACCAATCACATTCTCTAAAGGGTGATCTTTATGAATTCTCGTGGTCGGAACCGAACCGACATGCTAATTGTCTTCCAAGTTAGAAGAGAGCTCGTCAATGGTTGTTCCTTGCTGAGAGTGAAACGGATTGAAAAATTCTTCTTCAGGAGAGGCAGCAGGGGTATCGATAGCATTTGATGAGGAAGGTTGACATTTATCAAACAGCTGTCTTTGCACTAGATTTTCTTCCTCATCAAGGATCATCTTCGTAGCAACTGTTTCTTCTACTTCTGCACTATCCAAATAAGGTATGTTAAAAGACTTAAAAAGTCTATCATAGTCGAAAAACTCAGCAGGTCCGTTGCTTGGTTTTGGCGGTTTGTAACTTGTGATATCGGTGTTACACACCACCTCAACCTTGCAGGTCGATGTATTAAAGACACGTCTGTTGGGAGTCCCAACAACATAACCGACTAAGATTCCTTCATCGGCTACTTCACCAAATTTAGAATTTGTCTTTAAAATCGAACAAGGGGACCCGAATGGTTCAAGACCACTCAAGTTGGGCTTCCTCCCATGCATAAGCTCATAACACGTTTTATTAAGTCTTTTAACAGTCAAGACTCTGTTCAGGATATAACAGGCTGTAGCAACAGCTTCAGCCCAGAACACCACAGGAAGCTTCGAATCAGCCAGCATAGTTCTGGCTCCTTCAATTAACGTTCTATTCTTCCTCTCAGCCACTCCATTCTGTTGCGGAGTATACGGAGCGCTGTACTGGTGCTCAATCCCTTTCTGAAGGCAGAAGATCTCCATTTCATAATTCTTGAACTCTGTTCCATTGTCACTCCTGATGAACTTAACCCTTTTATCCATAACGTTCTCAACTTTGGTAATCAAATTCTTCACCATCTGAGCCGTTTCATCTTTTGATTTCAGGAAATATACCCACGAATATCGTGAGTAATCATCAGTGATCACCAAGCAATAAGAAGTACCTCCTAGACTTTTTGCATTCACGGGACCGAAGAGATCCATGTGAAGCAATTCTAGAGTACTGACAATAGAATTGACCTTCTTGGTGTGATGGGATTTCTTGTGCTGCTTTCCCTTCTTGCACGCTAGACATTTGTCTTCAAAGTTGAAACTTTTCAAGGGAACGCCCAGCACAAGTCCATTCTTGACAATGTGGTTCATCTTCCGAAGATGAATGTGCCCCATTCTCCTATGCCACAATTTGGACTCCGATTCGCTCGCTTTTGTCATAAGGCATGATTATTCCGTGGCCATTTCAGTCGACCTCATATCCATAATATACGTATTCCTCTCACGTGGAGCCTTCATCACAATCCACTCCTCTGGTATCTGAAAACCAGGATGCAACACAATCGCCTCATTCTTTGTAAAATGTACGGTGTACTCCTTATCACAGATCTGCGACACACTCAGCAGATTGTGCTTCAATTCTTCGACAAAGTTTACTTTCTCTAGAGTCATCTTTCCATTAGACACCGTTCCCATTCCTGTAATCTTGCCTCCACTTTCTCCAGCAAAGCTCACTCTCCCTCATTGAACAGGTTTCAAATCGTGTAACAAGATTTTGTTACCCGTCATGTGCCGGGAACAGCCGCTATCCACAACCCAAAGATTATTGGCAGCCCTGTTCAACTGTTCCTGCACAATTAAAGCAAAAGATTAGAATCTAGGGACCCAAGACCAATTGGTCTTGGATCTATACATCCCGAACTTTGGCTTTCCAAAGTTAGTCTCTGTATAATTCCTGTAAGTCCTATTAGTATACCTCCTTGTAGATTGATAGTGAGGCCTTCCAAACCTTTGTGAATTGAAAGAATTATAACTTACTGTTTGGTTATCAGCAGTGTGAAACTGAGATTGGTTTCTTTGAAAACCTGAATTAGTCTGATTTCTGAATTTTGAATGGTTTTTACTTTTACCAGTATTATAATTACCATTAGGCTTAGTCTCAGTTTTGGTATGCCTCACACCTCTGAATCGCTGCTTCAGAGGGCAATCTTCAACTAGGTGCCCTAATTGATTACACCTAAAACAACACCTATGCTCAACTTTCTTTTCAACAGTTGTTTTGGATGTCGAGGCTGTACTACCGCCCGTTCGTCTCACATATGGTGGGACATAAGGGTTTAGCGGAGAACTCTTTTTAGTTGTTTTATCTTTCTCTCCACTATTTGGTAATACAACCTCCTCCTTTGTCTTGCCCGACTCGAATGACTTATCCGAATCTGATGAGACCGGACTCGGAACAGAAATTTTAACACTTGACACAGGCGGACTTGTTTCGCCTCTACTAACATCTGGTTCTGTACTAGTTACCTTAATTGGAACTGTCTGAACAACCTCAAAGTCAACAGATTTCTGATTACTAGGATTAAAAGTGTAATTGTGATTATAAGGTGGTGGAACCTCATGATAACCAATTCCTCCCCTCTTAACTGAGGAACCTTGATCACTAACAAGGTGATCAAGAATAGCAGAGGAATTTCTGAACTGCTCAAGTTTTCTATTCAGTTCCACCACTTTCACCTGGTGATCAGCAATCTGTTTTTCTCTTTCAGCTATTAGTTTGGTTTTTTTCTTCCAAAACTTCATAGCTTAGATCAATCACTTGAATTTTTTCAGCAAGTTTTGCTTTTAGACTTTTAATATCTTTTTCACAAGCTTTTATTTTAACTTTATAGCTATTTTCTCTTGCTTTTGTAAAATGATGATCTTCTTTTAGAGTTTTAAACTCAGCATCCAAACTAACATACTGATCAGTTATAGTTGCTAATTGCTCAGACAAGTTTTCACATTTAGAACAAATAGGTTTAGAACATACCTCGGAGAGCTGGTCTTTAGCATCAGCCATGAAAGCTTTTTCTACTCCAGTAGCTTTCTCACTTTCTTCATTTTCCACATTCGCCAAATTTGCCTGTTCAAAGATTTCTTCAGAATGCAGGTTCCAGTTATATTCACCATCTTCTCTGGAAATCATGGCACTATAATCTTTACTACCCCCATTATGCTGTGTAGACTTGCCTTGACCACGTTCTACACGCTCATTTCTGCACTCCTTAGCAAAGTGGCCGTTTTGCTGACAGTTGTAGCATCTTACCTTCGTCTTGTCAAACCCTGGCCTTCCACCGACAAACTTTCTTCCGGTCTTTTTCATAAACCGTTTCACTCTTCTCACGATCATAGCCATCTGCCATTGCAGATCCATTTCTTCTAGATCATCAGCATCAATCTGGTCATAGTCTTCATCCAACATAGCTGGATCAACAATCTTCCCCTGAATGTAGTTCTCATAGGAAGCAATAAAAGAAGCATAGAGAGCAAACTGCTCTTCAGCAGATTTGACACTCATAGGCATCTTAGAGTAGTTGTTGCTAGGAATACTTGGAGAGCAACTACTCTTGCTTGCTTGCGGTTTAGATGCACTAGATCCACCTGCTACAAAGCAAACATCACCATTCATGTTGACTGACACATGCCCCTCATGTGATGAGTTGGCGCCCGACTCTCCCTTCGAGTAGTAGGCAGCTGATTCAGTCTTCGAACCTGAACTAGAGTTGACTTTAGCACCATACATACCTGGATCTTGAACCTGATCCGTAGGTGTCTCCTTTCTAACCATGTTAAGCTCAAAGGTTCGGAGCTTGTTAACTGTTGTCTCAAGGTCATAGTCAGCAAAGTCTTTATCTTCTCTCATCAACACAGTATACATCTCCCATTTTGGTGGGAGAGCATCAAGAAGCTTCTCAACAATCTCATCTTCTTTGTATGCAATTTAATAGTTGCTGAGTTCAGTCATCAGATGATAATATCTGGTGATGATATCATCAAGTGATTCGTTTTTCAGATACTTGAAGACCGAGAATTGAGTTTTGAGCAATTTGATCTTCGAAGCACGGATTCCCACATTTCCTTCAAACCGGTTCTCAAGAGCTTCCCAAAGCTCTCTTGCTGTCTTGTACTTTCTAAAAGTATGAAGGATCTCTTGTGGAAGAGCCATAGTGATAGCAGCATGAGCCTTGCTCTCGGCCTCATACATCTTTTTCTCTTCTTCTTCCATTTTGCTGTACTTTTTGATCTGATCACGACCTTCGTACTCCATAGTTGGTGGAATATAACCATCCTGGATGCATACCCACATTTTCGCATCCTGGTACTTGACATATTGTTCGAACCAATCCTTCCAAGCAACGAAGTCGGTTCCTTTAAGCAACTTTGGGGCCTTAGTAGCTGACCCTGCTTCTACTTCCATCTTAACTAACTCTGAGATGTTAATTGACGACATCTTTCTCAAAAACTAAGAAACCCGAAAAACAAAAAAAATTTCTTCTGAAAAGTACTGTAGGCGAAGTTACGGATAACTTCGCTTAAGTCTTAACTTCGCTGAAGAACTTCGCTGATTCTTAACTTCGCTTGAGGTAAGCGAACTTAGGAGGTAGGCGGAGTTGTAGAGAACTTCGCTTGAGTTAGGCGAACTTGAGAAGGTAGGCGAAGTTGTGGATAACTTCGCTTAACCTTATATCTTCGCCGAAACCCTACGAACAGTGACGGCAACTTCGCCTGATGAACACAAAGTTTCTACAGATCTGATTTCTGGGTTTTTCGAGGTTTTTGACGGTGTAAAGAGTTGAATACGATGGTAGGAGGTAAGAATGACACAAAAACACAGAAAACACGTCCCGCGAATAGTCGAAACGGGACGATTTCTACACCCGCGTGAATATCCCGAACCACACAATTGAGCAATAGCTCTGATACCAATTGTAGGTTCCCTGGATGGATCTGCACGGGATATCTCGATCTACACAGGTGCGGAATCCCTGCGTAGGTTGTTACGAGCGTAGAACACGAATCAAACAAACACACGATACGAATAAACGAACACACGTTATATTATAACCGAAGCACGTGATATAATCACTGAATACAGACTCAATACTCTCTGGTTCTCACGTCTCTCGACTCACACACGTCTGTATACGATTACCTTCAACAACCTAAACAAGCCGTGACCTAGCATATAAATACACGACAACTTCGCCTGATATGTTCAGGCGAAGTTGTTGCTAACTTCGCTTGACTAACAAGTTCGCCTGATAAGCGAACTTGTCAGTAACTTCGCTTAAACATAAACAAAACACAATTAACATTACAGACTGGATTACAGACACTAGACTATGAACTACTGACATTATGCACCAACACTAGCGTCCACTCAAACAAATCAGACAAAGCTTACCACTTGAACCACAACTCCATTTGCTGTAATTTACATAATAATATTTATACAGGTAACTAGTGAAAAACCCAAAACTCTTGATATTTCCCAACACTAAAATCAGTTGGCGCTAAGTTTCCCCCCAAATTAAAACCCTTGGCGCTAAGTCTCTCCCAAAATTAAAACCCTGGAGCCTTCATTCACTTCACAAAACAGTTGCCGCCTCTTCCCACCACCTAATCCTTATCCCGCTGCACCGTATTGTGGACATCGTATGAGGTTTTCTTGTGACATAATCATTTTCGAGGTACGTCTCTTGTAGCCGAATTACTTGTTAGTAAGCAAATTTTTAATTTTTCTTGTGGATAAGTTGTTTAGGGTTGAAATGGCAAGAGAAGCGGATACAGAACGGGCCGAACGTGAGAGGCTACAAAGACGAATGGAAAGAGGCTTAAAAGAGCGCGCCGAGCGCGAAAAAGAGCGGGCTAAATGCATGAAACTGTAAAAACAGATTGAAGAAATTATGAAAAAAAATTGCCGATAAGTAGTTTGTTTACTGTTTGGTATTTCGACATGTTAAACTTATGTTATTTTGTTTGGTATTTTGACCCGTTAAAACAAATGATATTGTATTTTGTTTGGTTATTGTAAAAGATTTATTTAATCTAAATTATGTTTTTGTTTATCTTGAAATTTAGTCTTTTCTATTAGATATTTTAAAAAAGTAATTTAGTTTTTATTTTCAAAAAAAATATAATAATTAAAAATTAAATTTTTTCGGAATTTCATCTGTAAAAATAAAATCATAAAATAATTTTTTTGTCGGAAGTTGGTCTGTACATTTAAAATTGTCTTATATTTAATTAATGTGATTTGTCGAAAGATCATCGAAAATAAAATAAAATTAATTGTTATTATGACTTAATTTTTATAATTAATAAAAATATGTTTTGTGACTAGTTTCTCGCTAATTGATTGGAATAATCTAAAAATATTGTCCTCGGTAATTTGTCGCAAAGGTAGCGACAAACCATAATTGTCGGTATTTTGTGAGAAGTTACTCGGAAAAGTTTTTCCTAGGAGGTTTTTTCCAACAAACGCTTTTCATCGGTATTTTCTCGCTAATCAACGTTTCCGACAATTTACCTATGAATTTCTTTGTCGGAAAAGGTCAAGTTTTTTAGTAGTGAACTGTTTGTGAGCAACGATATAATATTTCCATTTAGACAATGTAATAACATATTGAAAATATGTTGGCATCACAGGAGTACACTTAAATATGTTGGCATCACAAAGAGACATTGCTGTATGGTTAGATTTGTGGTCACATTTGATATTGCTAATAGTTGGCACCAAACTGGACTCCAATTCACAAACATGTTTGTAATGTTGCAAACTTGCAGTTAGTGTAAAGGTTTCAATACATTTTTCATTAGGCCAGATAATCCTTATGTGTAACTGTGTAAGTTTGGCCCATTTATATGTAAATGTGTTGAATTCGGCACATCTTATCTGTTAGTTACTTCCGTGACTTGCGAAACTTGTGACATATTGCTTGTTTATTTAATATTGATTTCTGGTTCATAAATAAAACAAACCCAATAAAAAATTTGGCTAAACAACGATTAATAACCCAAAAATTGTTTAATCACCATTAATAACCGAAAAAAACAAACAAATTTTTACCAAATGATATGTTATACGAATCATCAGATTTCACTTTCAATATCATAATACATGTACCGGGACATATAATTGTGTGTTACAAATTCTATTGAAGCATCAAACAAATAGAAAACAATGAATAACAAAACTCTAACCTTGTAAATTGCCGAATCCTACACCTTCGACTCTAGACGAAACCTAGTGTTTAAGATACAATCACCCCTCTTAATATAAATTTTGGTATTAATCCTCAACAATTTTAGAGAAGATTGCATGAATCGAAACTCAATTTGGTGTAGACGTGCACAAGAAAACCGGTTCCGGAACCGAACCAGTGGAACCGACCCGGAACCGGTTCCAGTTCCTACCCGATGGACCAAATACCCGGTTTGGGTATTTTTGTACCCAAAAATCATACCCGGTTCCCCTATTTGTATTTCCCAATCGGTTCCAACCCGGTTCTAAGTGTACCCGGTCCGGTTCCTACCCGAAATAACCGGTTCCGGCGGGTTTTTTTTAAAAAGGTCAAACACAGGTCAAACTAGCCGTTGGTACCGGTTCCAACGGTAATATAGCTGTTGGAACCGGTTTTTGAGAAACAAAAGAGCCGTTGTAACCGATTCCAACGGTAATATAGCCGTTGGAACCGGTTCTTGTAGCCCAAAACCTATATATAAGTTGTTTTCCATTACTTGTTTCACCACCAAACTCAAAAACAAACTAAAATACTTCTCCTTTAGAAAACCCGACCATCCAACTAAATATTATTATGGCACCCATAAAAAACTAACAAGAAGGCTAAGAAGAGTATTTTTATTGAACCCGTCGTGCTATGGAGGACCCAAATGTTCTTGTGGTCGTCACCCATAACCGCAACCAAGACATATGGAAGAATTGGGATTTGGTTGTGAATGCCGAAGGTGATAAAATGGCTCGTTGCAAACTATGTGGAACACAATTAAAGCACTATTCCAACTCGACTTTGAGAAAGCACATCGAGAAGCCATATTGCAAGGCCTTGAAAGGGATTGGCGCGACCGATCAAGTTGACTTGGGTAAAGATGGTACACTATTTCGTTACAACACGACTCAAGTTCAAGATAGAATGGCAAAGTTCGTTATTCAACGAGGTTTGCCGTTTAACCACTTTGATGACCCGGATTTGACGTCGTTGATTCGAGAAACTCTACAACCACGATACACACATGTAAGTCGTACTACCTTAAGACGTCATTGCATCAAGTTGTGGGAGTGTGCTAAAAAAGAGTTAATCGAGTTTTTTCATTCTTTACAAGCGATGGTTAGTTTAACTACCGATGTTTGGTTGGCACCACACGGGGTGCCCGAATCATACATATGTGTCACCGCTGATTGGGTTGATCCGGTGAAATGGCAATTGATAAAACGCACCACATGTAAATAACCTATTTATAGTAAAAAAAACCGGTTCCAACGGTCAAAAACGGCTATATAGCCGCTGGAACCGGTTTGTTTGTAACGGCTCTTTTATTTGAACTTCAAAAAAAACCGGCGGAACCGGTTTTTACGTAATAACCGGTCCCGGTTCCTAAAAGTTGGCATTTCGGGTTATCGGTTCGGGTCGGGAACCGAACCGGTTCCTGACTGGAACCGGTGCCATTTCCTACCCGGTGTGAAAAAAACTGGTTCCGAACCGGTTCGGGTTTTTCAATAGTACCCGATTTGTGCACGTCTAATTTGGTGAATGTTAACCTGAACTTTGTTAACTTTAATTTTAATTTTGTTTCGAGTTCTTAAAACTTAAAGCGGTTCTCAAAAGAAATCAATCATATATATATATATATATATGATGGGTCAAGTTATTCTACAAAGGGGGAACAAAAATAAGAAGGATTTCTAACCACATAAAAAAACCCTAAAAAAATTAAAAATAAATAAATAAAAAATCATAACTCAAAATATAATAAAAAACGAAAAAAGTAAAAACACAAAAATGTTTCCACCGTCTTTCTCGTTCTAATTAAAAAAGCACACACACAATGGTAAGTGAAAAAAGTCGATGTGTCTTTTTGTTTATCATTGTATTTTGTGCTTATTTTCGTCATTGATTATGTCTTTTCTTTGACATTGTGTATTTTTTTGTATTGTGTTATATTACTCAACATTGTGTTATCTTTTGTTCGACATTGTGTAATATTTTGCGGTATATTGTGTCTTTTTTAGTTATAATTGTGTCTTTTGTTCATTTTCGTCATTGATTATGTCTTTTCTTTGACATTGTGTATTTTTTTGTATTGTGTTATATTACTCAACATTGTGTTATCTTTTGTTCGACATTGTGTAATATTTTGCGGTATATTGTGTCTTTTTTAGTTATAATTGTGTCTTTTGTTCATTTTCGTCATTGTGCATTTGATCACACCATTGTATCTTTTCGTTAACCTTTTGTTTTGTTTTTTTAACGGAAATGATGGCGGAAACATTTTAGTTATTTAATTTTTTTTCGTTTTTTATTTATATTTCGAGAGATGATTTTTTTATTATTTTTTTTTTTGAGTTTATTTTTAAGAGGTTTTTTTTGTGTACGTGGTTAAAAAACATTCTCACACTTCTCATTTTTGTCTCTCTGTATTTTGACTTTACCATATTTACCCTATTTATGATACTAGCTTTAGAGCCCGTGTAACACACGTGATGATCTAAATAAAATTAAGTTACAAATAAAACAATACATAATGTATATAGAAAAATGTATTACATCTATGCTTGTATTATTATACATAAATTTGATTTTATTTATATCATAATTATTTTTTCCAAAAAAATTGAACTTAATAAAAAAAATAATGCACGTGCAAAAACATACACAAGAACACTTCGTCTATTGAAAATTTATTCTCAGTATCATGTATGTATAATTAAAAGAAATTTTGTTATGAACCAATTTCGGAGAATACTTCTTATATAATAATAGTTTTGAGCTACACAATTAAAAAGATTTTGATAACTTTGAGAGACTTCTCGACTTTGCCAATTGACAAAAAAATAACAGGTTAACCCGTTGAATTTTGTGAATGTTTTGCTTTACTTGAGCATAATTTTGTACGACATATTTCACATACAACATTCTGATCACTATTAAAAAAAAGTCAATGCTGATACAAATGTTTCTAAATATATTGATAAAAGCTAGAAGTATTGATAGTCATGTAAAAAATATTCAATGAGCAAAATCCTGAATCTTTTGACTTTTTTCAAAAATGTCACTAAAAATAAATTCGAAACTCAATCACATTTAAAATTTTAACTTTCATTTGTTTTACATTTTCAAGTCAAAATTTTGAACCCGTAACAAGTTTGACGATAAATCTATTTGCATTCTCAAAATTTTAAAAATATTCAGATTACCCATTTTTTACACGTAATAAATTTGAGCCAATTGTTGTTAATTTGTACCAAACAGTCTATTTATCAATATTTAACCCGTAACAAACAAATTTTAGTTTCACCAAAAACTCGAAGCAATCATTGATAAAAAAACCCAAGAAAGTAAATATGCTAAACTTTATTATATTTGAAAGTGATTGGTATATACACTATACTTATAATAATTTAACACATATACGTATAGTTTCTAAATTAACCGAAAATTAAATAGATAGATTTAAATAATATATTTTTAATTTATAAATTTATATGATAATGTACAAAAAAACCAATAGATAAATGGATTTATTTGTAAAAAATCGATCAACTTTTAAGCATATATTTATAATTTAATGATTAAAAAATTACTTTGTAAATTGAAAGCATATTTTTTTTTAATTTACAATCTTCAACAATATACATAATATAATATGTTAATGATAACATTTAAAATTATATTCTTTTCAATATTTAATAAACATGGTTTGTTACAGATTTTTGAATTTCATCAAGTATGTTGTGAAATATGTTCTAACAATATGCATTAGTATAATATGTAAATATTCATTTGTATAAAAATGTGTAGATATAATACAAATAGAGTTTAATAAAAAGTGAATAATTTAGTTAGATATAATATAAATGGAATGTAAAAGAAAAGTGAATAATTATTAATATATGCCATATATTAGTTTTGAAAGGAAAAAAATTATGAGGATTAACCACAAACTGACACGTGTCACAATCTTTTTACTTTATTAGCATATAGGTAGAAAATATTGAAAAATGTATACTAACTAGTTTTTTTTACCCGTTACTTTATTAGCATATAGGTAGAAAATAATGAAAAATGTATACTAACTAGTTTTTTTTACCCGTGCGCTTCGCTGCGCGTGATAACGTTTTGTTGCGAAAAATAATGAAAAATGTATACTAACTAGTTTTTTTACCCGTGCGCTTCGCTGCGCGTGACAACGTTTTGTTGCGAAGCGCGTGACAACGTTTGGTCATAAATCTTCACGATACAATCACAACACACCACCGTTATGCATAAATCTTCACGATACAATCACAACACATAATTTGAAATCAATGACTACATCAACGTTTGACATGTGCCACATTTTAGTTTTCACAGGCCTAACCAATTGCCAATACATATATGAAAAATCCATTACCAAACCCGATAACATGTATTTGGTTCGATATATGGTTGAACTTCTTATTGATCGGGTTAACCCGAAATACCCAAAAACCACAAAAGTAAAACCCTATTTTGTAGGTTGGCATCATCCCCTAAACAACAACCATCAAAATTTGATATCGCTCATAGCAGCCGATATTGGCGTAAGCTTCTTTGTATGTCGTTTCTTATGTTGGATTATTGTAGACATTTGGTCCAACCATTTTTACTAAAGTATGTGCCATGTCAAAAGTTGCATACTTTTTTTCTGGGACATGGAGAGTACATGCGAGATTTATGACTACTTTCTTCAGAAAGGTGAAAGGTGGTCTGCAAATACATATAAACATTGAGGCATAACTGCATCATAAAACTTAAATGCCATTAGACAATTTAACTATTGTTAACATGAGAGCCAATATTATTTTTACTACCTTGTTAATTCCAAGCTCTAAAAAACTTCTCATAACAACCTAAAGAAGCAAGGATGAAAAACACACCAACATATTATATATCTTATCACCTCATTAATATTATATATCTTATCACCTCATTAGATTCTTTATTCAACCATTATGAATCTTAATTAGCAAACGTTTTTGATTCATGCACGCTGAAGGATGAATTTGAGTATTGACTTTCCTGAAGAAGCTATAAAGCAACTCAACTGAAGAAAACAAAACACAAAATAATTAGTTAGAAGCATCTTATCTAAAAAGAGAAGAGTTTGAATTATTTAAACGGGTCAGATATCAGATAATGTGTGTTCAAGTAGTGAATTTATATGATACCGTTACTTTAGTAAGTATGGTTTTATAATCATGCTAGATTGATTATTTATGTTGGCGCCCAGCCCAGCCCAGCCCAGCCCAGCCCAGCCCTCCACAATAACATTAAGTTCACATTAGGGATTAGTTCGGTACCGAATTTCCCGATCTAATATCTCCCAAAAGCTTGGTACCATATCGAATATGCTCGGTTCGATACCGTTGGCAAAAATTCGATAAAAACGGGCACCGAAACCTCAAATAGTTGGTTACCGAATCGGCTAGTGGTACCATCTGCTCATCCCTACTCAACATGCTTGCATAAGCTCGCAATGAAAGTGAAAAACAAACCTGAAATTCCGTTTCTGGAAGAGCCTGAACTGAAGTATCTGCTGCCTTTCCGTTTCTGCAAACATATAAATTCATCCTAATTATGAAATTAGGGGTAAATTGACAAATAAGCACAGGCCTACAACAATAACTTAAATAAATCAGATGCAACTAATCAAAATAGATAGAAGAGGATGCGATTTACATACATCCGTGCATCTTCAAGCGTACACCTCACCTGAGAAAGATCAGATAAAGTTAGGTTAACCAAATCTAAACAACAAAGTTGAAATAGTCCATCGAAATCCTTAACCTAGAGAAATAAAGATAACATTAAAGATAACATTCCTAGCGTAAATAAAGTTGAAATGTACACACCAAAATCTTTGAAATTGTAGTATTATAAATAAATTAAGATAACATTCCTAGCGTAAATAAATTTGATGGGCCGGACCGTAGGTACGTAACAAAAACTTATTTAGACTTGGGTTGGAAACCTATATATCCCTGTAAAGTATAAATACTAAAGAATAAAACTTAAAGAAGCCATATTATATTATCGTATTTTGATCGATAAATCGAAGTCGGCCAGTTGAGGTATGATTTTTATCTTAAAACACTTCGTATAACTAAGACTGATTGTTTATTATTATTATTTTATGATGTTTATTTTAATCATTATCTACTGTTATGATTGAACAGTTCTATGTTTCTTTGTTAAATATGCAAACAGTGTTTGTTTAACGAATTAAAGATCTTCGATGGAGCAGAGACAAGATTGTTGTTTGCTTGATCTGTCTAGAAAGTATCCTTGGTTTGTTGTTGAGAACCTGGAAGCCGGAGATGACAAAGGAGACCAAATATTCTATCCCATACATTACCCGGTATCTCAATATCAGTTTAGAATCTCCGGGGGACGTATCCAAGGCTGTTTTCATGGCTGGGTGATTCTCTCAAACAACCTCATGTGGTCTATTTGGAACCCATTGACTAGTAACGTCATACGCCTCCCTCCCTTGATTTTGAAAGATGTCGACTCTATTGGAGAATGTTGTTTGTCGCGTTCTCCTGATGACCCTAGATCACTTCTCCTGTTAACTACACACGAAAAACCTACCATTGTTTTTTGTAGACTCGACGGTAAGTTAGGATGGACCGAAATGTCATATGCTAGACAAATGAGGGACATGGAGTTGTGGGATAGTCTGTTGTATTGTCTAACTTGCTGCAATGGTACAATATATGCCTTGATTACTAGGTATGATTTTGCTATACATGTTGATGTTGATGTGGGTAACGATGGAGAAGTTGTGATAAATCTATTGCCGTTTGTGGAACTACCACATCCTTTCTTCAATTGTTTTTCTTCATTGGAACCTTTTCTAAAAGGAAGTTGTGTGGATCAATTGTTCTACATTTTAATGGGTTTTGATGAATTAACACTTTGTAGTGTGCATCTATATAAACTGGACATGACTAGTTTGAAATGGGAAGAAATACAAGACCTCAAAGATGCTATCTTCTTCTTGGATCTTGCTCATAGTGAGAGCTTGGTATATTACCGCTCTGAAATCGCATCCGTTAGGGGGTTATATACACATTCTTGGCCAAAATGGCAAAGCAATGCACTCCCTACACGTTAAAGATAAGATCGTTTCAGTATCTTCTATGCCTTCTTGTCTAACATCATCAAGCAGCCGCTTGTTATTATGGGAATGCACCAGGTATTTTTTTTTCTTTCTATTTTTATATATTGTACATGGAGAGAACTCTAAGAAACCATTTTATGTGTAGGTTACCACTTGACCATATAGATATCAAGTGTAAAACTGATTTTAAACCAATAGAGGGTAATGGAGATATCATCATGCTTGATATTAATAACACGAAGAATGAAGAGAATAATGAGTCACATCTCCTGAATATTCCGTTTAATGTTTTGGAGGTGATTGCAAAGCTTTGTGTTGGTGTTGAATACCTCAACTTTCGTGCTACGTGCAAGACATGCCAACTAGGAGCACCTATTGCTCAATGGAGTAAGGGAACCGCACTACGCAAATTGCAGACACCATGGCTAGTGGTGGTAAACCATAATCAAGGCCTTATCACTTTTACAGACCCGATGTTTGGTGACAATTACTTTATAAATATACCACGAGAACTAAAGGGTGACATGCAAATACTCTGTTCCAAGTATGGTTGGTTGTTGATGATGATACATGAAATTAGAAAGTCCCGGTTGGTGTTCTTTAATCCCTTCACACGTGATATATGTGAGCTTCCAGGAATGTATGCAGACATGTTTTGTTTCTCAGCACCTCCAACTTCTTCCAATTGTATGGTTGTTGGATTTGATAGATGTTCAGAGCATGTTTACGTCCACTTTGTAGCTGGAGAACCACATTGGCGTAAGCTATTTGTTGGTGCAAATCCACATTGTCTTCGTTTTCTAACATTTCATGGCTCAGATCTTTATGCCATGTGTAAAGATGGGGAACTTGCTATTATGAGAGAAATAAAGGACGTACAATTAGAGTATACCTGGAGGCGCGTTACAACCAAATCCGCAACAAGTTTGGGTAAGACCTTACAGTATTTTCTAGTGAAAGGTGATGAACATTTTTTACTAGTCGAAATGGGCGAATTGGGAGAAGACATTCAAGTATTCAAGTTGAATTCTTGTACACAAAATTGGGAGAGAATAGATGGCTTAGGAAGGCATGCGATTTATATTTGTGATACAACATGCATTTACATTGAGGCTAAAACACAAGAAATGGAGAACAAGATTTATTTCCCGCGACTGCATTCAGAGAACCAAAAGATGGTGTTCTATTCACTTGAAACATGCATGTATCACACATCCGATGGCAAAAGCATGGAACAAAATTTATCTGGAACTCAGCACCATATATATACTCGTACTTGGATTCAACCAAGTTGGTCCTAGCTAGCTAGCAAACTTTATTCATCCCTCATTATGATGTTTTACTCATAGTTATTGCAATTATTCATTTATTTATTTATTGCTAAGAAATACATAATGAAGACCTTGGTGATGGGTGAACAAGCAAACAGTGGACATCATAATCATCAAAGTCAAAATTTGAAAATAAATTCCAAGTAACAAAATCAATTTTCAAGACAAGAAATTCTTGAAAGTTACATATCCCCAAGTACGTTTGATAAATTGTTTTCTTAGATATATACTTTTTCTTAGATGCATTTTCGTTAATTCAAACACAAATAATTATATATGATTACTATATATTTTAATGCAACTAAGTGAAGTATAAACATAGGTTCAACTTAAACACAAATAATTATATATGATTACTATATATTTTAATGCAACTAAGTGAAGTATAAACATAGGTTCAACTTTAACTAATGTGTTTTTTTAATAAGACTTCATTTTGATAGATTTTGCACGCTCTTGCTAAAACACTCTTGAAAACTCTCACTCATTATAGAAACGCCAATTTTTCCAAACTAGAGTATATATGGTTAAGGTGAATTTAAGGTTCAGTAAGATATATATCTATGAAGACTTGAGAATAGGGATGTTCATCATTCGAATCAAATTCTTATTTGAATTTTTAATTCGAATTAATTTCGAAATTTAAATATCTTAAATCAATTCGATTTGAAGAACCCGAATTCACATAATATACAACTTTATATATAATACATGAGCTTTCGGGTTTTATCTAAGACCTTGTAGGCAGACTCGTGGCATTCGAATACAACACTACATTGACGCGTTTGCAACTCTGTTCGCAAGTCACAACTTTTTCTGAGCTCTGTTTATTAAATGACGATAACGTTAACTAAATCAAATAACATATTATAACTATGCTAAAGAAAATTATAATAAGGCTTAAATAATATATTTTTAGAGTAAGTTGCAATGTTTGTCCATGTTATTTGGTTACACTCGTAACTTTCATTCATTTTATTTTTTAACCAGTGTACATCATGATTCGTTCTTTTGTTATTTTAGGGCAGCTTACTAACACCGTCAAGACCAATATGCCCTTACTAACAGATAAATAAAATAGAGTAAACTATCTCCTTATATAGTTTATGCTTAATAAGCTAGCTCCTAATAGATTTAAGATTATATCCGTCCATAAGGGCTAAAAACATGGCAAATCAGTTGAGATATCAGATTTCCATTAATCCTTTAAAGAGAAAAGATCAAATAAGAAGTTTGATTATTCAAAGGAGGCTAAGAAGGAGGGTATTTTTGTCTAATGCCTTAATATTGAAAACCCACTTAATTTAATTTCAAAAACACACTTAATTAAAACCCACTTAAATTTTCACTTATCTCTTACAACCACCACCGCCCACCGCCACCCACCGCCACCACCTTGCCGGAAAAGTCTTCGGAAAATAAAACACTATGAAAAACACAATAAAAAAGACACAATGTAAAAAACACAATGGAATAAACACTATGAAAATAAAAACACAATGACAAAAACACAATTAAATTACACAATGTAAAAAAGACAATGCAAAAAATAAAACACACTTGTATAACACAATTTTGTAAAACACAATTTTAATAAAACACACTTTGTAAAAAACCCACAATTTTTTTTTATTTTTATATAGCAATATGGTACTCATATAAAAGATAAAAAAAAACTCGTTATTATGGTGAAATTGTTTTGAAAAAAAAAATGTCGTATAAAAAAGTTATGAGCGTTTTAAAATGATGGGGGTATTTGACATGTGCCTTGCATGTGGAGAGAGAAAGTCAACAAATGTGTTATCCCTATTATACCCTTACCATTGTTTTACACTTTATGATCTCTATAATCTAATCTCAACCATTCAATTTTAAAATGAATGGACAAGATTATTTCATATCCTTCTTAGGAAAACTAATCTTCTTATTATAAACCCATCCTTTAAAAGCCCTCATTTTCTTCGCATTAGGTACAAGACAATAATGCCCCAGACTTTAAGTTAAAAAAATAGATAGATGAATTTAGCGATTTGGCCAAAACTAACAACATTGATAATAAAAGCTAAGATTAACAAGGAGCAAGTCTAACGAGATACATACGGTCCAAACAATCACCACTATAGAACCAAGGCTTAAATTCCTTGATCTATTCCGAACTCATAAAATGCCTAATGCACCTTATTTCACGTATAGCGGCATGTATTTCCACGGTGCTCGTTTTTCCAATTATGAAGCATGGCTAAGCGATCCGACTCACATTGGGCCTAGTGCCTTGGCCGATAGTGGGACAAGAAATCTTGAATGGTGATGTGGGCGGGGGCTTCCGAGGAATACAAATAACCTCTGGTTTTTTTCAGATTTGGCGAGCATCTGGAATAACTAGCGAATTACAACTCTATTGTACCGCAATTGGTGCATTGATCTTTGCACCAATTAAGATTGACCTTTTTTCTAAAACTCCGTCTAGTTTCTTGCTTTCTTAATGCATCAAATTGTTTTGTTAGACAAATGAAATGAAACGACTTAGCTTTCAAGATAGAAAAAACCAAATATCGCGGGTCAAAAACACGAAGAAATCGGGTACCATACACCAATTCATATTTCCCTTTTCGTACTCACCATAAATAAATAAATAAATAAATAAATAATAACAATAATCATCGTCATAAACCCTAGCCGAGAGGGTTTTACAAAGCCCCAATCGGCCTTTGTTGATTACATAACATACAACCAACCAACCAACCAACATATTCCCTACTTCTTCTTCGATTATTGATTGCGTCTGCATCTTATGGACATCGATTTAATTTAATTTAATTTAGGGTTCCTCTGCTCTATCCAGGTACCCTATTGGTTTATTCAGTTCAATTCGGGTTTTAACTATTGTAACTAATTCACTCAATAATATGTAATCAAGTTTGTTTGTTTGTTTATTTAATTACTTGTTTTTGTTGCATTCGACTATAGGCTGGTGTGTTCCAACAATGACTACTGATGGAACCAAACAGCTCAAATGCCACGCCATACCGCCCGGTGAGGTTTTCGTGCAGAAATTTACCGAGTCACGAGCGCCTGAACTCGACTCACTCTACTCGACAGTTGCTAGCCGGTTGAACGATGATTTTAGGTCTCAGAGAAATAAGAGGAGGAGAACTACTGGTTTTGACAACCGGGCTTCGAAAACTAGATTTAGAAATAATAATAAAAAGCAAAAAGTGGGAATTCTGAACCAAGCAAAAAGTGATGAAAGTTTGGAAAAAAATGTTAATAGGGATCAGCCTCGTCACATTAGGCGCAAAAAGGAGCTTAATAAGAATCTTGAAACTGGATTCTGCGTGTCAGGTGATGGGACGAAGAGGCTTCGAACGCATGTTTGGCATGCGAAACGGTTTACAATGACTAAACGTTGGGGGTTTCATCTTCCTCTTGGTTTGCATGGAAGGTAATGAAAATGCTGTCTGGCCAAATATATACATATTAATTGTCATTCAAATGTTAGTTATATCATGTAAAGAAGATGTGACAAAATGGATTGGGTCGGGTTGGCTTGTAAACGTACTGAATGAAGCAGGTTCATGTTTGTTCGTCAAATTTTACTGAACAAACGATTGAACATGAACAGTTAAATGAACAGGGGTTTCTTGTTCGTGTTCGTTTCTAAAGAAAATGAATGTGTTCATGTTTGTTTGTTAGTAGTATAAACGAATGGTTCGCTAATGTAAAGGATCGAGTGTAATTGAACATAGATGAACGTAAATGAAAAACTTCAAGCAACATGAGCAAACGTTCATGAATATAAATGAATGAACAAGACATGTGTTAACAAGACATGTGTTCATGTTCATTCGTTTAACTAAATGAACACAAACTCTTGTTCATGTTTGTTCATTCATTAAATATATGCGAACACACATGAACTTCCCATTGAACGGTTCACTGAATGTTTGGTTCGTTTACAGGCCTAGACGAGACATCTAGTTGAAACGAATCAGTGTGTTGAATACTTGATTGAATGTAATCACAAAAAGTATAATATTTCAATAATAATGTTGTTTTTTTTAAATAAATCATTAGGAAGTTTTATGCATTAAAATTACACTTTGGGCGACTTCCGACCCATCTGTCTCCTGACACATTTCCTTTTAGCTAATATTGTATATTTACCTAATATAACCAAATTGGCCCGTTTGTAACTTATGTTTTGCTTAATGTAGCGGTAAAGGCTCAAGAGCACTTCTAAAATGGATAAAAAACGGAACTGTTGTTCATGATGCAAGTTATTACAATGCGGTTCAACTGCAAGGTTCACAGGTCATGTTTTTATTTATTTATTTTTCTTGAGTGTGAAACCTCACATAACTATATGTATATTTGATTATTTTTTATATCATTTTCGCTTTAATTGTTGTTTTGTCTTCTTGCAGGATTCCTTATTGTCGATTTTAAGCACCGTAATGTCACCTTTTTCCTCATCAGATACTGAAAATGTACTTTCTGGTGGTGTTTATTCTTCTTCAATGGTGGGTGGGCTATATGTATACATGTATATTAAATTATTAATACAAATCTGTCTGCTGACTATTTTGTAGTCTTTTGTTAATCTATGTTGTTACTTTTGCAGCTTCATCATGCCGGAGCAAACAGTTCACGCACAATTGCACCGGTTATTTATATGTGGAGACCTGTTCAGCAGTCAACGAATGCTGAGTCAGTATGTGATCGAACCAGCGAGTTAAGACAGTTATGGATATGGATACATGCTGCTGCATTGACTGAGGGTTACAATGCTCTGAAAAGTATTTGTGAGAGTCAGGGTAAGGTAGAATTTGTGTTCTTCGTTAATTATTTGAGGTTTTTTTTATCGTAAGAGGCACCTATTGTTTTAAGGTTTTTTTCCCCTAATTTACTTAGTTTGCCAACTTTGATAACTAAAACTACATTTTCTTAGTAAACTGAATTAGGAGATTCCGCACCCTTTTAAGCCTTTTCTGTTTGACCCAATTGACTCGTTAGAGAAAAAACAACTCGAATCGACCCATTTGTAAGTAAATGTGTCAAAATTTTCAGTTTAATAGGTTAAACGTAATGGTAAGTTTTGCTCACAAAACAGTTGCAAAAGTAAATTATAAATTAGAGTTAGTTATACAAATAGTGTTAAGACTCCGATTATGCTATAAATTAGAGCTAGTTATTTTATGTAATTAACTATTATAGCTATTAGTATTGTATTATTAGAGTTCGTTTTTTTCTTCTTTTTTTTTATTTCTGTGTAAGGTTTCTTTTCTGTATATACATGGTAATCTCTTCGGTTAAATATCAATTCCATTTACACAGGTGAGATGCATTTCACTTGAGGGGCAATTTGGAACTTTGGAAGTAATGGGTTCAAAAGCATCTCAGCTTCTTCAAAAAATATTACATTCAGTTAGCAGGTTCAACATCCTATATTCCAATGTTTTCATCTGGTATTTATTATTTAATTGCGATAGTTTCTTAACGTCGTTGTTGATTATGCAGCACGTCTGAGAAATCTTCATTTTTGAAGAAGTGTTCATCAGTTGGAGCTGTTGATGAACACACCCCTTGTTTTGGAATAGTTCCTCTTATAGTTAAGGATCCTCGTAGTTTGACTAATGAAAAGACGGAGTTTGACCAGAGTTATACAGATTTGTGGGATGCTGAAAAAGGGTTGTACTGTCCAGTAGAAGAAAGTGTTCTTTGTTTGGAAAAACATCATCAACGTCTTGTGTCGTTTTGTTTAACCGACACCCATTCGGTTGACGTTAATGCTTCAACCGGGATACATTCTTCAAGAGTTTGCCCTATTATTCTTTTGAGAAGCAATAATTTAATGGATTCAGTTACAAGGTAACTTAACAGAATTTTCACAAGGCTACTTTATTCAAATATCCAAAAATTCAACTGCATTGTTTCAGGTGGACTGTTGTACTTCCTTTGAGCTGGGTCAAAGCATTTTGGGTTCCTCTTGTCTCGCTTGGTGCTCGGGCTATTGGTTTGAGGGAGCGATCTTGGGTTGCTTGTGAAGTAAGTTACATATTTGACCAGTTAAATACAATGTATAACCCGAGTTGACCCGTTAAATACAAAGTATAACCCAAGTTGACCGGTAAAGTAAAACCGAGTTGACCCGTTAAATACAGTTATCACCTGAGTTGACTCGTTAAATACAAACATAACCCAAGTTGACTCGTTAAATACAAGTATAGTTAAATACAAGTGCAACCCCGTGTTAATCCGCTAAATACAAGTGTAACCCATGTTGACCCGTTTAGTAGAAAGTACTATAACCCAAGTTGACCCGTTAAGTACAAAGTATAACCCGAGTTGACCCATTAAGTACAAAGTATAACCCAAGTTGACCTGTTTACCACAAAATTGCTGACAAAGGGTTTTTCGGGTTGGGTTAATCAGGTTTCGAGTATCCTAGAAAAAAAACACAAAAAGTTAAAAACTACAACGCTAAAATTAAAACAACACATTCTTCTTTGCTTATAACACAAATAATCAAATAATAAACTAACCTAACTTGATAAAACAATTCAAAAGAAGAGTAAAACTAACTCGAACCATAATCCTATTCAATTGGGCGTGTTTGGTTGTTCGATTACCGTTGCTATTAGTAATAAACGGAAAACATAAATTAATAATAAGGCAATCGATCCATAATAGTTCGAATGACAACAGTCGATTAGAGCTAGATTCTGATAACTTTAGTGGCTAAGACTTAGCCAATTATACATAAAAAATATATTTAATTTCGAAGCTAGAAGTTTATTCGGGTTTTTCGGGTTGACCCAAATCTTATAAATAAACCCGAGAACCAACCCAAATTACTTCGGTTCGGGTTAGTCTTTTCTCGGGTTCGGGTTCTTCGAATCGGGTTCGGGTACGAGTTTTTTCTGGTTGGGTTTCGGGTAAAAGTGACAGCGCTGTACTTTAAAATTTAAAAGTTTTAACAATTTTTAAAACTTACATTTGCAGGCGGGGATACCAAACTTTCCATCTGAGTTTCCCGAATGTGACTCCTACTCTTCTTTAATGGAAGCTGAGGTGGCAGCCATGGATAGAGAAGCAGCTCTTCGTCCTGCTTCTGTAAAACCGTTTAGCAATCCCATTCCACCTCCATGGAATTGCGTTCGTCTTGCTTTCGAAACGAGTCAAATATGTTCTAATGAATCAGATGCGGTTGCAGAGCTGGCATTATCAGACAACGATACTGTCGTAGCAAGGTCATCAAGAATGTTGTCTGGCTTCTTGAATATTATAAACGGTGATCGTTTACCTATTTTCCCACATTTTTCTGATAAGAACACGTGCTTGTCGACAATCATGAAGGATGAGAAAATACTCGATCATGACCTGAATATAGATAGTTTCCTGGGAAACCGATGTAGAAAGGTGTGTTTTGTTAGAGTTATTCTTCGCACGTTTAAAGAAGGCGCTATTGAGGATGGAGCTGTTATTTGTGCACCCCGTTTGGATGATATTATCCTTTGGATTTCAGGGTAAGTTTTTTAACTTCTTTGGATTTCATGACAAAAACCTTTATATCATTAAGTCTAGTTTATGTTAATAAAACGATTTATGATGTTTTATAAATTCATGTTAATAAAACTTTGTTAGGCTACATATGCTATGTGTCATTTCATATTTGAGTGTAATGTCTCCTTTGCCCCTAACGAGATGATATGCGGTGAATTAATGCAGTTCAAACCACAAGTGTGAACTTCAAGTACCGCAGTCATCAGTATCAACTTACTTTGTGAAACAAGATTCTGGTAAATGGGAATATCAAGTGCCTGAAGATCCCACAGCCGAGGAATCTAATAGGTGGCCAGTTGGTTTTGTCACTTCCGGATTTGTTCATGGAAGGTTAGTATAATTATGTCAACCCTTTGTACCATATATATGTATTGTGTATTTGACTTATTTGGTCAAGTATACATCGCGGATTACATATCTTTTTAGCATAACTGATTATGCATCTTAAACACTAAATATGGAGGATGGTTGCTGTTTTATTGATTTCATTGACTCTAATTATGACTTCTGTTGACTTGCAGCAACAAGCCATCAACAGGAGGTCTCTGTGATGCGGTGTTGCTTGGTCGTCTTAGACATGAGCAGTGGAGTTCGGTGCCTTTGAAGCAAAGGAAGAAGGAAATATACGTTCTAACGAGAAATTTAAGATCAACGGCTTATAGACTTGCACTCGCCACGATTGTTCTTGAACACCGACAAGAAGATTTTGATTACATTTGAAATCAGAGTCCGGTTTTCTTTTTCAAGTGTTTTTATAAGTAAGTTCAATAGGGTTATTTATTTTCGCTTTTTTTCTTGTTTAAGCCAAATTGGCCTATTATGTGGTCGTGACCGAACCAGTCAAAACTGGTTTGGTTTTAGATATGTTGAAAGTTGTAAGCTATTTTTTGTTTGGTTCTATGTAAACTGTTATGTTTGATTATCTATTCTAGTAGCCAAGTTAGAAAATCAAATACAACGAGAGTTAACGTCAATTCGTTTATTGTTCGTAGTGTAAATTCCATTGGAGTTGAACCCAGCTGAACTCTTGTGTAACTAACAAAGGCTTACAAAGACAACCAATTTTTCAATGCAAATAATAAACTCAAAACAAAATATTTCCGCTAATAGTAATAATAATATATTATAAGAAAGAAAGAAAGAAAGAAATTGCGTACCCAACATGAAGGGGATTATTATTTCCTTGAACATTGAAAGCAGGAACCGGTACGGTGCTCGGGTGTCTTAACCTGTCGTTAGCTTTCATTTCACTTGACTTCACAGCATGGTAAGCTCTTTCCAACGTGAAAGTCTTGGTCGGAAACCCACAACAAGCGGTTTGCAACAACACTGCGATTGCCAAGATCATCATCGCAGCAGCAGCAGACATTCTTTGTTTGTTTGTTTGTTTGTCAGATGATGAATTAATTGTATATTTGTGAAAGAAAGGAGATTTATTTATAGTGATATCGGAGCATAAAGTGGCAGCCGGCTGTGTGGGGAAGATAGATCGATTCTTGATTCCACCATTGTGTTTTGCTCTGCTAGTTCCACCATTGTCTTGTCGATTCTTTATTCCACCATTTGTTAAAGACAGAAGAGAATAAAGGTTTAGCATTATAATATTCACAAATTTGGTCCCTCGTATAGTCGTATGTATATTTTGAAAAGATACTTAAAACTACCTTTAGCATTATTCAAATATAACATGTCAGTTTAATAAAATAAATATGCCATTTATTTTGTTATCTGGAAAACTAGACTATCAATATTAATGGTCCGTATGATGCACCACCTGTTTGTGTAAATGCCTCAATGAAATTATGTGACAGGTAAACACAACACACCTGGTCTAGGGTTTCCATTTAAGTTTTAGCAGCCCAAATATAATCGATCTATATTATGCACTGCACACCACCTGTTTGTATAAACGCCTCAATGAAATTTGTGCTCACCCGGGTTTTATTTATTATCATGGGAAGCAGTTTGGGGTATAATTTGTGCTCAAGAATAAATAAAAGGTTTAATGCCCCTCACCATAGAGGGCCATTGTAGGTTGGGGCTTCAAATAAAGCATGTTTGAACTTGATTCTTAAGTTAAAAATATGAATTTCAAAATGCAAAATTAGGTTGGATTTATATCAGCCTGCGAATAATGCTAATACTTTTGACTTACTTAACATAAGGTGTGGTTTGTATAGAACCTGAATTGTGTAAAAGATTTTATTGAGCATCAGATTTGAACTTCAAAGTTGACATATTTGACCTTAAAAGTCAAAAGGGTTGTGCTGCTGAAACATGATTTATAGTCATGCAAGTTTTGTATGGGGCTTAAGTAAAGCATGTATAAGCTTGTGTTTGTCTTTCTAGAAGCAAGACAACGCAACCAGCAAGAAGAGGTCTTAAGGGTACACAAGCCTAACCACTAGAACTATCAGCACTCGCCAAACTTCAACCTCTTTTGACACCCATGGCTTTGTGCTGGAATTGACCATCCTTGTCTTCCATTTGCAGACCCAACAACTGAGACTGGATCATTAGGTTTAAGCAACTGATTCATAACTTCTGTTCAACATAAGGATAGGGAGTTAGACTTGTTACCCTTAATAGTTTTAGTTGGACACCTCAACTTATTTGCCAACTGTTCATCCACAAGATTACGTGTGGAACCAGAAGATCTGTAATGATTTAGTTCCAATATTACCCACAACTTGTCATTGCACCAGAAGCATTTATGGGCAGGGGTAAATTTGTCATTGCACCAGAAGCACGGTGAGGTTCTCGTGCACAAGTTCACCGAATCACGAGCGCCTGAACTCTATTCACTCTACTCGACAGTTGCTAGCCGGTTGACCAACGATTTTAGGTCTCAGAGATATAAGAGGAGAACTACTAGTTTTGATAACAGGACTTCTAAAACTAGATTTAGAAATAATAATAGAAAGCGAAAAGTGGGAATTCTGAATAATCTTGAAAGTGGATTCCGTGTGTCAGGTGATGGGATGAAGAGGCTTCGAACGCATGTTTGGCATGCAAAACGTTATACAATTGATTAAATGTTGGGGTTTGCATCTTCCTCTTGGTTCGCATGGCAGGTAATGAAAATTTTATTTATTTGCCCAAATATATACATGTTAATTGTCATTCAAATGTTAATTATATCATGTAAAGAAGATGTGACAAAAGTGGGTCGGGCTGGCTTGTAAACGAACTGAATGAAGCAGGTTCATGCTTGTTTGTTAAATTTTACTGAACAAACGATTGAACATGAACAGTTAAATGAACAGGGGTTTCTTGTTTGTGATCATTTTTAAAGAAAATGAATGTGTTCATGTTTGTTTGTTAGTAGTATAAATGAATTGTTCGCGAACGTAAAGGAGCGAGCATAATTGAACATAGATTAATGAAAATGAAAAACTTAAGACAAACGTACCTGTAATGTGCCTGAAAATTTTAATGAATATATTGACGAACATAAATGAATGTAAATGACCCAACATGAGCAAACATTCATGAACATAAATGAATGAACAAGACAAGTGTTCATGTTCATTCGTTTAACTAAATGAACACAAAATCTTGTTCATGTTTGTTCATTTATTAAATATACTGATGCACTTTCGACTAGCCATCAAATGGCTCAAGAACACAATGATTTCATTCAAACGATTCAAACCGAATGATTCGGTTAGCAAGCTTAAAGCTTACAAATTCTATATTAAAAAACAATCAACCCCTAAACAATAGACCTAACAAGCCTATTTATAAATAAAAATAAACATTTGAGATTGCCGGCCGGTCCGACTTAATGAACCGGATGCTCCTGCATCATATACGAACACACATGAACTTCCCGTTGAACGGTTCACCGGATGCTTGGTTCGTTTATAGGCCTAGATGAGACACCTAGTTGAAACGGATCAGTTTAGGTTGACCCGTCAGTGTGTTGAATACTAAAGTGAATGTAATCACAAAAAGTATAATATTTCGATAATAATCTTGTTTTCTATTATTATTTTTAATAAATAAGTCATTAGGAAGTTTTATGCATTAAAATTACACTTTGGGCGACTTCCGACCAGTCTGTCTCCTGGCACATATCCTTTTAGCTAATATTGTATATATATATTATCTAGCTTCATTATGCATGAACTAATGTCTTATGAAAATGTTTACAAGTGGAAGAACAAGGCTCAGAAGATGATGGACCTCCACAAGGATGGGATACCAAATGTCAGTCTGAAGTCAAATTTGAAAATAGACCTTGATCAGGTTCTATACAGAACTCTTTTATTCAACTGGTTTCACTTTTTTCGGTTTAGTTTTTGGCTTTTTTAAATGTTAACTTAAGTATATAATATTACATGATAATATTAGATACAGAAGGAAAACAAGTAGACTTAGACGACTTGGAAACCAGCTAAAAATTCAACATGTTTCTGATCACAATGATGTCCATGTTGCTTCTCCTTCAACTCCTGCAGTTTAGTCCTTGGATGTAGTTCAGTACTCGGATACAGGAGTTTTTTTATTCACAAGAAACCTTCAAAACGTTTTGTAAGCTTTCCTTTTATGCGGTACTTTAAATTTGAACTTTGTATTGAAATTATATTTTTTTTAGTTTTATTTTTAATTTTTAGCACACCACAAAGCCATTTGCCGGTTTTTCTTCGCTTGGATTCGTATGAAAGGAATGGCATGCGCATAAGGTAACAATATCCATTTTTCTGTTTGTTATTAGCTTAATGATAACACTTTGAGAAAAAAACTTATATTAATTATTTGTATTGTTATAATAGGGTGTCATTGAAGGTTGGAAGTATTTAAAGAAAAGTGGTTTTGGTTAATATTCATAGACTAAAGGTCACAGGATGCATTTTTGCTGTCAGTTCATAATATGTAGATAAACTCATGACTGAAATTTCATGTGTTTGAAAAGTCCAGAAATATATTTCTTCAATATCTAAGATCCAAAAGTAGTTTCAAATACAGTTTTTTCGATGTTTATATTTCTCAACCCGTGTGTCACACGGGCATATAGACTAGTTATTAATAGTTGAATAGCTGAATATGTTACTCCTCAAATAAAACGACTACTTACTACCTTCTCTCCCGCCCACCTGCCTGCCTGCCTGCCTGCCTACTGTTTGGCCGAATGTATTCATGTGAATTGTGACAAAATGGTTTGGTTGGGTTGGGTTGGGTTGGCTTGTAAACGAACCGAACGAATGCAAACGATTGAACACGAACAGTTAACCGAATGGGGTTTTCTTGTCCGTGTTTGTTTCTTCAATATCTAAGATCCAAAAGGTTCACAGGTCTTTTTTTTTCCGTATATTTCTGTCTTGTGTGTAAACCTTCATATGATTATATGTATATTTGATTATTTTCCATATCAATAGCTCTAATCGTTATTTTTTCCTATTCTAGTATTCCGTATTGGCAGTTCTAAGCACTGTAATGTCACCTTTTTCTTCATCGGATACTGAAAATGTACTTTCTGGTGGTATTTATGCTTCTTCAATGGTAGGTGGTTGTTTGTAATTTGTATAGACATATATTCATAAGACATTAATCTGTATGTTTACTATATTAAAGTATTTTGGTAATCTATACATTCATATCCGTACTGTAGCTTCATCATGCTGGAGCAATCAATTCACGGCCAATTGCACCGGTTATTTACATGTGGAGAGCTATTCAGCAGTCAACGGATGCTGAGTCAGCATGTGATCGAGCCAGTGAGTCAAGACAGTTATGGATATGGATGCATGCTGCTGCTTTAACTGAAGGTTGCAATGCTCTGAAAAGTGCTTGTGAGACACAGGGTAAGGTAGAATTTGAATTCTTCATTAATTCTATGAAATATTGAGATACTCTGTTTTTATTATGGGTGGCTTTATTACGGGTCAAATCGGGTCAAAGGGGATTGACCCAAAACACCTTTTGTTCTAGTTATTTTTATTCATGTATATTAGCTAGTTTGTCAACTTTGATTACCAAAATTACATTCTTTTAGTAAACTAAATTAGGAGATCCCGAACTCTTTTCTGCTTTTTTATTTTACTTGATTGACCTGTTAGATAAAAACAACACGAACCGACACATTTATAAGTAAATGTGTCAAAATTTCTCATATATTTTTTGAAGGTTGATGTCATTATCATGTATTGGTATTTCAGTTCGTCAATTATAAGAGTTAATTACATAAATGGTCCTTGCGGTATTCATCTTAATAAGTTACTATTAATAATAAATTCCTTTTTGTAATTAGTTAAAAGGGCACAACGGTCACTTTTCTTAAACAAAGTTAGTGTTAGACCTGATCCGACACGTAATATCCTGACGTTGTACTACCTACCATCATCATATTCAAACATGTAATTGCATTGTTTGTTTGCAGCAGAACATGTGGAATTTCCTAACGAACATCTTTTGTCCGAACAGTTGATTAAAGAAGATGTTGATGAAGTTGAAGGGTCATAAAACTGTAGTTTTATTGAAATATGTTGATTAAAAAAAACAACAATATTACTTGTAAAAAATGAACTTTTATTGATCATATATGTTGGTTAATAACATAACATGAAAAGCAACATATATATAAAAGTAGTACCACAAGTGCTCTGGTATTCGGACAACCGTGACACGAATGGCAACCGACCCAAACCTCATTGCTTCCGGTATCAATTTGGACATGATATTCCTTCGGAGGTGAACCCAGTCGAACTTTTGTAAAATAAATCCTGCAAATTAAAACAACCAATTTAATTTTCAATACAAATAATAATAATAATAATATATTATAAGAAAGAAAGAAAGAAAGAAATTGCGTACCCAACATGAAGGGGATTATTATTTCCTTGAACATTGAAACCAGGAACGGTGCTCGGGTGTCTTAACCCGTCACTAGCTTTCATTTCACTTAACTTCACAGCATGGTAAGCTCTTTCCAACGTGAAAGTCTTGGTCGGAAACCCAAAACAAGCAGTTTGCAACAACACTGCGATTGCCAAGATCATCATCATCATCATCGCAGCAGACATTCTTTGTTTGTTTGTTTGTTTCTCAGATGATGAATTAATTGTATATTTGTGAAAGAAAAGAGATTTATTTATAAAGACATCGGAGCATAAGGTGGCATAATACCTCATATTCGTCTTTCTTTCTTTCTTTGGTTCTAAAAAAACAAATATTTTGTTAGACGGAGGGTGTGCAAGAGGACATTACCCGATGATCGAATTATGAGGATTAATAGACCGGCTGTGTGGGGAAGATAGATCGATTCTTGATTCCACCATTGTGTTTTGCTCTGCTAATTCCTCTGGACCGGTGGCAATCGGATGGTTGGCGGTTGTTGTTTTCTTGTAGAAATCAGAGTATAAATATACAAGATATAAAAAATTTGAAAATGTCACCAGAATCTTTTACTTTAATGTGAAGATGAAATTTTGAAATGAAATTTTAAAACCTAAAAGTAAACACTTCAATGGTTTAATGGATAAATCTGACAATTCCTCTTATCAATGATTCATTTCATTGGAATAATTAATACTTACACCCCTACCAAGAACAACAAACATCGGGTATCGGGCCAACATGGTTTTTCATGCAATAATACCCGACGACTGATTACATAAAATTTCAGGACCGGCATTCCATATTGTACTTTAGGGTCGGGTCGGGTTAGGCCCTTTTCGGTCCGGGTAATATCGGGTCGGACCCGAATATGCACACCCATAGTATATCAATCATTGATTCGCCGATTATACCTCATATTCTTCTTTCTTGTCATGAACGGTTAGTAAGATATTTATTTACATATTGAATTATAATTGATTATGTTATTATGCACACATAAACCTACTTCAAAACTGTTTGATGAAATGCTTGAACATAAACCTACTTCCAATGTTTTCATCTAGTATTTATTATTTAATTGTGATAGTTTCTTAACGTTGTTGTTGATCATGCAGCACGTCTGAGAAATCTTCATTTTTGAAGAAGTGCTCATCAGTTGATGAACACACCCCTTGTTTTGGAATAGTTCCTCTTATAGTTAAGGATCCTCGTGGTTTGACTAATGAAAAGACGGAGTTTGACCAGAGTTATACAGATTTGTGGGATGCTGAAAAAGGGTTGTACTGTCCAGTAGAAGAAAGTGTTCTTTGTATGGAAAAACATCATCAACGTCTTGTGTCGTTTTGTTTAACCGACACCCATTCGGTTGACGTTAATGCTTCAACCGGGATACATTCTTCAAGAGTTTGCCCTATTATTCTTTTGAGAAGGAATAACTTAATGGATTCAGTTACAAGGTAATTTAACAGAATTTTCACAAGGCTACTTTATTCAAATATCCGAGATCCAAAAATTCTAACTGCATTGTTTCAGGTGGACTATTGTACTTCCTTTGAGCTGGGTCAAAGCATTTTGGGTTCCTCTTGTCTCGCTTGGTGCTCGGGCTATTGGTTTGAGAGAGCGATCTTGGGTTGCTTGTGAAGTAAGTTACATATTTGAGCAGTTAAATACAATGTATAACCTGAGTTGACCCGTTAAATACAAAGTATAACCCAAGTTGACCGGTTAAATAAAGTATAACCGATTTGACCCATTAAATACATGTATATCCTGAGTTGACTCGTTAAATACAAATATAACCCAAGTTGACTCGTCAAATACAAGTATAGCTAGATACGAGTGCAACCCCGTGTTGATCCGTTAAATACAAGTGTAACCCATGTTGACCCGTTTAGTACAAAGTACTATAACCCGAGTTGACCTGTTAAGTACAATGTATAACCCGAGTTAACCCGTTAAGTACAAAGTATAACCCGAGTTGACCCGTTAAGTACAAAGTATAACCCGAGTTGACCTGTTTACCAATAAACAGTCAAAATTTCCACGACTACCCGGTAACAATTTTTAAAACTTACATTTGCAGGCGGGGATACCAAATTTTCCATCTGAGTTTCCCGAATGTGATTCTTATTCTTCATTAATGGAAGCTGAGGCGGCAGCCATGGATAAAGAAGCAGCTCTTCGTTCTGCTTCTGTAAAACCATTTAGCAATCCCGTTCCACCTCCAAGGATGAGAAAATACTCGATCATGACCTGAAAGTAGATTGTTTCCTGGGAAACCCATGTAGAAAGGTGTGTTTTGTTAGAGTTATTCTTCGCACGTTTAAAGAAGGCGCTATTGAGGATGGAGCTGTTATTTGTGCACCCCGTTTGGATGATATTAAGCTTTGGATTCAGGGTAAGTTTTTAACTTCTTTATGTTTATGAATTTGCTTTATCACCACTGTCATTACAAAAACCATTTAAAACTAATAAGTCTAATTTATGTTAATAAAACGATTTATGATGTTTTATAACTTTATGTTAATAAAACTTTGTTAGGCTACATATGCAATTTGTCATTTCATATTTAAGTGTAATGCCTCTTTTGCCCCTAACGAGATGATATGCGGTGAATTAATGCAGTTCAAACGACAAGTGTGAACTTCAAGTACCGCAGTCATCAGTATCAAGTTACTTTGTGAAACGAGATTCTGGTAAGTGGGAATAACAAGTGCCTGAAGATCCTGCAGCCGTGGAATCTAATAGGTGGCCAATTGGTTTTGTCACTTCCGGATTTGTTCATGGAAGGTTAGTATAATTCTGTCAACCCTTTGTACCATATATATAATATGCATTTGACTTAATTTGGTCAAAACATACATCGCTGATTACATATGTTTTTAACATAACTGATTATGCATCTTAAAACACTAAATATGGAAGATGGTTGCTGTTTCATTGATTTCATCGGCTCACATTATGACTGAAGTTGACTTTTGTTGACTTGCAGCCACAAGCCATCTGCAGGGGGTCTCTGTGATGCGGTGTTGCTTGGTCGTCTTAGACACGAGCAGTGGAGTTCAGTGCCTTTGAAGCAAAGGAAGAAGGAAATATATGTTCTAACGAGAAATTTAAGATCTACGGCTTATAGACTTGCAGTTGCCATAATTTTTCTTGAACACCACCAAGAAGATTTTGATCATTATGTACCGCAAGCAGTAGGAGGCGAAACCTTAAACACGATACGATCATGCCCGGGCGCTCACCTGATCACGTTTCTACCTAGTCTTCCTCAATTTGGTTGTCTGTTTATTGTGGTGCAAAGAGGCATCATACTCGCTTCTTATTGGATAAGCATGGTGATAGGAACTCTACTAACAGGAGTGACAATATTCTTCTTGGTTTGTTATTTATGTTATTTTGAACTTTTTTAAATTTTTACAATATCTAGTTTGTAATTATTTCTAATACTTTGTATGTGGATTAAACTTATTAGGAACAGTTGTGGACAAAAAAATATGTCACCCCACTAAATTTGACTTCTATCTGTGTAGCCATGCTGGAATTCAGGTGAACAACTTTTTAAATCACTCTTGCATTGCTTTAAATTTGAAGAATTCATCAATTTAATTCGATCAAAGAGGGTTTCCTTGGATTGCTAATTTCTCAACTTCTAAAGTGTGTTAGTTTCAGTTTTTTTAATGTTTATTATTGGCACCAGCCCTTTTCTAGTTAATAACATGTGTCAAGAGTATTTTAGAATGGCATTACACAATTGAAAAAAATGAATAGTAACAGCATTACACTATTGAAGTGTTACAGTCCACCACAAAACTTTCTAGTGTACAACTCTCATTCTTTATAAAAATTCCGTCACAGTTGAAGTAAATCTGTACTTTTGTATACATACATTTGCAACGTACACATATGTTGGTGTTACATGTATAAATCTCAATTCTAGTTAAGCTATTTGGTGTTACAAGAGGTAACAATTACTACAGATGACTATAGCCAAAAAAACACAAAAAATAAGTAATAACAGATTCCAAATTTGGCCCTCATTTATTGTCTTCCTTTTGCAAGAATTAGCAACCACACTAAAATATGTACCTACCAAAGTGAATAAAATAAACAGGGTTAACTTTTTAGAGTCAAATAAAATGGTTTGCTTTTACTTATTCACTTCTGCCACCACTTGAAGTATCAAAACATATATTTTTAACATAATTAAAATTTTGATTAATTCTAATTAAATTAAAATTATTACTATAGGTGACTGCAGTATAAGATAATCTTGGGGCCTTAAAACCATAGAAGCACCTCCATCAAAGGTCAATGTCTCGATTGTAGTTCTGAAATATAATTAAAGATTGATTAATATAACTACAAAAAATGAATAAACATTTACTGAGAAAATAGTGGGAAATGAAGAAAACCTGTAGGTGACAAAAAAACACTGACTCCCCTTTACTACCATAGGCCGGACGAATTCTGAAAGAGACCGATTAATCTGCAGCAACAAAAGCCATTTCCCTTAATTTTTAAGATATGAAAACAATAAAGAGTTGTTTGACAATGGAACTTACAGCATCAAGAAGAGGATCATAAGCCTCTTCTGTGAGGTAAGCAAGGGCAGTTCCGGAATCAATGGAACTTACACTGATGGATCGATGGGTAACGTTTTACCATTGACCGAAATGCTCAGCAGATCAATTTACGGTGTACTGTGGCCTGAAAGATTGTGAAAGTAAGCATGTCTATGAGGAGTGTTGCCCATAAAATAAATTAACTAATAAAGATCAAAAGATTATAACTTTAATGACAATCAAAATATAGAAAAAGAGCAAGAAATTAGTTAAGACTTTGGTCATCTGAGCTAATTAATTATATAAATGACATTAAGGTGCACATAATGATCATTAACTTTAACACAAAAAGAGAACTTACTGTGAAGGGATAAGTGGCGTATAGACCAAATCTGGGTCGTTTAAATGAGCAAGAACCAAAACACCACCACCCGTGCCATTTCCAACAAGACAATGAGCAAATTCATTCAGCACTGCCCCTTGTGAAGCAAGTTGTGAAATGACTAAGTTTTATGATTCCATGCATTTTATAGTTTTGTTTTGATTTAATGTTGAATGTTCATAATTTTTTAATATTAAAATTTCTGTAGCTTTTAGTTGACTTAAATCCACAGGATGGTTCGTGGCGGAAGCTCTTTCCAACGTTAGAGCTCTCGGAAAGCCAGAAGCAGCTTGCAACATTAATGATGTGATCACAACAATGGATATGATCAGCATCACCACGTTGCTGGTAGGAAAACTCATGACTTCTCTCTCTCTCTCACACACACTCGCTTAGGACTTAATTCAGTCAAACACCTTGTGTGTGTGTGCAGTGTGCAAAATGAGTTGAGGAGAATAAGTTATATATAGAAGAGAGAAAGAGGAGTGTATCTGTAATTAAAGAAAGAAAGAGGAGTGTATGTGTAATCTATGTATAATTCAGTCATACACCGTATTTTCATTTTTATTTCTACATTTTACTATCGGTGACCGGTTCTCCCCAAACGAATTCGTTTACTTAGAATCCCGAACTGTGTCCCATGTACATGCCGATTTTATGTTACGTTATATTTTTACACAAATTGTTTTGTTTATTCGTGTACTTCTCTTTCACTCGATGTTTTATTTAAACCAATTTGTGGTTCTTGATTTCATCAATTTGGAACAAATGCTTTATTTTGATTTTGAAATTTCAATTGTTTACCTTGATAAACTCAAGGTTGCTATTGGAACTTTTCTTTCACAAACTTAATGGATTTCCATATTGTGATAATAGAATATTGTTTATCTATTTTATTTCAAAATTTTAATTTATATGTTGTAATGTTCACATTATTTCATCTCAATGTTTTATTTGAACCAATATATTGTTCTTGATTTCATCAATCTAAGACAAATACTTTATTTTAATTTTGAAGTTCTAATTATATACTTGATAAGCACAGAGTTACTATTGGAAAATTTTTCTTTTGACAAACTTAATCGATTTCAATTTTTTAATATTAAAATTTCGTTTATCTATTTCATTTCGAGTTATTTCCAATTTACATGTTTATAAGATATAATTGTTTATTCATCTCGACGTTGCCATTGGTCACGTCTATGTTTTATTGGATATTTTCATTTGTTAAACATCATGATATTTTGATACTTAAAAGTTTTGTTTATTTAAGCTATTCTCGAACCTAATGCGTTATCAAGTTACATATTTATATTTCGTTGGTTAAATGCCACGCTTACTTCTCGACCCCATTCTTTCAATCACATGTTACGATGTTCATAATTCTAAATGCTTCATTCTTTAACTTCATTACGTCATTTATTTCGTTTTTCAAATCGTTTACTTGGTTTAGACTCGATGATTTTATTTACTTGACTTAGTGTTTCGCGTCGTCCTTGGTCTGAATGGTCTATCAATATGTTTTAGTAATGCTTACCCTTTAAATTCATTAATTTTTTTTATTTTCAACGTTCTATATGAGAATTTTATGTAATTATAAAGTCCATGTCTTAAAACCACACAATAGAGCAAGTTATATGGACCATCCGACGATAGAGGTAATTATGGGTCGACACGTAATTATCAAAGTCCTCGCTTGGAAAATATAATAAGTCCGGTTGTGTGAAATAACTCAGAACTTGGAATGATTTTTGGAGAACGGGGCAAATACAATATGATAAGGGCATGGTGGATACACCGCTGGTACATCCTATATATAAGTGTCATTGTCATATTTCCTATTTGTGGCGTTCTTTCAGGTCATTCAAAGATCTACGTTATTTTATTTTAATTATGCATGTATAAAATTTCTAAAATTTCCAACAACTCCGTTTATTAGTTGTTCTCTTTTAATTTTTTTTATTTTAATTTCGGGATGAAATTTCTAAAAGTTGTAAGTCCTGTAACATTCGTTACTTTTAAAACCCGAAAACCCGACCCATTTTAAATTTTCGGTTTTGTTTCTATTTAAATTCATATACTTTAATAATATTATTAATTAATCTCAATATAATGTGATCATTTCTATGCAAATATACTTTTTTACCATCCTTGGAAGATTGCATACTCATTTAAAGATTATTTATTCATGAACTTTTCCCATGCAAATCATTAGAATAAATATTGGATTATTATTATTATCATCTTTTTCGTATGTTGTTTTTTAAATTAACTAATAAAAATAAAGCAATTAATGTTTTAATTAAATAAAATTTACTAAAAGAGTTAAAACACTTTGAAAACCTTTTAAACCATTTTAATTTTTGTTTTTAGTTATATTAAATATGATTAATTTTCATAAATCTCATAAGACATAACTACTTTATATCTTCACTATAAAAGGAGGACAAATCCTCTATTATTTTCACATCTCAATCCACTATTTTCTTAAGATTGAAAGCACTAACAAGTAAATTTTATGATTCCATGCATTTTATAGTTTTGTTTTGATTTAATGTTGAATGTCCATAATTTTTTCTTCATGATCATGTTACTTTTATCATAAAAATTTTATATTTTGGTCTTAAGAATCATTATGATCATGGATATTCAAAACAAACACTTTGATTTTTCTAAATCTTGGATCAAACCTAGTTATTGTGCAAGAACAAGCATTAATATATATTTATCTAAATCTTTTGATTTGTTGATCATCATAAACTTATATACTTTCTTTTAAATATAATGATTTATAAAAATTTCTTTTATTTAAAATATTTTACAATATATATAACATACTTCATATCTTTAAATTAATAATTTAATAAATTAATTATTTTTTATGTTATTTCAACATAAACTAATATTTATAATTTCTTTAAAAGAATTTCATGCAAAACAATTAAGTTAATTAATTAGTAAATTAATTTATTATGTTACAAGAATAAACATAAATTGTTATTAATATTGTTATTTTATCTTATATTAGTAAGTTATAATTATTTATTTACAAATCATTCTTCAACTAATAAGCATCAAATGATATATATAAACTTTATTCATTTTTGTTAAACTCATTACAAATCCCAAAGTCTCCATTTGTCATAGGTTAATGAAATATATATATTAAAATTAATGCCTCATTCCTTAAACTAATATTATTTAACTTTTATAATCCCAATAGTTAGTCTTTATATGTTGTATTTCCTTTTTAATTCTAGTTCGTGACGTTCAATTGCTTCGATTTCATTTACGTACTTCCGGTTTTATTTCAAGTTTGTCTTTAACATCAAGGTGAGTTTCTCACACACCTTTTTACTCTTTTTAACTATTTTGGGGGAAGCATATATATCCTATCAAAAATTCAATTTATTTATTTATTATCTACAAACTACAATTCGCATCATGGACTTGTGTGTTTACTTGTTACTTGCTCAATTATTACGTGCATGAATTTCTTCGATAAGTATGATCATACGCCCCCCTTTGCACTCATGGACCATTTGTTTCTGGTGGAAAAGGGACTCCGATCTGAGTACGTTGGTGCACAATCCCAACTGGAAAAGAAATTCATTTATTCTTTACACTTATGGACCATTGTTTCTAATGTAAAGAACCCTTATGTGATTTTCACAAGTTTTCATGGAATTGTATGGTTTTTATATATTATTTTCAACTGTGTGAACTCACCAACTATTCAGTTAGTTAACTTTATTTTATATATATGCTACAGGTACTTTCGTTTGAGGATGAATTGACGAAGATACTAGAAGTTAGGTTATTTAAATAACAAACAAGAAAACATTTGTTTTGTTTCTTCTTTTTTGTGTTTATTCATTTGAAATAACATGTGTACTTGATGCTTTGGAATGAATTAATGATTATATTTTCACTTAATAGTGTCACATGTGTTTTGAGCAATATGTACGTCACACTCAGGCGTTTCCGCTTTAGGCGGGGTGTTACAGTATCTATATAATTGCCTACCATGAAATCCTATGTGTCGCTCTCAGGTTGTTCCCCACATTCTCTAGAGCTACCAGATTATTTGATTTCTAAATTGAGTCTTCTCACGCATTTGACCCGAATTAATGGGTATGGGTCTTACCAAACCCGGATAGTCTTTAAATGGGTTATAACATCTCATACATTTATGAAACTCTTTCATAATCAAACAATAATTTTTGCGGGTCATGGGTCTCACCAAACCCGGATACTCCTAAACGGGTTATAACATCTCATTTATTTGTGAATAACCCCTTAATCATCAAAGAATAATTTACATAGGTTATGGGTCTTACCAACCCTAATAGCCCTCAAATGGATTATAAGATCTCATTTATTGGTAAACACTATCATTAAACCCTAATTTAATTTATCTCCTTTACATGTTCTCTGTTGCTGGTGTATCATCTTCATCACCGGTTAACTTCCGATACCACCCACCATTGTCAACTACATTAACATCCCCCTTTTCATTAGACAATTATTTGTGTTCATGTTTGTTCATTTAAAAAAATCTATATGATCGTGTCCGTTTATGTTTGTTCGTTAAAAATCTAAAAAACCTACACATCTCAATGGTAAAAACTCAAATGCTAAAATAACAAACTAATATATATGTATTAAATTAAAACTAGACTACATTAAAAAATAAAATAAATCATCATAAAATAGCAAAACGATTAAAACAAAAACTTGAATAAACCCCCGTAACACGGGAGGATCAAACTAGTGTGTGTGTGTATATATATATATATATAAAGGTTCAAATAAAAAACAATTGTTTTGTGAAAAGTGTGAGAAGACTTTAAAATAAACCACCTAAATAGGAAACTATACCATGTAAATAAGAAACTATACAACTTTTAAAAACTAACAATCTTAACCACTAGATCCTAAATCCAAGGTCTACATTTATTCTTATGTTTCTCACAAAACTATTGTTTTATACGTTAACACTACCTATATATATATATATAAATCTATATAATACATATACTGTGATTTTCTTTTTTTTTAAATACATCCATCCAACCATGACCCCACCCATGTTCCAACTCATCTGACATGTTCTGCAAGAACACATTCATTGAAATTCTTTTGGAATAATTCATCTTTCAAGAATCTCCCACTTCAATGGTAGTATAGACTCAAGAATGCCAACTAAGCTTGAAAAATGGTCATAAATCTTCTATTGAAGATGGTTTAAGAATATCATAAAAATATCTCAAAATTCACACGATTTTATAAGACAGAAGTCATACTATTTTTTATAAGATTTTATAAGATAAAAGTCACATAAATGTTAAAAGTTTTTAAGAATAAACATAGATTTATGACCCAAAAATAGTTTGTCGATTTTAAAGGAACTTCAAACAAATTCATCAACGGATCAAGACACCACATTTTCAATTTAAAAAAAAAAAAAACTAATACTCAAGAGATACCATACTTTCTTTATTAGTCACCGATTATTTAAATCAAGGACTCATGTTTAAATACATTAATAACCCGACAATTTTAAATGTCCATAGTCGATCATGTTATAAGTAATTCGAACTAAGTAGTTGGGTGGGATCTTGTCATCGGAAGCTACTAAATACTTGAATTTTAAATATGTTATCATTTGAGTCATGTTTTGTTGCATGATTACCGAGTCGCATGTAGCCAACGAACATGTGATAACTCGTTTTAAGTATGTGGACTTTTTTTTAAACCACTACATATATTTATATTATTCCCCGGTCATCAGTAACTGAAAAAGGTGATATACGTAACATGAGTCAAGTTATTCTAAAAATGATGATAATGATTTGCGGCTAAAAAAACTCTCAAAAAAATAATAAAAGTCATATATACATAAAAATCGAAAAAATTAAATGTTTCCCATCTTCTAATCAAAATTTCAGTTTTATTTATATTTTAAGTTATGATTTTTTTTTATCTTTTTAGATATTTTTTAAAAGATGTCTTTAAACCACAAATCCTTTTTATATTTCTTATTTTTCTCTCATGTTGTATTTTTCCTACGTAACATTAAATCATCAAATCAAAAGAGGGTTTTTTTAACCAAATTAAAAACATATTCTAGCCTTTCTTTTAGTCTTCCTACTAAATACTTACTGTAAGAAAAAAAGTTATTAGAAATTTAGAATCTTCTCTTAATTGTTACCGTTAGAGAAACAATCTTTTCATATCTTTTGTATTTATTTTTCAACTTTTACACGTTTAATATTCTATTCATGAATTGTTACCGTCATTTACAAGCCATTATAATATTTATTTTTACCACTCAGAACCGACATTGCCGCCGTTTGAAACGAAACAATTTACGGTACGCTTTCTGTCTGCAAAAACCCTAATTGCGATCGATTTTAATATAGTTGTATTTGTTAGGGTTTACATGTTCTTAAATCTTAATTAATATGGTTTGGTTCGTAAGTTGGTTAAATTCTTTGAATAATAATAATAATAATTGGTTTGCATACTCTGCTGTTGATTGATCATCTTTTGCAATAATATATAGCGCCTTCCTGCCAAGTATCACTAAAAACTTATGTTTGTTTTTTATAAATAATTACTTTCGAATGAATAATAGTTTTACGTGTATGTTTTTTACTTTGATTTTTGAATACACAATTTGGATCATTAAAATTTGGCTGATTGATATCCACAGTTATTAGCATCTGCCAAGTGGGTTAAGGAGTTCATTTAGTTTTGCAAGCTTCTCGATCGATAATAATCGATTTTTTAACTACCCTGAGATCATTATGGATGTTTCTTTGACATAATTTCATAAACAGATTCCACCAGTATAATGATTTATTTTTATTATAAATTTCTTATATACTCTTGTCATTATTCTGTCTGTTTCATCTATGTATCAAGGATTGTTTTCTTAGTACTCAAGATCTTTGCCTTGTTTTTTCCTTTGTGTTGATTTGGACTTTGTTCTCTGTTTTTTTTTGACATCTTACTTTATCTGAATTCGACTTTTTAGTTAATGTGATGCATATGTTATAAATGTTTTCCATTGGTTTTTATTTTCTCGTTCAAGCTTATTATATTTTGTAACTTTTGACCCATTTTACTATATTCGGGAATACTATAACTAGAACACCTAAACGCCCATTTCAAAGGGTATTGTACTTTGAGGGTTGTACACTGCCCTTGATGTGCGTGTTTATGGTGTTTGAGTGATTACTTTTTTGATAATGGTGGTGTTTGTGTTGTTATTTTGTGTTGAGATCTAGTTTGTTAATTTATCTTTTTTTTTATCATGATATTGAGATCTTTTTTCTATAATTTATTGGAGATGAATTACCATATATTTGAGAATGAGAATCCAGTTGCTAAAACACCTAAATCCTCATTTCAACATGTCTTGTACTTTGAGGCTTGTACATTTCGGTTGATGAGAGGTGTAAATAGGTTGTTTTAGTGGGGATCACTTTCTTGATAAAGGTGTTTATTCGGCAACTCCATTTTTTCTTATTTTGACTTTTTTGGTTTTTTGTTAATGTGATTTTTTGTTTTGATTTTTTCTGTTTTGTTGAGCTACAAGTCACCCTTTAACTAGAACACCTAAATATCCATATGAAAATGTATTGTACTTTGAGGCTTGTACATTGCATTTGATAAGGCGTATTTAGGTTTGTTGTTGAAGGGATTACCTGGAGTTTTAGTTGCTACTCCATTTGAATTGATTTTATTATGTTAATTTATTCTTTTTCATGTTATTAAGATCTTTTTTCCTAAAATTTATTGGAAATGGCTCGTTTTTCTTATATTCGAGAATTGAGAATCTACTTACTAGAACACCTAAACCCTTATTTCAAAGTGTCTTGTATTTTGAGGCTTGTACTTTTCGGTTGATGAGGTGTATATAGGTTGTTAAGGTGGTAATACTGTCTTGATAAAGGTTTTATTTCTGTTGCTACTTCATTTAAATTATTTATTTGTTTATCTTCTTTCATGATCTTTTATTTTGGCTTTTTATGTATTGTCTCTGTGTTGTGACTTCCAATTTTTTGACTTTTAGACTTTCTGACTCGTTTTTCTGTTAGTCTTTTTGTTTTTGTTTTTCTTATTGTTAAGACATTTTATTTTATCTTACTTTTTAATCATGAAGGTTCTTTATTTTATTTTATATATATATATATATTTGTTTTCTGTTGTATTTAACATTTTCCTACGTAACATTGCATCATCAAAAAAGGGTGTTTTTTAAACAAATCACAAACATATTCTACCTTTTTTTTATCTTCCTACTAGAATACTATAAGAAAAAAATTATAATCTTCTCTTAATTGTTACAGTTGAGAAATAATCTTTTCGTATCTTTTGTATTTATTTTTCAACTTTAGTATTCTATTAATTGTTACCGTTAGTATTAATCTTTTTGTATTTATTTTTCAACGTTAGTATTATACTATAAGAAAAAAAAATTATAATCTTTTTGGAAAAAGCCTAATTGCGATTGACTTGATATTGAATTCAGTTGTTTCGTGTTTGTATTTGTTAGGGGGGTTTACCTGTAGATTAATTATTTGCTTACATGCTCTTAATATGGTTTATAAATTATATTCTTTGAATAACTGGTTTGATCGTCTTCGAATAATCGGTTGATGAGGTGTAAATAGGCTATTGTGGCGGGGATTACTTTTTTATTCTTGATAAAGGCATTTATATCTTACAACTCCATTTTATGCTTATTTTGACATTTTTTGTTTTTTTGTTAATGGGATAATTATGTTTTGATTTTTACTTTTTTTTTGACTTACAAGTCTTACTCTTATAAGAAACTCTTTAACTAGAACACCTAAACACCCATTTGAAAGCGTATTGTACTTTGAGGCTTGTATATTGCGCTTGATGGGCGTATATAGCTTGTTCTTCTAGGAATTGCCTTCTTGATAACGGTGTCTCTGTTACTACTCGGTTTAAAGTGATATTTATTATGTTTATTATCTATTTTTCATATAGTTTATTTGAAACGACTTGCCTTGTATTCAGGAAATACGAATCCACTTACTAGAACACCTAAACCCTCATTGAACCGTTTCGTACTTTGAGGCTTGTACTTCTCGATTGATGAGGTTTGAATAGGTTGTTGTCATGGGATTACTTTCTTGATAAAGGTCTTTTTTCCGTTGCTACTCTTTTAAATTATTATTGTATTTTGTTTACTTATCTTATTTGATGATTTTTTATATATTTTTTGGCTTTTTATGAGCCGTGACTTCCAAATTCTTTTGACTTTTGAACTTTTTGACACGTCATTTTAATCTCTTTGTGCTTTTCTTGTTTGACATTTTGTTTTTATTCTACTTTCTAGTCATGAAGTTTTTTTTTGTTTTTTCAACAAACCTGTGTGGTTTTAGAACCACCTACTGAATTTCTTTTCCTTTGTGTTGATTCAAGTATTGTTCTTATTGTTACATTCAAGTTTTTTCTCTCCTTGTGATGAAGTTTTTGAAAGGATAATTTAGCAGGTTTATTTGATTTTGGTCTTTTAGTTAATGTGTTGCATATGTTATAAATGGTTTTCATTTTCACTTCAAACTTAATTGATTTTGTAACTTTTGATCCATATATTTGACCTATTCTTACTATTATCTGGAATCCTGCAAGTACCACACTCGTTTTAAAGGGCATTGTACTTTGAGGCTTGTACATTGCACTTGATGGGATGTACTGTGGTGGTTGTTACATGGATTCCTTTTTTAACGAGAGTGTTTATGCTATTACTTTATTTGTGTTGATTTTGACGTTATTGTTCTTTAATCTAAGTTTTGTTTACTTCTGTTTTATTTCTACTTTTCTACTTATCGTCTTTTTTTACTTGGTTAACTTTTGTTTGAATTCTACTTTTTACAAATGGTATATATTTGGCATTTGAGAACCTAATGACCCGTTTCAAAAAGCAATGCACATTATTGTTGATCGGGTTCATGTAGGCTGTTATGATAATGAGGTTTGCTTTTTTGAGGTTTGTTTTTTTTTCTACTCTAGTTTTGTTAATTTAGAACTTTATATTTTAATGTTTTTTCTTGGTTACGAGTTATTTTGGGAATTTTTAGATTTTTGCTTCTTATTTCTCTTACTTCATTTGGTGGCGGAAGTGGCGGAAGGTTAATCAGGCATCATGTGGTGGCGTTGATAGCCGAAAGACAATGGTACATGCACCAATCGGCGGTGTTCTGAAGGTTGAATGTTATGTGTCTTATGTCCAAGGCTTGATGCAAACTACTATCGAGCCGGGGGTCTCACCGGAAGCAGCCTCTCTATTCCTAAAGGGTAGAGGTAAGGTTGTCTACATCTTACCCCTCTCAGACCCTACCATAGCATTGCTATTGGTGGGATATACTGAGTACGATGATGATTTGATGATTTCTCTTACTTCAGTTGATTTTGACCTATTATATAGTGGCTTATATGTGCTGATTTCAACATTTTCTGTTTTTGTTGATTTTGAACTTTTTTAAATACTCACATTAGTTATTCGTACCTGAAATCTAAATTCGTTACTTGAATTTTTCTTATTACTTTATTTGATATTGACTTGTTATTGTTTTCTGTTTCTTCAGTTGATTTTGATAATTGGTGATCTTCATATAGAAAACATAACCCACAAAGTTGTGCTTTCACTGTTCTAAATGATTTTGCTTAAATACTACAAATTAAAAAAGAGAAAATCAGATACTTGGTTATGGTATTAAGATTAATCTTTATGTCGCTGTATTGTGATGAACAATTTTAAAATGTTGGTTCCAGCTTACTGCTTGGAAAAGTGGATTAAACATTGATTATATTGAGTTGAAACCGAACCAAGTCGATTTTCGGCTGGTGTCATTTAGGTTGAATACTTGAATAGGTTTTCAGTTTGGTATTAGAATTGGCATTACCCCGGCCATTTAATTAAAAATAGGTGGAAGGGTTGAAAGTTTATTTAATAATGAAATGGGTGAGCGCTGAAAGTCCCCACAATGTTTTACTTAATGCTTTCACGCCTCCTGGATTGATTTAATCACACATTTCAGATTTGTTTTAATCTTGTTTTGTAATAATATCATGGTTGTAAATATCGCGCCTAGGCCATGTGTACTTCCCACTTAAGCCGAGTACTCGGCGAGTTATCCCAGAGTACTCCCCAACTAAGGCCGAGTTGACAGCGCCAAGTGACTTTTGCGATCATGAATAATATTATATGCATGGCAGGTCAACTTCAAGCCAACCTGAAATAAGTACACAAAGCTTGAATTCATCTTCAGACCCAATAAGTCATTGAATGCCCCTTTCCATTTTTATGTCTATCTAAGTTTCTTGATTATCGATTTTTTGAATTCCCCTTTTCACTTATGTGTCAGCGTAATTTTTGAATGTTTTACTACTATTAGATTTGCTATTTTTTTTAATTTGGTTTCTTGCTACCAATTTGGATATAAGAATGCCTTCTTAAGTTATCCAATTTGTTTTACTTGCTATCATATTAGTTTTTTTTGTTACTTGTATTGGTTTTCTTAGCTCGTGTTAACATTGTTTTTTTTAAAGTTGCAAATGTTAAATTATATCAGTTTATTATATGCAGTTATGTGACCCAATGGGCTTAGAGTTAATTTGTCTTAGAATTGGTTCCTTCTATAAATGATGCAAGCATAATCAGCAATCTTTGTTGCTTTACCTTCTTATGTGACTTTTTTGCTTTCTAGTTTTTAATGATTTGTAACTTTTTGTTAATATGTGTTTACATGCTATTCTTGATGCTTATAAGTTGCATTTCATTTCAGTATTGGTATTGTTATGTAGATGCTAAATTTTTTAATGTTCATTTTGGTTTTTGGAATATTTGAGTATTATAAAAAAAAAAAAGAATTTTCCAAGTATGGATAAAAAGATTTCTCTTACTATTTCTTCGTTGTGTCTATTTGATTTGTGAATATGTTTTACTACTTTTAGTTTTATATGTTTTTCAAATGATTTCTTTGGTTCCATAATTAGCATCAGCCAAGTGGGATAAAGAATTCATTTTGTTTTGCAAGCTTCTCAATAGTTGAATTCCTAAGTACCCTTTTGGATTTGAGATCATGTTTTGATAACACGGTTTTGGTGATTGAAATCTGAGTTATTTGCACAATTAGCATCCGCCAAGTGGGTCAAGAATTCATTTTGTTTTGTAAGCTTCTAAATGATGAATTTATTTAAAACCTTTTTTTGGATTTGAGTTCTATTTTTTATGTTCATTTTGGTTTTAAAAAAGCTGGCATTTTTAAGAGTAAAATCTGCCAGGCAGGTAGGGATGAAAGGTTTTCTTTTTTCTTTTCTTTATTTAGTATACATGTAAGTTTCATGATTTCAGATTTCATTATTATGTCTTTTTAATTTATTACTTTTATATGTTTTAGGGTGAAAGGTTTTTTTTCTTTTTTTTGGTATACATGTAAGTTTCTTAATTTCAGATTTCATTATTATGCCTCTTTGATTTATTACTTTTATATGAAATCAAGAAACTTACAATCAACTCATTATTATCCTTGGTACGACCGCAAGGTACGGCCGTTGAGATGGGTTTAGGTAATTCCGACCGTTGGAATTACCTAAACCCATCTCAAATCAACTCATTATCCTTGGTTTGAGTTTATTAATCCAGTCCGCCAACACGTAACTCTTGAACCTGTTAATCCACCATGGGTTATTATCGAAGTCAAACAAAATCGTTTCCGGTACTTGGTAACACTCCAAGCCGTCAAGACACAAGATGATTAGATTAAGTCAAGGAGAATGGGTCGACATGATATCCACCACTAACACAATTGTCAATTTACTTTGTTCAATCAACTAGTCCTCTCCTTTTTTCCATTTATTTGGGTCGACATGCCTTAAATAATTATGAAAAGTTTACGAAAACGTTTTACAAAAATGATTGAGATTTTATGGGGTGTCTCGTGAAGGACAAGCAGCCTTTCTAGAAGCCACGACTTTTCGCCTCGTCATTCCTACAACCTCTTTCGGTGAGAAGTTACCTTCCCCTTCCTTTTTTATTACACGTGTGGCTTGTTAGCTACACAAACTACTACACGTAAGATATGTTGTGTATATAGAACACGAGTTCTCACACTCGCTGCTTCAGAGTTATCATATAAGCAAACTTATTTCACAATACATTTAGTCCTCCCTCAGAGATCACAATTTTAAACTTTTCAAATTCTTACGATATGACCCGTTAACTATCAACACATTGTACTACCAATTAATATTGCTATAGGCAGTTGGCCCATAGCAATTGCTACCAGTCATTTGTGACCGGGGTTTTAGATTCCTTCTAGGCCGGTTTGACCAACACCCCCACCCCCCAAATCAAATAGTCCTTCGTTCCATTCCAAAATCACATATCAACATTCGAATTTGCCTTGTTCTGGTTGAAAATAGGGCACCCAAAAGCAATCATCACCATTTGAAATATAATCATAGCAGTTCTTAATCGGTTAAATTCGAAATGGCAAGTGCTTTTTATACTTAGAATGATAGGAATGTACTTTCTAAATTTAAAAATACAGAATACAATTATACAACCAACAACCAACATTTGTATTGAATAAATTACGAAAATAGGCAAGTTTGTTCCAAAACTTTACAAACGAGGCAAAGAAAAAAACCACAATAGACATAGTCACTAGGATTTCAACACATAATCTTGTGGGCTCAAATGACTAAAGAGACCCTATATGTTTTCCATTCAGAATGACTTGACACCTCCCTTATCATGATATGTTTTTAAATAAATGTGAAAAACGAGGTAAGACGGTGCCTTCTTTTCGAAGGCTTTAAAGGCGTCCAACAAGTCCTGCCAGACACTTTTTTTTTGCCTAGACAAGCCAAATGCCTAACCAACTTTCCAAGTCAGATCTGTATACAGTGGCTAGGCTACGACAATGCTGGTTGGGTGATAGCACTGTTTAACAAGTTTGGCTGCGACGGTGCCTAACATGGTAGATTCTCAGCACCTAGGCATAAAGGTTGCCCGACTAGGTCTGCTCCTTTGGTGCCTAACCCTCACTACCTAGGCTTTAAGGGTGCCCCGTAGGTTTGGCTTCTTTGGTGCTTGAATTGTCCCCAAGAATACTAAGATGACCCGTAATACGGGTACCCTTACCCTATCACTTAAAAATTGGCCATCATTTTCAACTTGATCATTTGTGTATGTGTAACATCATTTTAAAAGAAAACTTTGCATCCACTTTTGAAAAGATAAGACTGTATGTCATAAGACAAACTGTGATTGAAAGAAACCAAACAGAAATATAATATGATTAGAAGGTGAATCACACGATTCAATCACTATATCGAAACATGAGTGATAAAGTCAAAACCAAACTGAAATATAGATTGGTTTTCTTGGGCCCGGCCACTCGGCCAGTAGGGAACTAGGGATGCAATTCCATTTTCTATTGGGCCTTCGATGGACCCATCTAACAAACAGCAAAAATCCATACTAATGTCCTTAATAAAAGTTGCCACTAAATTTATTGTAAATGCAATGGGATTATAACAAGTGCTTTGATACACAACATATCATGTAGGAATCTTTTGATGCCTTTTCATGATTAATGGAAAAGAATGTTCTCTCTAGGCCTCAATGTGAAATAGAAACACACGTTTTTAGTTTTTGGATGACAAAACAGTTAAAGAAAGCACGAGTGATAATGACCGACACAACACCAAAACAACCTTACACTTAAACGAAAATATCATGCTTTATGTTCGGTCCAAGTTGAGTTGTAAGTAAATATGTGAAGTCGTTTCTTGACCCCTTTGTTCCAGCAACTTGTTCAACAGGGTCGTGTCCGAGTTACATGATTTTAAGCCTCATGAATACTTTTTTAAGGTTGTAATGCTAGAATTAAATATGGTACTCACTTTATGATAAGATAATAACCATAAACCGTAGAATCTCTCACCCATAGCAAAACTATTGGTGGGGTTTGGAGAGAGTGAGATTGGCAAACCATGCATCTATCCCACGGAATAGATAGGCTACTTCTAAAAAGACTCTTGGCTTTAATAAAGATCTATATAAATTATATGTCTCCGGTTACTATTGCTATAACAAAATAGTTTATAGTAATAAAAAGTATACATTGCAGATACACTTACAATTATACATGAACAGTTAAAGGTAAAGAGGCATGTTCTTGGCCATCAATCTTATCTCTTAACACAACCCACAACTAAATGTTGCCTTTCAATTATAGTGCATTATAGTGCACCACCAAATATTCTACATTTGTATAAATACAAAAAAGGACACGAGCATTTGTTTCATATAAAGTTGATATATGTACAAAATGGCAATCATGATGTATTCAAGTAGATAAACTGTCTTTAATAATATATAATCATAAATAAAGTCAGATTATTAGCTAGTTTGAGTAGTCTCAAAATTAAACATGCTATATTGCTCTGAATGACGTAGATCATCGCTTTAATAAACGAAGATTTTGATAGTATTTTCTAAACCATTGATTAATGATCTTCACTTCCTCTCGTCGCTGATTAACCAACCACTCGGGATCAGTCTCCCTCGAGTTTAATATGTCCAAGCAATGTGAACCTGCAGGTCCAAATCAACCGAATTGAAGCTTTAGCTTAAAGCACAAGTCATCATCATTATATGAACCTTATCAAAACATACCATTAGTTGTTTTGATGGCAAGTATGGACTCTGAAATATCTTCTAACACTCTGCAATAACGTAAAAGAGAAGATACCCATTAGTTGTTTACACAATCATATATTTTTAAAGGGATGTAGCCTTTTTCGGCATGCTAGGGTTTATGACTTTAAGGCATGTCACAATATACCCATAACATATATCATTTAAAAAAAACATAAGTAATGTGCATACCCTCCGCTGCTATATGGATCTCGCAAACCATTAGAGAAAATGATGTTACTTCCAAACTTGCTAAGTATCAACCTTATGTCCTACAATGTTGTACACAAAATGGACATTAGGTCATATAAACTGTGAAATAGATCAAAACCCACAAAATCAAATATATATATTTCTTATAAAAAAAACAGTTACCTGACCGCCATAATATGTTGTAGTCCAATGTGGTCGAGGCATAACGCCAAACATTTTGTGACAATCGTTGTTGTGTTCTTTCGCGTCATAAGGCGAGCTCGGGAACATGCTTACATTACTAGTTATACCAATGGGAATCACCATCTCACTACAAGTCTATAACATAAGGAAAAAAGTTTAGTGTGTGAATAAATTTGTAATTTTTAGAAAATATAACCAATTAGTAGATTTTCGTAGCTTAATTAATATTTATATACAACTCTATCTAATGTATGAAACTACTTACTTGCCATTGCCATCCAATGGACGTTTGAGAAATTTTCGATGTTGTGTTATAGCATGGTTGAACCTGTCGATAGACAACAACACCCGCGAATATACGATCAAGGATATCGGTGGCATTGCTTGCTCCATCGATGCCTTGACAAATTTGGGTCGTTGGATACTTTGGTGGAGCATTATATTGAGCTGCAACCGCATACATGGTTTCTAAGTACTCCTCGAGCTCAATTGGACTTTTTAATGGCCTTAACAAATAATTAATAAAACAAATTAATTAAAATAAACAAGATAAACTAAACTGATCATGATAATTAAATGAAAAATATTAACATTACTTACGAACAAGTTTTGAACTTTTGGGAGAGAATAGCAAGACCATTTGGCATCGAAGCAACTCTATTGATCTCGCTCCACGATTGCTTTATAGTCTTGTAACAATTTTCGCTCGCTTCCTAAACATATAAACAGTTAAATCAATGTAACACAGTTTATTTAAAAAAACTCGTTTTTTCACCTTGAAATCTTTGGTAACGATTGAATAATAACCATCTTGAGGTGTTAGATTGTCGAAGTATAGAATGGGGGCCGATGAAGCAAGAGCCCCAAGTGCGATATGTGGATACTTGAGACGAAACCACGACGCGAGCACTAAAACAAATGATTTTATAGCAATAATTTACAACATATGTAACATTTGATATATAAGTTTTAAAGGTTAAGTGACTTACTTCCACCATATGACCCCCCAATAACAATAATAGGAGAATTATGTGCATGTAGTTTATCTTTGATATGAAGCAATAACTCGGCATAATCTGCTAATGCTTGGGCCGAGTTAAAATATCCACGAATCGTCTCGTTTTTCACCGATTCTCTCATGGCATCTATGGATCCCGGTCCACCCTTTAACCCGACCGGATTTGATTCTCCATAGAATCGATGCTAGTAACATAAATAGTTTTTAAACAAAAAGGTTACATAAACACTAGGTAATATAATAAGAAACATTAAACTACATTGCACATAAGTGTAAATATACTAACAAGTCCTAACACATAACCATGTAACCCTAATGTATATTCCTTGGCTCCTAGCTACTGGTTAAAAGATTCGAGTTTAGGTTTTAATATATTCCGGCTTAAGGAAACATAAATAAACTCTAATGCATACCTCCAAGAAGACCACAAGAGCCTTAAACCGAGGAGCGGTTTCATTGTGGAACCCGAGGATGTCAACGTCTCGGTCTATGGGTCCTTCGGCACCAAGATACGCGAAGATTGGTGCACTCGTGTTCGCACCACCCCACCATTTAGAGTTCATGATATACCTTTGTTGAAACTTGGCATAACTTTCTGGCTTGTAGTTGAAGTGGTCAAGTGTTTGATTATAGAAAAAAGTTTCAAAGTCATTAGAAACCGCAGCCGAAACACGGGTCTGGTCTTTTAGCAACGGGTTGATCGGACTGAGCGGTGGAGCCTTGTTGCGTGCACTGATGGTTGTGATCGGGTTCAAGGTGACCACAAAGAGAAGAAGCCATTGAAATACGAATCTCATGGTTTGAGTCATGAGAGTATGACTTCTAATGAAACATATAAAATTTCTAGGAAGCTAATGTACTATTTATAATGGCTTGTTTTCAAGTTGATTGATAAGTTACAAATTTGAAAAATAAATAAATAAATTTTATATTGATGTATACGTGATGTACTCGAACTAGGCTTGATATAGTCATTGACAATCCTTGAAAACAATTAATCTTTTTTCTTTCTTTCTTTTGAAACTGTAAAAATATCATTGAATTAGATGTTAAACTTAAGACCATAAGATATTAAGCCTTAGCCATCAACCTATGCCACTAAACCGAAACTAATCAATATAACTTTTGTTTTAATTTTAAATTATTTTATTGTGTAAAGGTGGGATGGAAAGTGTAAATAAATTCTTTCATGGTTTAACTTCAATTAAATCTAGCGTATTAATCGGCGACTATAACAACCATATTAACAAATTCTATCTTCTACACATCTTTAGCAACAAGTTTGTTTTTACTCAATTATTTTATCATTAAAAATCATGATAATTACTGCTTTTATATTTTTGCAATGCATTGGATTCAAGCATCATATATAAAAGAAATTTGACTTTAAAGAAAAGAATTATTGAATTAAAATAATCTCACATTTAATGAGTTGGCCAATAATAATTTCACCTGAGTTATTTTCTTCTAACAGTCCCATATTTTTTCAGATTTTTTTGTTTTTATGATGTAGCTAAATGAGTTGGCACACACACACTCCAATAAACCTACATGCCTTTTCAGATCGCACACACACCCCAAAACACATGGCTGCTACGACGTTGTTTTGCACCACATCGTTTCACACTGGAATATCCTCTAACCATCATCGGACAACTCTATCGTCTTCAACCTCTATCCTGACCTTCACCAGCCGCTCACCTACCTCTCTTTGGAATACACCGTCCGGCGGTGGTTGCGTCAGCTTCCAACGCCGTAGAAGTCGAGAAACCAGCGGTTTCGAATTGTGGGTTAATAAGATCAAAGAAAGAAAGAAAAAAAAGTCATGTAGGATTTTTAAAATGCCAACTCATCTGGCCACATCAATAAAAAGTTAACCACGCTAGTTATATTTAACGGGAGATCATAAAACAAAAAACATGGAAAAAGTGGGACTGCTAGAGGGAAATATTTCAGCTGAATTATTATTGACCAACTCATTAAAGATGAGATTATTTTAATCCAATAATCCTAAAACAAAATTATCATGTATTACTCCCTCCGTTCCATTATAAGTGTCCTAGTTTGACTTTTCAAGTCTTTCTTTTGCAACCTTGACCGTAAATATTTTTTTTCGTGTCATATAATACTTGATGAAAATTATATCAATGTAAAATACATTTAAAACCCAATCCATTCATATATTTTGCATCAAATATTATATAACACAAACAAAGATATTGTCGGTCAAAGTTAAACAAGAAAGACTTGAAAATTCAAATTAGGACACTTATAATGCGACGGAGGGAGTACTATTTATGTAACAATTTTACAATACCTTGCTAATATGAGGATTGCTTATAAACATAGCTATTCAGATTACTCGAATTTTAGTTCTTTAAAAGTGAATTCCTGAAACTATTTAAATTCAAAAATGTGAATTTGATTATGGATGGATTCGTGTAAATTATAAATAAGTAAATAAATAGATGTAAAATATATGAATCCACTTATAAGTTATAAATGATTTGTATTCGGATAGTTGAATTGGTTTATAAATTATAAATTGAGTTGAATTTGAAAACAAATTTGAATATTCCGTTTGGACACTAATTTGCTTGGGGGGCGAATTCGAGTTTGTAATTCGAATGCAAATTGGTTTGAAATTCACTGTTCCGAATCCAATAAATCAATAGGAGAGTGTCATATTAAAAATAGATAGTGTATAGAGATTTGTTATGGGTGGATGAAATATGGATATTTTTACTTCTTAGAGAACTATGGAGCAACTTGTTTATAATTATTTTATTTTCATTTTTAATGTCAAACTTAATTTATATATTTAAAATCATAAATATACCAAACAAAGTAAACATAAACTTCATTAATTCAAATATAAATAATAAAAAACAATGCTTTTTAAATTAAAAGACATAAATATTTAATTAACTACTACCATTCATCCGAAGTGGTTTTCTTTAAAAAGTAATGTACATATGACTATTGTTAAACGCTCAACACCTTCAATCACCATCGGGTTCGTATTCCCGAAGATTCAAGCCAAACCCTCTATTTAAAAGGTAAGTGGTGGTGTTACCGACCAACTCGAGTCTTATTCGGATACCCTAAGTAATATTTCTGAAGAAATAAAATGATAATTAACTTAAAGTAAAGTGGTGACCTTTTAGTAAATTATAATGGAATGATTCGTGCAAAGCGCAATATAATGGAATGATTCGTACAAATGGATCATTCTAAAGATATCTCCATCCACTTGAAATGTTGTGAAAAATTGTATAGCATTTTAACCTTAAAATGTTAATATGTTAAATATACATGTAAATTATAATTTAAGTATCGTTATACATTATAATATAATAAACTAAATCAGTTTTAGAATTTGATATTATAAAAAAAAAATCTCAAAGCAGAGTAAGCTTAAATGGTTTCTTAACAATTGGTCTAAACTATAATTAAAATAATTTAAGGTTCACCATAGGTAATTGTCATCAATTATTCACAAATTATTGATGACAGATTACCATCATTAGATATGTTTAAACGATTTTTAGTAGTTACAAGACATGCAATAATCAGATCATAAAGATAACAAATATCAAACCAATTAACAAATGATTAAAAAAACATATTCATTTTTGAACATATGATCAAATGTACCTTTTTTTTCCTAGACCAATTAAGTGAGGCTTGGTCATTTTGTTGACATCTATAAATAAATATAAAAATAAGTTGAATTCTCAAAAACCCTTTAAATAAAATAGCATAAAATACAATAGTACATATGTGTACCTCTCTTAAAAACAAAGTAGACAATAAAACTCGAAAATATGGTTTCATAACAATCATTGTGCGTGTATATGAAACATCAACCAGTGACGAATCAAGAATTTTTTCCCATGGGGTTCACTGTTCCCGGGGGGGCTTTAGGGAGGGCGGGGTGGTCGAGGGCCCCTGGCCCGACACCCGTTAGGCCCGAATATTATATTTATATTTTAAATTTATATGTATTTTTATGAATAAAAAGACGTATATTTAATGTTTAAACTCAATTACATAACAACTAGTTTGGCTTAGTGGTAAAAAACATATTCATTTTTGAACATATAATCAAATGTAGGCATGTTCACGAGCCGAGCCGAGCCCGAGCCAAGGCAAGCTCAAGCTCGGCTCGATAATCAATCGAGCTGGCTCGTGTCGAGCTCGAGCTCGAGCTCTTAATCGAGCTAAAAATTTGAGCTCAAGCTCGGCTCGGTTTTAATCGAGCCAAGCCCGAGCTCTTAATCGAGCTAAAAATTTGAGCTCAACCTCGGCTACGTTCGGCTCGAGTTTTCCTGTAATAATAAAAATTATATGCAACCATCAAGCTAAACTAAATAAATATGACGTTAAGATCAACACCAACCAAATACAAACTAAAAAAATACGTCTAATAACATCATCGAAAACAAAATATGTTCAACAAGTCTAAACCAAACCAAATACAAAATTAAGCAGAGAAGTATTATCTATGAGCGACGGCCGATGGCGGAGGTGAATATGAGCGGCTAGAGTTAGGGTGGAAAATGGAACGTATACTGATTATTGAGTGTGTGAACTATGAAGTATCATCCCTCAGTTACTCAGTATATGAAATTATGAATATGAACTATGGAGTGAGAAATGAAATTGAGCTGGATTAAAGGAAAGCCCAAGTGTTAAAATAATTGGGCTCGATAATTATATGCATGTATGTATATATATATAATAAATTAAAATAAAATAGTTCGAGCCAATCGAGCGAGCTCGAGTCGAGCCGGGGCTAGCTCAGGCTCGGCTCGTTTAGAAATCGAATCGAGCTAGGCTCGGCTCGTTTACAATCGAGCCGATTTCGAGCGAGCTTTCTCCGAGCTTTTTTCGAGCGAGTTTCGAGCGAGCTTCGAGCCGTGAGCTTTTTGAACAGCCCTAATCAAATGTACCTTTTTTATATAAAACATTTTTACACAACTCAAATCATAACCAAGTATGACCATTTAAAAATTTAATTGTTTAAAGCTAAAAAAATACTCATTTTATTTAAGGTCCAAAAAAAATTTCGCCTTCGGCCCAAAAGTTATTTTGGCTTCTCAGAACCGGGCCTGGGGGGCGATCCCGCAACCCCACTAATTACGTCGTTGATCTAGATCAGCCTGTCACACCCCCTTCCAGGGCCTAGGAGTGCGACCCATAACTTGGTATCGTGTTTGTAAATAAATCAGAGTTGCGTTAGTTAGCGGAAGTCTTATAAAACTATAAGGATCAAAAGTGTAACATTTAAATATATTCAAAAGACGGGATTGTAAATACCCGTTTTAAGTTAACAAAAGGTTATTTGTTTATGTTTACAAAACCACCACATTAAAACATTAAGTTCACAAAAAGAATCCGAGCCATCGGATATTAGTACTTCGTCATGCCAAGCTCTAGCTTTGTTCACCTGCAAAATGTAAGAAAATACGTCAGCAACGAATGCTGGTGAACACGCTGACGCAAAAATAACTCTTTTACTTTATTACCCCTCGAGACTACGCCTTCCTCGGCCCAACGTGGCTTAGGAATAACAAAGTCAAATAACACATTATAAATATGAGCCTCTACGCTAGGTCACCTCAGCAAACACCGCAGCGTTCGACTTAGTTAAGTACCCGTAAATATACACATAAGGTCGTACTCCCTGCAGGAGAGCGTCCTACGACCAAGGGTGGTGCGATCATGCCCATACATCACATAGTACCACCTATGTAAGGATCCAGACACACGTATACCACAGCCTGAGGGCTAGGCTTATACCCTTTATTTATAACGGTTTTAGGAACACATAGTTCCTTGTAAACAATTTCAAATAACATGTTTGACTTATTTTAAATAAATAAAAGTTTGGGGGCGTATTCACCTTGTCTCTTTAGGATCGGCTTCACTCACCGTCCAAGGGTCTTTCCCTTTCTTTATCTCGCACCTATAGTATGAGTATAAATATTTGTTAGTCGGATACACGATCCGGCTTAAGACCTTTAGTCTTATATCTCAATCCTCGATTGAACATTTAGTTCAATTCTTTGTTTACTTAAAAACCTTTAGTTTAAAAGTAAATTTATAAACCTTTAGTTTATATTTAGAAACCTGACGTTTCTTCTTCTCAAAGAAACGTAATTATTTTCTTTATTATTTAAGAGTACTCTTTATTCATTAAATAATATTTCATAACAAAGAATATTTACACATATACATACACACATATATATGTATCCAATAATATTCATAATCATAGTTTCATTCGTTTCTTTGTTATGTTTATTTTTCTTTTATCGAGGTATCGAGTATAACCTTGACTTAAGGCTTAAGTCTTGAATATAATATTAAATTATATTGAATTCGATATTACGCCTAACCTTAAGTGGCGTATAGAAACCCTAGAGAATTGAGCAGCACTCCGACGCCGCTTTACTTTTCTCGATCAACTTTGATAAGCCAACTTCAACACACGTCGGCACGTCTTTCGGGACTCATTGCCATAACAACACCTTCTTGATGATTGAGGGTGGAGGGTGGCACAAACTTCGAGGAAACGGTGTACACAAACAAAGGATCGGGGCACGCTTATCGAGGAAAATCGTTTATATGATTGTCGGGACTTAGAGAGATGTTAGAGAGAGGTAAGAGAGCTGTGTTTTGTGTGCAGAATGCAATGCCCATGGTCGCTATTTATAGACTTTAAATTGGTTCCTATCGCGATACACGATAGGTTCCTCAGTAGACCTATCGCGTATCGCGATATAGGTCTGCTGACTCACAGCGTAGACCTGCCACGTGTTGACACGTGGCAGGCACCGCTACACGTGGCGATAACCAGTGCCACCGTATGCCACGTGTCACGTTGTGTCAGGTACCCCATCGCGATACGCGATGGGGCTCTCCTATGACTCATCGCGTAGCGCGATGGGTCAGGAAATCAGAGTTTTCAAATTAAACCCTCAACTTTGGAATTTGGCAATTTTAGTCCCTAGACTTTGGAAAGTTGATACTTTGAACTCAAAATTTTCACGTTGTTACATCCTCCCCACCTTGAAACAAATCTCGTCCTCGAGATTGCTTTACTCGAACAAGTGGGGGTATTTCTTTCTCATTTTCGATTCGAGTTCCCAAGTATATTCGAGCCCTCTACGCGAGTCCCATTTTACTTTCACTATTTTCAACATTCTTTTCTTTAACTTCTTTGTTTTCGAATCTTCAATTTGTATTGGAAGTTCTATGAATTTTAAGTTCTCATTTATTTCAACGTCTTTTAATGGCATAGCCAACATTCATCGGTCAAACACTTACGCTGATTCGAAACATGGAATACATCATGTATCCCTTGCATTTCCTCAGGCAGTTGCAACCGGTATGCAACAATGCCGATTCGTTCGAGTACCTCAAAAGGTCCAACGAAACGAGGACTTAATTTTCCTTTCTTACCGAAGCGAACAACGCCTTTCCAAGGCGAGACTTTCAATAACACTTTGTCGTCGACATTGAACTCTAACGGCTTACGACGGACATCAGCGTAACTCTTTTGGCGACCACGTGTCGTCTTAAGTCGTTCTCGGATTTGAATGATTTTGTCGGTTGTTTCTTGGACTATCTCGGGTCCAGACAATTGATTATCTCCGGTTTCAAACCAACACACGGGCGTTCTACATTTTCTTCCATACAACGCCTAGAACGGTGCGGTTTGAATACTTGCGTGATAACTATTATTATACGAGAATTCCATTGGGGGTAAGTGGTCATCCCAACTTCCACCTAGATCGATCACACAGGCGCGGAGCATGTCTTCCAACGTCTGAATCGTCCTTTCGCTTTGCCCATCGGTTTGTGGATGATAAGCAATGCTAAGGTTCAACTTTGTACCGAGAGCTTGTTGGAAGCTTTTCCAGAAAAGAGACGTAAAACGTCTGTCTCGATCAGATATTATAGACAGCGGTACTCCATGCAAAGCGACAATGGTGTTTACATAGATTCGCGCTAATTTATCCATAGAGTACGACTCATTGATGGGTATGAAGTGTACGGATTTTGTTAAGCGATCCACAATCACCCATAAAGCATTATGTTGTCGAGTCGTCTTCGGGAGTTTTGTAATAAAGTGCATGGTAATTAACTCCCACTTCCATACGGGAAGCCCGGGTTGTTGAAGCAATCCCGAGGGCCTTTGATGCTCAGCCTTAACTTTTAAACAAGTCAAACATTTCGCAACATGCGAAGCGACATCCCTTTTCATTCCATTCCACCAATAGTTCACCTTTAGGTTGTGGTACATCTTATCACTTCCGGATGCATCATATATTTAGACTTATGAGTTTCGTTCAAGATTTTCTCACGCAAACCTCCAATGATTGGTACCCAAATCCTATTACCGAGTCTTAGGATACCATCGTCACCCTTGACTAGCGAGTCAATGGTGCCATTGCGTTTTTCATCAGAGATTTGATTTTCATTGATTGCTTGCGTTTGCGCGGATTTTATCTGTTCAAAAAGATCAATTTGAAGTTCTAAGCGTAAAGCTCGAACCCTTTTAGGTTTTTCATGCTCTTTACGACTTAAGGCATCGGCCACGACGTTGGCCTTGCCTTCATGATACACAATCTCGCAATCATAATCGATAAGAGTCTCCATCCATCGCCGTTGGCGCATGTTGAGCTCTTTTTGATCAAAGATGTGTTTCAAACTTTTGTGATCAGTGTACACGGTAAATCGTACTCCATAGAGATAGTGCCTCCAAATCTTAAGTGCAAAGATTATGGCGCCTAACTCTAAATCGTGAGTCGTGTAATTCTTTTCGTGTACTTTCAATTGACGAGATGCGTAAGCAATTACCTTCTTGTGTTGCATTAGTACGCATCCCAAACCGGAGTGGGACGCGTCACTAAAGACTACAAAATCTTCAGTACCTTCTGGCAGAGCCATTATCGGTGCTTGGGTAAGTTTTTGCTTGAGTATGTCGAACGCCTCTTGTTGCTTCGTTCCCCATTCATACTTGATGTTTTTACGAGTTAACGAGGTTAAGGGAACGGCGATTCTTGAGAAATTTTCGATGAACCTACGGTAGTATCCGGCCAAACCTAAGAAACTTCGGATCTCAGTTGGCGACTTTGGGACCTCCCACTTAGAGATAGCTTCAATCTTAGCGGGGTCCACTTGAATACCGTTAACATTGATAATTGACCAAGAAATTGCACCTCGTGCAACCAGAACTCGCATTTCGAGAACTTGGCGTACAACTTCTCGGTTCTAAGAATTTCAAGCAAAGTACGAAGGTGGATTTCATGATCGGCCTTTGACTTAGAATAAATAAGTATGTCATCGATGAATACGATAACGAATTTATCCAAGTAAGGCTTGCAAATACGGTTCATCATATCCATGAATGCGGCCGGAGCATTGGTAAGTCCAAACGGCATAACCGTGAACTCATAATGTCCATACCTTGTTCGGAAAGCAGTCTTTGGAATGTCTTCGGATTGAACTTTAAGTTGGTGATAGCCGGAACGAAGATCGATTTTAGAAAAGTAGCTAGCACCTTGAAGTTGGTCGAAAATATCGTCAATACGAGGGAGTGGATATCGATTTTTGATTGTAACTTTGTTTAACGCACGATAGTCGATACACATCCTCATGGAACCATCCTTCTTCTTGATGAATAGAATTGGTGCTCCTCAAGGTGATGAACTCGGTTGGATGAAACCTTTCTCCAAAAGCTCATCAAGTTGTTTCTTTAACTCCTTCATTTCAGTCGGCGCTAAGCGATATGGAGCTTTGGCGATTGGAGCAGTACCGGGAATCAGATCAATTCTAAATTCCACCTCGCGGTCGGGAGGAATACCGGGGATTTCATTAGGAAAGACATCGGAAAATTCGGAAACGATCGGGACGTCTTTGATTTCTTTTGGCTTAGACTCTTCAGTGACATAGGCCATGAATGCGAGGCATCCTTGATTTAAACATTTGTTAGCTCTAATCATGGAGATTATGCTAACTTGGCCAGCTTCTTTATCCCCTTCAATTCGAATCGTTCGTTTATCGGGGGCTTGAAGTTCAACAGTTTTGCTATTGCAGATGATACGGGCATGGTTATCGGATAACCAATCCATACCAAGTACAATATCAAAACCAGCCAGACTCATGGGTAACAAACAAATAGGTAACGAATAACCAGCTAGAAAGATTTTTCCGTTTTCAAGAGCTTCGGAGATCTTAACGACTTCACCGCTAGCAGTCTCGACGCTTAGAGTTTTATCTAATTTAGTTAATGGTTCGTTTAATAGACTACATAATCTATAATCTATAAAACTCAAATTCGCACCCGAATCAAACAAAACTCTAGCATAGGTGTCGTTGACTAGAAACGTACCGGTTATGGTTTCTGGCACGTCAGCGGCCCTTTTTGCGTCGAGTACGAAGACTCGAGCGTTTCCCTTTTTGTCTTTGCCACTACCACCCGCACCACCAGCAGCAGGCTTGTTCTTTGGGCACTCGAAACTTAAATGGCCCATTTCCTTGCAGTTAAAGCAAGTCATCCTCTTCTTCCAGCAATCCGCAGCATCATGACCAGTGCAATTGCAAGATTCACAAACTTTAGGAGGCGGGGCGAAGTTGCAACGGCCCTTGTGATACCTCCTACAAGTCTTGCATTGTGGCGTGTTTGAATTAAATCGGCTTTGGTTTATGCTCTTACCTTTGAAGCGATTATTTCCTCCACTCGTCCTTCCTTGAGTTGTTGTTGTCGTAACCTTCTTGTCTTCTTCTTTGTTACGAATCATGCCGCCCATTAGATAACCGGCTAACTCCATTGCAGAGTCGGCGGTTTGTGGTAGGTGAGACCTTACCATGTCGCGGATTTCCCGCGGAAGTCCCCAAATATATCTCGTGACTTTGCTGGATTCAGGGTGAACCAGCTGGGGAACAAGGCGACCATACTCATGGAATTTAGTATTGTATTCGCGAAGGTTTGTCCCAATGACCTTGAGATTCAAAAATTTTGTTTGAATCTGATCGGTCTCATTCATAGGACAGAACTTAGCCATCAACAAGGCTTTAAAATCCTCCCAACTCATACCATACATTACATCTCTTCCTTTGCTCATCAACAGAGCATTCCACCACTCCAACACTTCACCCTTAAACATAAGGGCTGAATACTGAATCTTCTCCACCTCATAACACTTACTTGTGATCACGATTGTTTCCATCTCCTCGAGCCACCTCACAGTTGAAATGGCTCCCTTATCACCATGGAACTCTTTTGGTTCATAGTACTTGGAATCTTTAAACGAACAACCGCTTATCTTGAGTTTTTTGAACTCATGTCTAACTCCGCCGTCGGCGTTAGACTCATGCACACTTTCCTCAACACGAGAGGGATTAGGACGGGATTTAACGGGTTTAGAAGGATTAACAAATTGCGAATTTCGAGATTTCCTAGAATGAGATCTATTCATAGATTCTTCTTTCACGGCATCTTTTATCATCTTTTGGATTTTGTTCATGTATTTTTCGGGAATATCTTCCTCTCTCTCATTTTCGGGGTCTTTCCCCTTGGCTTTTATTTCTCTCTCTCTACGAGCATTCTCGTTATTATTCTTTATTCAGACATTTTTCTCTTTTCAATTAGTCTGAAAACTTTAACAACGTTTCTTTCAAACACATATTTTATTTATTACACATTATATATATATATATCCAAAGGATATATATATTTTACAATGCATATATATATCGTTCCCACGATATATATATATAGCTAGTCCTATCATTACATAAGAACATTTCAAACATTCTTTTATTCGTACACACATCATACAACACTAGTTTTATACATAAAAAGTCTTCACATCACTCTCCACATCTTCAGTCCCTCAAGAACTTCTTCACAACCTTCGTTAGTTTGTTGCATTTACGAAGGAGTGATTTTCCAATTTTCTTCATTTCCTTCTCTTTCTCATCTACCTTCTTCCTCCAGTCGTCGGTCTCATGCAATGCACGATCCAGATGTTCTTCGTACGACTGCGGGACTATGTTGGGATATCCGTACTGCGGAGGTGGGTCGCGATAACCCAGTGTTACCATCTCGTAATGGTTTCTTGGCTCTGGATATGGAACATAGTCCATGTCTGATGAAAGATAAAGGTAGGTCTTGGCAGCTTGGTTTTGTTCGCGGATCTCGTCGGCTTGTTCTTGAATCGAAGGAATTTCTCCTTGAAAAGGTGGGAAGCTTGACGAAGTTTGGATCCTTAGTTTCTCCAAGTACTGGACATACGGGTCCATGGAACCATAGCTTGCATTATTGGAAGTGAGTGATCCATTCATCGGGCTTGATATTTCGTTCGGGTTCTCTGGATGCTCTTCTTCCATCTCTTCCACGGACTCTTCCACCGGGTCCTCATCATCTTCCTCTTCCTCGGGATCGGAATTCTCCTCTTCTATTGGTTCTTCCTCCTCCATGGGTTCCTCTTCCTCTTCAGTTTAGTCTTCCTCCATAGGTTGTGGAGTTTCTATGTTCATGGAGGGCATCTTGAAACTTTCGAAAGGCATCATGATCCTCATCTTGGGCTTTCGGGATGGCCCTTCTCCATTGTTGGGTTTTGAACTGACTTCATTAAAGGTAGAACTTCCGGTAAACCATCGTCATGGGTCGGAATGACACTGCATCCAGTCAGAGGACGGGCTTCGTGGTTCTTCCTTTATGGGTCGGTTCGAAAGGAAGGCGTAGGATGGATGTGGATTTGGCGGTACATAACCAGTTGGGAAATGTTGTGGTACCTCCGTGGGCTGATAAGTTGGAACCTCCGTTGGGTGGTATATTGGTACTTCTGACGGTTGATACATTGGCATAGTCGGTGGATGATAGCTTGAATGCCTCGGTGCCTCAACACTTGGCTTCGGTGGACTATCGGGGATGTTGATCGGGTAGTGCCTACTTCCGGGATAGTATAGGGGTTTGGACAAGTCTCGTTCCACGTCTTGATCAAAGAACGCTTCGTAATATCCATCACTCATGTTATCTTCAGGGTAGGGTTCGGCTATATCAGCTTCCTTGGCCTTGCGTATGTAGTTCTCAATGTGAGCTTTAAACAACATCTAATATTTATAGGTGGTTTAGAATGTAGAGAGGGATAGAAAGGTTACCAGCCTATCTTATCTTTAAAACAATAATCAAATAATTTTCCTGTACTTGGATCGAAGCTTGGGTATTGTTTTATGATACCCAATTCGCTTAGATCGATGGCTCTGATACCAAGCCTGTCACACCCCCTTCCAGGGCCTAGGAGTGCGACCCATAACTTGGTATCGTGTTTGTAAATAAATCAGAGTTGCGTTAGTTAGCGGAAGTCTTATAAAACTATAAGGATCAAAAGTGTAACATTTAAATATATTCAAAAGACGGGATTGTAAATACCCGTTTTAAGTTAACAAAAGGTTATTTGTTTATGTTTACAAAACCACCACATTAAAACATTAAGTTCACAAAAAGAATCCGAGCCATCGGATATTAGTACTTCGTCATGCCAAGCTCTAGCTTTGTTCACCTGCAAAATGTAAGAAAATACGTCAGCAACGAATGCTGGTGAACACGCTGACGCAAAAATAACTCTTTTACTTTATTACCCCTCGAGACTACGCCTTCCTCGGCCCAACGTGGCTTAGGAATAACAAAGTCAAATAACACATTATAAATATGAGCCTCTACGCTAGGTCACCTCAGCAAACACCGCAGCGTTCGACTTAGTTAAGTACCCGTAAATATACACATAAGGTCGTACTCCCTGCAGTAGAGCGTCCTACGACCAAGGGTGGTGCGATCATGTCCATACATCGCATAGTACCACCTATGTAAGGATCCAGACACACGTATACCACAGCCTGAGGGCTAGGCATATACCCTTTATTTATAACGGTTTTAGGAACACATAGTTCCTTGTAAACAATTTCAAATAACATGTTTGACTTATTTTAAATAAATAAAAGTTTGGGGGCGTATTCACCTTGTCTCTTTAGGATCGGCTTCACTCACCGTCCAAGGGTCTTTCCCTTTCTTTATCTCGCAACTATAGTACGAGTATAAATATTTGTTAGTCGGATACACGATCCGGCTTAAGACCTTTAGTCTTATATCTCAATCCTCGATTGAACATTTAGTTCAATTCTTTGTTTACTTAAAAACCTTTAGTTTAAAAGTAAATTTATAAACCTTTAGTTTATATTTAGAAACCTGACGTTTCTTCTTCTCAAAGAAACGTAATTATTTTCTTTATTATTTAAGAATACTCTTTATTCATTAAATAATATTTCATAACAAAGAATATTTACACATATACATACACACATATATATGTATCCAATAATATTCATAATCATAGTTTCATTCGTTTCTTTGTTATTTTATTTTTCTTTTATCGAGGTATCGAGTATAACCTTGACTTAAGGCTTAAGTCTTGAATATAATATTAAATTATATTGAATTCGATATTATGCCTAACCTTAAGTGGCGTATAGAAACCCTAGAGAATTGAGCAGCACTCCGACGCCGCTTTACTTTTCTCGATCAACTTTGATAAGCCAACTTCAACACACGTCGGCACGTCTTTCGGGACTCATTGCCATAACAACACCTTCTTGATGATTGAGGGTGGAGGGTGGCACAAACTTCGAGGAAACGGTGTACACAAACAAAGGATCGGGGCACGCTTATCGAGGAAAATCGTTTATATGATTGTCGGGACTTAGAGAGATGTTAGAGAGAGGTAAGAGAGCTGTGTTTTGTGTGCAGAATGCAATGCCCATGGTCGCTATTTATAGACTTTAAATTGGTTCCTATCGCGATACACGATAGGTTCCTCAGTAGACCTATCGCGTATCGCGATATAGGTCTGCTGACTCACAGCGTAGACCTGCCACGTGTTGACACGTGGCAGGCACCGCTACACGTGGCGATAACCAGTGCCACCGTATGCCACGTGTCACGTTGTGTCAGGTACCCCATCGCGATACGCGATGGGGCTCTCCTCTGACTCATCGCGTAGCGCGATGGGTCAGGAAATCAGAGTTTTCAAATTAAACCCTCAACTTTGGAATTTGGCAATTTTAGTCCCTAGACTTTGGAAAGTTGATACTTTGAACTCGAAATTTTCACGTTGTTACACAGCCCCTGAAATCAACTTTCCCAAGATTCGTGTTTGCAATCTTCATAAACAACCAAAGATTTAATGTCCACCCAGAGCCAACCCGTGATAACTCAAACGCGTTTTGACCTATCAAAGTCCTTGATCGTTGACCAAAATCAACAAAAAGTATTTTAAAAAAATGATTGAAATTCACCAAAATTTATACTTCTTTTAAAGTGACAAGAATCCATTTTATTGTATCCCATGCACATATATATTTGGTAAATCTTACATCGAAACGCCAATTAAAATAAATACGTCGTGATTGTAAGGTTGAAATTTATTAAAAACATAGCAGACAATAAGTTGAATTCTCAAAAATCCTTTAAATGAGATAGCATAAAATACAATAATACATGTGTGTACCTCTCTTAAAAACAAAGTAGACAATAAATTTCGAAAAAATAGTTTCATAACCATCATTGTGTGTGTATATGAAACATCTACCAGTGACTAATCAAGAATTTTTTCCCATGGGGTTCACTGTTCAGGGTGGGTAGGTGGGTGGGGGGGATCCCGCAACCCCACTACTTACGTCGTAGATCTAGATCAGCCCCTGAAATCAACTTTTCCAAGACTCGTGTTTGAATCTTCATAAACAACCAAAGATTTAATGTCCACCCAGAGCCAACCCGTTTGGCTTACAACCCGTGATAACTCGAACGCGTTTTGACCTATCAAAGTCATTGATTGTTGACCAAAATCAACAAAAATTATTTAAAAAAAAATGATCGAAAATCTTACATCGGAAAGTCAACAAAAATAAATACGTCGTGATTGTAAGATTGAAATTTATTAAAATTTATATAGTCAAAGATATAAAATAAAAACAAAGAAAAAAGAAAATATAGATGAATATATGGGTAAACTTCAAAGGGTGGAAGGATAATTATTAATTAAACTTACAAAAGTTGAATATAATTGAGAGGCTAAATTTGTAATTATATTTGAGGTTTATAAGTGTATTTTGAGTTGTACTCTTATGCTTAATTGACTTGTACATTATCATAAACACCTCAAATAAAATAAAATTTACATTGAAACGTGGACAAAATTAAGCACTTTACAATGGTAAAGTCGGGTTTTTTTAAAACATAATATATTAAAAGATATAAAAGAAATAAAAATTTTAAATGAATATGTCAAATAAATGGGTAAAGTTAAGGAGGTTTATTTGTAACTACTTGATAAATTAACAAAGTTTTGTTGAAGTTAAAGGATCATAATTGTAAATATTTTCAAAACTAAATATTTTTAACCGTATATAATGTCTAAAATACTATACTATCCTTAAAATTTCAAATTTGTATGCATTAGTGATTGTTTATTATGCATTAGTGATTGTACCTCTTAAAATTTAAAAGGTCCTTTACTCATGCATTATATATAGTTGAGATTAGATTTTAGATAAGATTTCGCTCAAAATTATTCATTTGTTGTTAGGTGAGTTCAAATTTGTGTCGAATATTTCATATATCGGTGAATCGTCTCAAACTTTGAAGATGAAAAATCAAATCATTTTTCTTCTCGGACTTTCATGTGTTGTTTGGAACTATCTTTATTAGATGGGTTAATTCATCGGTGAACATATCAGAAATTTTTATTGTGCATATTTCCGATAATGTTATGTATTAATACATTTTTTTGGAACTACATGTCAATTGTAACTCTAGAAGGGCCATTTTTGCAACACTGAGAATAACAAATAACTATAAACCAAATAGTTAGTTGGGTTGTATTAATAGTTTATTATCTGACCTTCAAATATCTCGTTTTCTAGGACTGTCATTTTTAACTTTAACCGAAACTTGAAGCTGACTCAAGAACACTCGAACCCGACCCCAAAATAACCCGAACTTGATAAAAGGCCAACCCGAACCTGAACCGAAATAATTCAGGTTGGTTATTGAGTTTGATTTTTAGGTTTCGGGTCAACCCGAATAAACTATTTGTTAAAACATGATATTATTATTAGGTATAGGCGTCATAGCATTATTAAGTGCACCATATACGGAACACTGTGCACATTCCACATGTTCTCATCCTATCTATTATGGTTTATCGACTATTTATTTTTTTACATATCTTTTCTATTTATAGCTAATAACAACCATAGTCGAAGAATGTTGCTTTATCGGGTTATGTTACTTTATTATATGGTTATTTACTTAACGAGTAAAGAAGAATATAATGCTTTAGTTTATGCGTTGTAGCTTTAAAAAAAATTATTATTATTTTTGTTTTCTTGGATACCCGAAACCCCCGATTAACCCAACCCGACAAAGCCCGAACCTGAATAACCCGTACTTGGAAAAACTGTGGGAGGGCTTTGGGTCTAAAATTAAAACCTTGAAACCTGAAGAACCCGACTCGCAAAACCAAAACCCTAAGAACACCCTATCACTAACCCTTCTGTGAAACTGTCATGGTAATAATACTATGATTCGTTAGCAATCCATCGTTATTAACCCGTTAGTGATCCCTCATAAACTATCATTGGTAATACGTTAGAAAATGCATTGACCCGCACCCTCTTTTTTGAGGGAGTATTAATGGTTATTCGGGTCACACTTTGGATTTATACTAGATGGGCAATTGGGTCACACTTTGAAATGGGGATTGGGGGGGGGTTTGAAATGAATGATTTTTAACATCAGATTTAGTCCATTTATAGTAGATAGACTAATTTCTTTTTTCTGAGTATTGTGTTTTTTTTTATATTTATTATTGTATTTTTTGTTTATTTTATTCATTGTGTTTTTATGTCGTTTTTTTGAACGGGAATGACGAGATTGGAGGGGGGGGGGGGGCATTTAGTTTCTCAATTTTTTTACGTTTTTTATTTATATTTTGAGTTATGATTTTTTTTTAAAAAAATTTTAGGGCTTTTCTTTTTGCCACAAATCCTTCTCACACTTCTCATTGTTGTCTCCCTTTGTATTTTAACTTTTCCCATGACTAATGTATCGGCTATGATTATAAGAATTTAATTACTATTAGGGTGGACTGAGTGGAAGGGGGAGTGTCGCTCAACTGTCTTAGAGCATCTCCAGTGGTAAATGTTGTTCATGTTTCAAACCGTCAGCTCAACATGACACATTAGATTTCAAACCAACATTCAAAAACCTTTTTTATCCTCCAGTGGGCAAATCCGTCTTTGTTTCAAACCGCCACCTCACCATCCAACTCATCATCTACTATTCCCTTTAATTTAATTTATAAAAGTCATATATTTTGTAATTTATTATTTTTATATTTCGTATACATTAAATAACTTAAAGTAAAAAATACAAAAATTAATAAAGAAAAAAACAATTACTAGGTATAAACATGCCTAAAAAATAATTTTAAAACATACAACAGTTTTAGAAAAAAAAACACCTAAATTCTTAATATATATAAACGAAACCTTTAAAAGCTCTCTGGTTGTTATCTCACCAAGTATTTGATATGAAATCCTATAATTAGGGATATATTAAAATTAATATCCGATTTTTTAAAAGATATTGTTTATAATTAAGAAACAATTTTATAGTAAAAATAAATAAGCGGGTTATGAGTCTCACCAAACCTTAATATCTTTTAAACCGAATTATAGCATCTCATTTATTTGTGAAACTCTTTCGTCATTAAACCCTAAGTATATTATTAACTTACAATAAATAAAATTAAAATCTAAAAAAAAATATATAAATAGTAGAATCTGTGTAAAACAACCCCGTAATATGAGAATACAAACTAGCAAAAAATATAAAATATACAACCCTTGTTATAGTAGATTACGTTAAAAAAATAAATAATTTAACAACTTTTATTTAAAAGAAAATAAATTGTTTGAATTTAATGCCCATCTCCATTTTAAATGTGAAGTATTGGGCCCATGTAAAAGCTTCAAACATCGCACCGTATTTCCAATGCGTTGCAATACTGACAACCATCTCCAATGGTGAAATTTAAGTGTTTGAAATATGAAGCAACTCCATGTGGGATTCAACACAGCCCATTGGAGATGTTCAATGGTAACCTGAAAAAAAGAGTTATTTTTACCATATATATATATATATATAATATATCTTTTCAGCTAATTTTTACACAAACAATCATTCTTTCATCTCAAACTATCTTTATAAATCACAAAAAAAATGCCTTGAGAGCACGACTGTCGTCGTGGAGCATTGACGACGAGGTCGCGTTGGTGAATACTTGGATGTACGTGACGCATAATGGCATTTTGTGAGGCCAATTTGACTTACAATTCAATTGGCTTATGTTCAATTTGGAGGTACCGGCCATCGTTTCACCCATCAAATCAACTCAAAGTGGAGAAATGTCTTTGAAAGTGTTAAGCATTTCCACTAATTCTACGCATACGCACTTGTCGTGATGCTCGAAGCACAACCGCATTCACAAGCAAATCGTGTCACTGAAACCATGTCTCGAACATGGGTTTTTTTATCACATCGAAGTGTGGGATGGTTTAAGAAAGCATCCCCGGTGTTTGGTTTTGGCTACTTCTCTGGCTCCAGCTCAAGACGACTCCGACTTCGGTGAATCCGAAGTGGATGATTAATTCTCTTTTTTTTTTCAATGAATGTTATTTTAAGGTTTTATTTAATTTTATTTATGCTTTTAATTTGAAAGTAGTTTAGTTAATTAAAAATTGAAGGGAAAAAAATTAAAATTGTTGGAAAATGGATTATGATGTGTTGCATGGTTGAAAGATGGATATGGTGTAGGAATTGAATGACGTTACGCTCGCGTGGATATGAGAGAATGTGAATAATGATGAATGGAACATGAATTGGGATGGGTTGCCACCGTCCTTATTTTTATTTTGTTTTTATCGTGTATTAATATACAAATAGTACTATCATTTATTTTTATTTTTATTTTTATCGTCTATTGGTGTACAAATGGTATTATCGTGTACAAATGGTAAAAGTTCACGTATTGTTATGATCTCAAATGTGACAATTGAGGTTGTTTTATAATTACTATCATTTGTATATATTCTACGCTATGTTATCCCATGAGAAAGGAGAGGAAATTGTGATCTTTACATTACACCTTGAAAATTAGCTCACATGATCGAATTAATACAAAGATGTATGTGTCAAATAAGTAGCAGGCCAACCCATTTCATGAAGCCCAATAACCAAAAACAAGCCCAAATGCAAAGACACGGAGGTAACTAGTTATAAAAAGAGAGCCCACTAAACATGGTTTGTAAAATCGAAACATAAAAATATATATATATATATTTTTTTTGGAAAAGATCCGATACAATAATGTCTTAACGTATAATACGTATGCGAATTCATTTTTTTACGAAATCGATCCATGAAATTACATTCAAACATCTCGGAATTGTCAATACATATCCAATTAATCATTGGTCCACTGAAAAAAAAAACAGTTTTGGATGGTTAACCGATTAATTTTTCACTTTTTTTCACGAAAACCGTTTTTGAGCGTTTTAGGTTTTTGGCTGAGCGTTTTAGTTTTTTGTGAGCGTTTTCTAAGCATTTTAGGTTTTTGCCTTTGAGCGTCTCGTGAACCTATCGTACGTTAAGACATTAGCGTACAGTAACTGCACCCTACTTTTTATTACCCCCTCAATTTGATAATCCAACAGTATTTGCATCTTAAGTTTCTTTGTTAAAAAGTCACCTTGAGCTTGATTCAAACCTTTAGTGAATATATATTCAGTCTGCTAACAATTTTCACAAATATTGATTTTAAAAGTTTTTGAAATTACCAACCGCAGTTATAATAAAACACGGTTAGCTCCAACATTAAACATACTTGAATAAGATGAAGCTATATTGAAGATTTTGCAACAGTTATGATAGGTAAGATTAAAAAATATTTCAAAAAAGAACCTGTTTGAAGATATATCCATTTTCATTTTTTCAAAAATTTTCAATACTCAGGAAAACTTATTCCATATTAGTGTATTACCTAAAACAAAACTAGGCATGTAACAACGTCACTTTATAGTCATCCTATATGAAGCTTATTCCAGCTTATAGTTCTAGATGGGATTGAATAGTCAACCAATTCTTTCAAGACTAAAGCAATTAAGTACCGTAAGTCATTTGTTTTATAAATATATTTTTTTCGTGTTCAATAAGAAGTAACTTAGAATAGGCTTGATCACTTTAAAACAAAATAGATGATGCTCGCATGCTCCTTTGTAGAAAAAGGATTATGAATGATCATTTGAGGTTGGCCACCATTTTTAACTTGATCATTTTGTGTATTTGTAAAGTCACCTTAAAAGATGCATCCACTTTTGAAAAGATATGACTATATGTCATTAGACATAACAATAACTGTGGTTGAAAGAAATCAAGCAGAAATACTATATGATTATTAGACGGTGAATCACACGAAAACCTGTGAATATCGAAAACCTATCTCAAAAGTCACGACTTGTAGAGAATTTTACAAGACAAAAGTCACATGACTTTTAAAAAGTTTTAGAGAGAAAATTTTGTGTGATATTATAGCATAGTACTGTAAGGATTGTGTTGACTTCACTATATGATATAAGTAGAGATTTATTTACTTTTTCTTTTATTTTCATGTTTATGTTTATTTGTATCTTCTTTGATCCGTAATTTCAGGGGAATATAATTACACACTTCGAATGCTCGATGACGATGAAGAGTAGACATTTATTTCCTTTTTGTTTTACAACAACGTTTAGTTATATGAAGTACGTTTTTGTACTCTAAACGACTTTCTCATGTGCTAGTAGAAAACATGAGTTATTATTTGAAAAATCAGGCTAATTCTCCCTATAGATTGGTTTTTTTGGATATAATCCTTATAATATAATCATGTTATATTAACTTGCTTGTAGTAGTACATGTAAGCATCATTACAACACCAATCAAAGCCTATAAACTCACCACATCGCGATAAACTATATTCATCTCATATTGAACATCATAAAGTTGGCACTATAAAGATTAAGGATGTGGTGATCTCCAACAAAAACGGAGCCAGGCTATCGATTTAGTTATGTATCAAACAAACGAATGATCCGGGATGACCTGTTGTAGATCAAAGTAAGTTAAAAAAAATTCAATAAACACAATCAGCAAGAAACAATAAGGTGTTAATGAAATTTACCTGATCAGAAAAACACAGTTATCTTTCTTATTCCAACTGTTAATTATATTGTTATATTAATTCAGCATGTTACACCTCAGCAGCTTAAGGTTGCCTGACACTTTCCTTTAGCTTTGACCAGTTTACCTTCTGGGCACATTTTGAACATATATGTAACATGTGTGCAGACCTAGATGAACAATTTAATGATTTCATTATTGAACTTTGTTATTTCAATTATATATAAAGAGAGTTTTAATTATGCTAATTACCTATCTGGAAAACCCATCATCACAACATAAGAAGCAGTCTCCGGTTTGGGGACTTGATTCAAACTCATCTTCAAATGCTCCTGAACCAGATTTGTCTCATAATTTATAAAGATATAAAAGTAACAAATATACATATGGAAGAATTTAGAAAAATAAACAAACCTCTAGAATTTGGTGATCGGTTCAGAGCTGAATACAACTCTTGCTGAACTGACCGTTGCAACTCGACTTGCATATCCATGCAGGCCTCTAGCATCTTCTGCATGTCGTTCATCCTTTGCTCAAGTATCTCCATGTCAATCCTTAAGCTGTTGATGACCTCATGTTCCTGTAACAGGTTAAACAGATATTCATTGAGTATTTATTACAAATATGTTTTTTATCGTGCGAACTATTTACTCGTAAACTCACAGACTTGATACCCTACAAAGTACTAACAACTGGATCATCTGACGCAGATAACCAAAATTTGGATTCAAAAATGAGACTTGACACAATCCCGAAGATCATGTCAGACACGTGAACCCAAACATGACACAAATACCCGTTGGTCGACACGAATGTGACCCGTTTAACCCACTTTTTATACTTTATTTTTCATTTTAATACTCTAAATTATGACTTATTAACTAAAAATAGAATGGGATAGAAAACAGTTATGTTTAAATCACAGACCGACCTGAGACAAGCTAGAGATCTAACAAATATTTGTAACTTGTTTTAAGTAAAAGAAGATGTAAAACTCACAGCCGAAAGATGATAACCGGAATCAGGGAATTGAATGTCTTCTGCACCGTGCAAATCATGGTCCCCGTGTCTCTGTGGAGACCCGTCTATGCCATTTGCATTCTCACCTAGTCTTTGCTGCTGATTGTGATCATGCATCCATTCATTTTCAGACTCAAATACCTGATCTTGTCTACTGACATGTGATTGCATCAGCTGGTCAAGTCTTGGACCAAAGTCACCTTGAAGAAGATTAGAGACACTTCTCCTACACATCATTAATAAAGATTTTTCTGATTTAGTCAGTGCATTATTTGAATAGTGGAGGTTGATAACTGGATTATTGGTATGATATTATAATCTACCTGTTCGTAAGTTCTCTGAGTTCAACAACCCTGCTGGCATCATCACCATCATCAAACCAATAGTATGTGTTACTCCTCACTAGAGCAGTTTCCAGATAGGAATTGTTCCCACCAAACCAACTTTCTGTGGAGTCCACAACATTGTCATTGTCATTGACATACCACTCTTCTTCATGCAAATCTTGAAAATCACTCCCAAATGTTTCCTGATACCATTCACCATCATCATGTGATTCTTGTGGAGTGCCGGTTGCATTTAGAACCTCGTGAGCGGTTTCTTCGGCTTGATCAATGCGATCAAACTTCATGTCATTGTGATCAGTTGAGGAGTCAAATTCATTAGTTGTCTCAAATTCTTCACCAACAACTTGTTCAGTATGTTCATTAGCTAAATCATGGTCAGATGAGGTGTCCGAATCTGATTGGTCACCGCGAGAATGATCAACTGTGAATGGTAGTGTCTTTGTTTCCTCATATTGCAGACTGTTATTATCATGCATTTCTCCTGGTGAAGAATGAGATTCTGGTGGACTGTGGGACCCCCGATAAATTGTCAAGTTAGTTGTCTCAAAATTTTTACTGATTTTATGTGGTATCTCCTCAACTACTTCTTCAGCTTGTTCAATGTGGTCATAATTACTCACCTCATTGTCAGATATGGTGTCAGGGTCAGACTGGGCGGCATGGCAAGAGTTGTTCAATCTGGTGAGGAACCCTTTCCTAATTCAAGTAAAATGTTCACTTTATGTAACAGTAAATCACGTTTCTTTTACTTCAATACTTCGAATTTTAATAAAAGAAATTAGTCAAGAGCATAGCTTTATAAGTACATCTTCCTAACAAACAGTCAAACACTTAGCATAAATTTTAATTAACAGCTGAGACTGCATCACTTGCCAGGTCACCATTTACTGTCATAAAAAAGTTCACTTAGTACAAACCAACTAAAATGGTAAAACTTATAAAAAAATATGGTCAAGTGTCAGCGTTTTATATGAGTTTTAAGAAAATGATAAGATTATAGATTTAGTACAATTATAACTCTGCAAATTGAACATTATTGTAAGTTGTATAACTGTCTAAATAAAATTTAGAACATTAAGAGTCTTAAGATTTTATAACACTTTATGAAAAAATATATAAAATAAATGAAAACAAGTTGGTTGGTGTGGACGTGTGGTGCCCACCACATTTTTCTCGTGGTTGAGATCACCAAGGGGCAGGTCAATTAGTTGTTGGAATGGTGTGACGCCTAAATGGTCTTATGCTTTTAAGAAAAAAAACAAAACTAATATTTGGTAAAGGTGGCTTTTTTCATTTGGCTTGTGTTTTATTATAATGTTTCAATCCTTGTAATTTGTTCTCTTAGGGGGTGTTGAGTACACTTTGTAAAGATAGCATTCCTTTTCTCCCGTTTGATGTATCTTCAGGATTATTCTATTATATGCTCTTGTAAATTGAGGTTAAAATAAACATATTAGTAGTTATACATAATAGTGGATCAACTATATGAACAATGAATCTAAAACATCTACTAGTCTGATTTGCACCAAAGGTAATTCAAGCAAACAAAAAGTGAAGAAGAAAAAAAGGATAGAAATAAAATGCACCTTATATCAGATACAGCATTTGTTCGCTTCAAAAACCCCAGTTCACTTGCTGCAACAGAAGTCGGTTTTTCATCTTCTACAAATCTTTGGTTCCGCAAAAATCTACCCTTGAGTAATGACTACAATTGAACTATGGCATTAATATGGCAATATGAATACTAAATCATAAAGTGTGCAATCCTTAGGCAGAATAATAATTGGATACAAATAATAAAACTACCATGGGGATGAACCATACCATCACAGTTACAAATGGAACTGCATAATCCGTATTATAATATTGTCAAGGAACAATGAATTCTAGGCCAACTTTAAATCTTCTTTAATGAAAAACCTTATGAAAAAGTGGACTATGTAACACCCTGTTCCTTATACAACGCGCCCAAAACGCATTGGTGGTATTTGAGGTAGGGCATTCTATGGGATGATGTGGATTTGACTAAGGTATCACAAATTTTGGAAATAAGAGAACATGAAAAAAGCTTACTGGATGAAGCATCCTAATGATGCTATGTGAAAGTATTTTAATTTGCAATAGTACCTAAATTAAAACAAGGTATTTTGAGTCGTCTAAAATGTTGGTGTCATGGGTCAGCTTTGCGCAAGCATATAATTTGATATATACATTACACAGTTTTATTTAATTTACTTTCACATAAACAAAGCGTATACATGTAATCTTATATTCTAAGTCAACTAATTTTAAGGCTTCATGTTACTATTTAGCTCATTAGAGTCAAGTTACAAAAACATATTTTATAGCAATAACAAACATAGAGGTGTAATTGCACAACAGATATTCAAAAGATTCTCACCTGAATTCGATGCCGATGTGCAAAATTTGAAACATATTTGTTCTCCAACAAATCATCAACTTCTCTCTTCCTTTCTCTCACAAACTTTGTTAACAAGTCAATAAGAGCCTGCCTGCCATATATCCTACGGATAGGACTCCGTGCACCATTGATTTGAGAACCAGTCGGTGTAGTTGACTCTTCTGAACCAGTGCTTGACTCTAACCACTCCCTCACTATCCTCACTCTCTTGCATTCATGTTCCCCAGCCCTTTGTGTCCTTGAACAATTGTTCAGACGTGAAGAACTATGAACCGTATGTCCCCCAAAGCTTTTGCTTCCGCATTCATGAAACATTTTCTTCACATCCTCTTTCTCTTGACCCACCATTTCGTTTTGGCTTTGGGGACACTCATTTTCAATTTCATTTTCGCCTTCCAAAGAAGATGAGGACGGGCTTTCGGGGCTAATAATCACACCACTCGTTTGCAGCCGTCCATTCTCTTTAACTCTGCCCTCGTTTTCAAGATCCCGCCACATTTTTCTGATGAATGATGTCCGAGTGGTTGACCGATCTTTACTACCAAGATATGATTCAAGCCCAGAAGCCTTGTGTAAACCAGCCACCGCCATATCTTCACACTTAACCACAAGGATTCTTGGTAAGTGAGATAATGTAGGATCTCTAGTGAGTCCGATAACGAACCAATTTCATTCTTAAAAATTCCAGGATCTCTAAAATTCACCAAAAAAATCCTCAGATTTAAGAAATTTTAGATTTCATTTGAACAAACAGACTAACTAGACTAATAATTGTCCTATTCTAAATATTCTCTCTGACCACAATAATTCTATACAGAAAAGGAATAAAAATGTCGGTGATCTAAAACATGCAATTTAATTATGAAAAACTCATATACTATTTGAGAGCAAACACATCACATAAAATTTAAACACATACCACCAAATCAATTCACATTTCACACCACATGTCCTGTCTACCTAGATTCAATTAAATAACCAAAGGCAAAAACTGCATTCTAACAAACAAATTGATAAATCAACAAATATGAAATATGAAATATGAACTGATTGAAATAAATTAATTCAACAAAATAGTCAACGGACATGTGATTGACCTATTCTTCACTTCCTTCATCCAGATTATTCGATGACATGAGCAGAGTCAAGTAACCTAATCACAATTCACAAAATGCACATAATATGCTCCGATTAACAAATATGACTTCATAAGACTAAATGCACATAATATGAACCGATTAAAAAGAATAAAATCGTCAAAATAGTCAACGAATGTGTGATTGACCTATTCTTCACTTCATTCATCCATATTAATCAATAACATGAGCAAAATCAAATAAGCCAGTCACAAAATGCACATAATAATATGCTCCGATTTACATATATAACTTGATAAAACTCAATCTATATAAGCAGATTCAACATAATAATCGCAATAAAAAACCTAATCGTAAAATTAACAAGCGACGATCCAGTTAAAATCAACAAATTATCAATAAACGAGGGTGTGAATCGGTACCTTTAAAGCTTCAAATTCTTCATTCACATGATTAAAATTGAAGCGTCCTGTGATAAATTCAACAAATAATGAACCGAATAACATAAATATAACTCATAAAATGATATCATGATAAAATGTCAAAATCCTGTGTTTAATAACAATTAATTACCTGTTAATTTACGTCTCCAAATCCTACAGTAACAGGAATGAATGAGAATAAAATGAGTCTGTCAATATTAGGTATTAGTCACACACACACCGTGTCTTAGTGCCTTAACTGCAACGTCTTTTTTTGAACATGAGGCAATCAATCATGTCAAAAGACAATTATGCCCTTCCCTTTGTTAATAGTTTTATATATTATTTTATTTTATTTTATTTTATTTTATTTTATTTTATTTTGGGGAGTGGTTGCTTCCCTGCAAGGGAAGGGTATAGTAGTCTTAAATTCAACGATACGTTTGACACACGAGTGCAGGGTCCCTTGGTAACGACCAAACGACGTCCTTCAACTTACTTCTTTTTTAACTAAAATCTATTTCTCCTTTTTTTTTTTTCGTAACGAGTTAAGCTAATTAAAAAGCTCATGATTTGTACCTCGCTCGGATAAAACTGGCTAAAAAGCTTGATTTTCAACTGAAGCGAGCTCAACCCAAGCTCAGCTCGATCTTAGGCTCCTTTAACTTCAAGCTCGAGCCGAGGCTACCAAGCCAATATGTCTCGTTTAATATGGAGCCCAATCTCAAACACACCCTGGCTCAACTCGTGGATAGCGAATGACAAAATGGGATAATTGTTTGATTTAATGACCGCACAAGATATTATGATCTAAAATGCAACGATGTAAAAAAACATGTTGCCGAATAGTTTAAATGATCGGTTAAGAGTTATACGGATCGGTTTACAATCGAGATAATTATAAAAGGTGCTTTCCATAAGAGTAATACAGTTCGGTTGTCGAACAGTTCGATTTTCCACAAGGTTTTTTTTTTCATGTAACTCAAATGTTTCTTGTTTGATTCCTATTTATAGTCTATTTGTGAATAGTCACAATCTTAATGAACCATCATGTCCCAATGAATATTAAATTCGACTGATGGTTCATTAGTACCACCTACTAATCTTTCGTCGCCACCCGTTGAATCATCACCATTTGATGAGTACAACTTTCATAAAACAATGTTTCTCATTTTATTTTTCTTTTTCTTTTTCTTTTTTTCCTTTTAAGACCGAATACACACTAGAGGTGTACAAACCGGTATAAAAGTTAAAACCGGTTTGGGTTAAAACCGGTTCGGTTTGATCAATAAAAGTCAAAGCCGGTTTATAATCGGTTTCAGTTCAGGTTGAAACCATTTTCTCGACTTGTGATCGGTTTGGTTTGGGTTTTGATCGTTTACTGTTCGGTTTTGGTCCGGTTAACCGGTTTTTGGGGAGAAAATTACAAACCGGTTCCAAACCTACGATTTTAATCGGTTCCAAACCGGTTTCTATATAATCGGTTTCAAACCAGTTCGATTTTGATTTGGTTTTCTAGTCTGTTCGGTTAACCAGTTTATTTGCCCATCTCTAGTGACTATCACGGTTTGAGCTTATTAAATAAAAATAATAATAAAATGTGAATTATATTTAAAATCGTATACTGGACATTCCACCGACCCATGGATTGCGGCGTCATGCTAGTCATATGTTGAAAAAATATTCTACATTACATGACCACATGTGGTTTTTATTTTGTACCAAATCTATAACCTACTTTTCGTTAAAGGCACAATTACCAAAATAATTTTAACAATAATAAGTAAATAACTACAAGCTTGATCTTTATCAAATAAATAATTATACATAATATAATCAAAACACATTATTTTTTAGGTTCATACTTCTATTACTGCTATTGATGTTGCTCCTGCTGCTATGACTATAGCGACTACTTTTACGATTACGATTATACGACTACCACTAGCAATAATAATAAATCAAATAACTAAAAAATTCGATACTTATCATATAAATGTATATTTGATACATGAAATTGTATGATTAGGAAAATGAATTTTTTTAAAAATACGATTTTGTTTATATAAAATTTTAGTTAAGGAGTCTATAAACAGTAAAAAAATATTTTTTTTTTGCTCACTGTCGTATATTTTCTACAATTATTAGTGAAGTGGTAGAGGGATTCATTATTCGCTTATAATTCCTCTATTTTTCTAATGACTAAATATTACACTCTACGCACATTGAACTCGTAACTTTTTATTTTTATACTTTAGCCATTCAATTATAATTGTTTTAACAAAATTATGATATTTACCATCTAGCCCAATTAACTTTGGTCCACAAAATTCTCCAGTCCATTCCAAAATCAAGCCCATTTTTACTTCATCTTCACAAATCACAACCTTCGAAACAAACCACTGTCTGTGACAACGAACCACACTCCTAATTGAAGATCGCTGGTCATCTGGAACAAATTTCATCACTCTTCGTTCACTTCAAATGTCACGAATTAATATTATTATTAATCCCATCCGTCGCTATAACATCATCTCCTACACTTCAAGATATGTAAGTTCATCAACACCATACTCCACACCCATATTAAATTCATCACACAAATTGTTCAAATCCACACCCGTTTCACTCCAAAACCCGTTTCCACAAATGGGTCATCACTATTTTACTTTAATTCCTTCTCATTCGCCCGAAGACGCCACTGAAGCATTTGATCAAACACCTGGTGTGCATAATAATAATCCTACTGTTTGTGTTCCAATTTCAACTAATGGTGAGAAATTATACAACATTGTTATAGATTCTAACCCGAATAATAATATTATCATGGAAACAGCTCTTAATGAATCCGGTATTCAGTTAACCACACCACTAGTGGTTGAGGTTTTAGAAAGCCTTAAGTACATGGAGAAGTTAGCTTTTCGGTTTTTCACATGGGCCGGGAATCACGAAAACTATGGTCACGAACCCGAGGCGTATGACTTGATGATTGATATATTGTCGAATACCAGATACAAGGCGAAACAGTATCGTGTTGTGTGTGATGTTTTGGATTACATGAAGAGAAGTAATAAAACCCGTGTCTCGGTTGACGTGTTGTTAAAGATTTTGAGACAGTATGCGGATAGGCATTTGGCGCATCTTCATAAGTTTGCGAAGAAGAAAAAGGTTAAGTTGAAGTATATGCAGCCCGAGACCGACGCGTTAAATGTGTTACTAGATGGTTTTTGCAAGTGTTGTTTGGTTGAAGAAGCGGAAACCATGTTTTTGAAAGTCAAAGGTAAAGTCAAACCTAACGCCAGCACGTATAACATTTTGTTTTTCGGTTGGTGTAGAGTGAGAAACCCGAGTAGAAGTATGCAAATTCTTGATGAAATGATTGAAAACGGTTTTACACCGGAGAATTTTACTTATAACACTGCGATCGACACGTTTTGTAAATCGGGGATGTTATCAGAAGCGGTTGAGCTTTTGGAGTTCATGAAGTCAAAGGGTACACTCATGTCATCACCGACTGCTAAAACTTATGCGATCATGATCATCGCGTTTGCACGTGCGGATAAATTGGATGAATGTTTTAAACTTGTGGATGATATGGTGAAGAGTGGTTGTCTGCCTGATGTTTCAACGTATCGAGAAGTTATCGAAGGGATGTGCTCGGTTGGAAAAGTCAACGCGGCTTATAAGTTCTTGGAGCATATGAAGAAAACAGGCTACCCTCCGGATATTGTGACATATAACTGTTTTCTAAAGGTTCTGTGTGATTGTAAAGACAGCGAAGAAGCGGATAGACTTTACAACCACATGATTGATGTCGGTTGTGAGCCGAGTGTTCAAACGTTTAACATGTTAGTTATGATGTTTTTCAAAATGGGTGATGTGAACAGGGTGTTTGAGATGTGGGGTGAGATGGATAATAGAAGGTGTGTTCGTGATACGGATTCGTATTGTGTGATGATTGAAGGGTTGTTTGGGTGTGGAAGAACCGAGGATGCTTGTGGTGTTTTGGAAGAAGTGTTGAATAAGGGTATGAAATTGCCCTTTCAAAAGTTTGATTCTTTTTTGATGCAACTGTCGAGTATCGGGGATTTAAGAGGTATTAATAGATTGTCTGAGCATATGAGGAAGTTTTATAATCCTGTTATGGCTCGTAGATTTGCGTTAAACCAAAAACGAAAAAGTGTTAGTTTAAGAGGGAAATAATCCCAATTGTGTGTAATTTTGGTTCATTTTTACTTGTATTAAGTTTGAATATTGTAGCAACTAAACCTTTAAAGTTAAACTCCTATTGTGATATTGTGAAAGTTTCAGTCAGAAAGAATTTTAAATACTATGTAAATGGGATCACAAAATTTTGGCATGTTAAAAATCATGTTTTTAATATGGAAATACATATATATGACAAAAAATGCTAAATCATCTGTTGGGGCCCTTCAGTGAGGAAAAGTTTGACTTTTGCAGTCAACAACTGCAATTGGACTTGTGCAGGTAAAATTCAAAATCTCCAGCAAACTTTTAATTCAAAAAAAAAGACTGAATTATTTTCAAGTGGATGGCACTTGAGGTCATTTTTCGTTAAAAACCGCTGGGCATTAACGTCGGGGGCTAAACATGCAACTCGCTCACAATTATTGGACTAAGTTTCCAATTTTCCGTTCCTAGAGACCAAACATGCAAATATGATTACACCACATGAATTATTTGTGCAATTAACTCTTTTTGTTATAACATCGTATATTGAAACTGAATGGGCTGGGATCGCCAAAACGGATTCGTGCCACTAGCGTTGCAACTCGCATAACATATTCGGGTCATGTTGCGAATAAAATTGACTGTCAACTCATTTACCTTACCATCTCGTTTACAAATCATCAATTTATTATGTGATTTGTATTTGCTTTACATGTATTAACCACAATCAAACTAGTATTATGTTTTTCAACGTAGATAATTAAATAGGTTGTGTCCAGGCTACGTAATAACAATAATAGATTTTCAATATCTGGATGATAAGTGAAAGACAAGTTGATGAACAAGGGTACAACGCAATACCAAACATTATTTTTTAATAAACACAACAATACAAAGAAGAAAGAAATATCAACATCACATAAAAACCCTTCAAATCAATTTAGCATTTAGAATTTAGAAGTGCTACAACTCCCATGAGATTCCTTTGAAGAATTAGAAAAGTGTGCTTCAACATGCGCACACGAGACCTTCATGTGGTAATATCTGGACTGCCATATTCCCAATTTCGATCTAAGTCTACTCTTCAACTCGACATCTAACACGATGTCATCTAACGATCTAGCCAATTCCATACGCAGTGCCACCGCTCGTGATAACTCCACATTATGTGACACAAGATCCAACTTAAACTCCTTTTTTTCCCTTTTATGTTGGTGCCATGGCCCGATGACGCCACTAGCAACCGTCACATTCTCAAACAAAATCTTGATATCCATCTTCTTGTATCGAAGATGCATCTTTTTGTTGGGGTTGAATGACTTAAGAACAAGAGTGTAAGATGCATTGAGGTGGTGGTCCTTGGTTAAGCTATAGCTATTGATTGAGCCATCTTTGATATAATAAAAGGGCCTTTTGGGTTTGATGCTTAGCCAAATGACTAGGATGGTTAGACCGGTCATGATAATGAGCATCAACAAGACCGTAACGATGGTCTTTGTGAGCATAGAGCATCGGGACGGTTGCGCTCTAGCCATTGTGTTGGGAAATTACAAGATTTGGGCAACACCATCAAGATGAGTTTTGGTGTTTTATAGTTAGCAAAAAGTGGTTTATGAGAATCTTGTTTACTGTTTCTTTTCTACATGCACTCTTGGAACAATTGTTAGCGAGTAAAAATTCTTGAATTTGAAACAAGAACACCTTCTTTTATTGGAAAGAATTCTTGAGTAAAGTGAGATCAAACTGCATAAAAATAGTATATAAATAAAATGAATCTCACTTTGGATAATGTACTTGTTTGGGTGCACTAAAAGTATCCTATTCCTAACTCATGAATATTTAGATAAGGGTATCGGTTTTTAATAATTTGGTCCACTACAAATAAAAATTGTGCTTAGCTTCAAGATAGAGGAAGATATCATTCACCCAGAAGTGTTATAGATGAAGAAACCTTTTAGATTCTTATCCAAGGTTTAATCCTGTTGTTGGTAAATAGTTTACCAATAAAGTATGATAGTTTTTTTTACAAATAATCTTTATTATAAACTTCTATATTAATTTTGATTTTGAAGAGTACAAAAATATTCTTATGTTCCATGTATTGGTCATCACCCATCAATTCCATTCTCATTTAGCAATGGGCAATGATCGTGAAGAGGGGTGTTGTGATTCTAGGTGAGTTCGACTTCATGTAATCTTGAGTTCGGTTCGTTAAAAGCTTTATGTTTAAACCTCAAAATTGACTTGTGAATAAGTTTTTAATTAGAAGCTCGCCCCAATCTAGGCTTATTTGTTCAATATTTTATTTATAACATAATCATATGTTGATATAAATAGATGGGATACATTTGTGTAACTGCACTCTAATTCAAAGAAAACTATAATCTTTTTATTGAAACAAACAAACAATGAACAAACATGATACAAAATATTTAGTTAATCAACAATCGATCTAGGCAAAGACTACTAGCAAACAGAGATAACAATCACACTCAATAACCAAAAAAAGGAAAAAGAAAAGAAAGAAAAATCAAACTATATCAAACCCTAGATCATAAACAAAGAAGAAACGAGATATAAAATCAGGAAAATATCTCAAATCAATAACTTGTGTCTTTCACACTCTTTGTATGCTATAAATAACAAACGCATGGGCCTTGGGCCTTGACCGTCATAAGCTTCCATCTATCCAATCAGACTTTAGCTCATCTATCCATAAGCAAGCCATCCAACAACATTAGCTTTAAGCCCAATAAATCTCCAGTGACCAACCCTAAGCATATGATGAAAACATAGGAGAACATTAAACAACCAACCGACATATTTGGATTGGATATAAAATTGATAAATACATGTCATTTTTCAGCAGGTCCCAACATTTGGTATCTAGGCGTTAATGTTAATGGAGGAGGCCGTGTCATATAAATGAAAGAAAATCAAAGTATTTTCAGTAGGACTGGCAATTGGGTACCGGTTAAAGACACGATAAGACCTGTTAATCAAAAAAGTGCGGTATGTGAATTTTTATTTTCTTAATTAATTGAAATTAGTTGGCTAAACTCCCTCGTTATCCCTTATTGGTACACAAAACATAAAATTGTCTTATAGTCATGACATATAAAGTAGTTAAACGAGTCGTATTCAAGTTTGATATTTGTGTTACGCTCGTCGCCTCTTACCTGTTAAACCTGTTAAGACACGAATTGTCAGCCCTAATTTTCAGGTGCCATGATGTTAAAGAAAAGGTAAATATGGATATCTAGCTAATAGTCATTTTTTGGGTGAAACGTAGTATATACTTAGGGTTAGGCTAATCGGACTTCTCTTCTTACTTGCCATGCCCCTCTCCCCACCCTTCTTAGAAAAAAATATAATAATTCATATTATCACAATGTAAAGATCGACAATATCAACTTTCATTTTCACTGTCAAAGACGCTTCCAGTCTATGTTCCTTACTTTCATGTATGTCATTTAAAAACAAAATACACTATTTTGATTGTGATAAAACTTAGTCCTTTGTTCGTTAAGGACATCATGTAAACTTACGTTTTCATTTAACTAAGATGGTAATTTGCAACAAAAATAAAGGTTATGACCATTCATATTGGTGAATTGGTTTGGGTTGGGACACTATTTAAAAAAAAAGAAGAAAAAAAAACCTCAAACCCGGCCAAACAGCTCGCAAACACAAACTAATTGCTCACCACTTTTCAACACGATCATGGCCACATGTCACTAAATGAATGGTTCACATTTTAATTTATTTTTCTTTTTCTTTTCATACTAATTAATTTTAACACTAAAAATGTTTTTCTTTAATAACTTTTAACAAATAAATTTTTAAAAAAAAATCTAAAAGCGCATTCTTGTTTAGGTTTTTTTTAACACACCGATATAAATTTTATTAAAAAACATAAGATTGCAAAAAAATATTTTTTTATAATAAAATACATATTAATCATTACTCATTTACATTATCCGATACTTGTAGCTTCGTATTGGTTCATGAGATATTTCGGTTAAAACTTATTATATAAACAATCTAACATTATATGATTATATAAGTCATTATCCGACGCTTGTCAACTTCGTATTGATTCATAAGATTTTTTGGATAAAACTTAATATCTAACAATTTAACATTATCTGATTATATAATTCAACTTTTTCCTTATAAATATGGTATCATATCACTTAAAACATTTTTAAATTAAATTTATATTGTTTATTTTTAATTAAAGAAATTATGTTTTATATTTCTAAACAGTTTTAATAAAAAAAACAATTATAATTCATATTTATTTAATAAAAAATAGTGAAGTTTGGGTTGCTAATGAGTATGAAAAGTTTAGTTTGATTGGACTGTGTTGGTGGAAAAGAGAGAAATTAATCTTATTATAATAAAGTTTTGATTGGGTTAGTTTGTAAACGAGAATAATCGCATCAACCAATATATCGTGGTTTAAATGAATAAAATCTAGTTTGTTGTTATAGAAATAGTAGTGATTTTCCTCGAGCATATTCCACAAGATGTCATTTTCTTAATTATTTTATTTAGGCAATAGAAGGATTAACAATTAAAAATAATAAAAAAGAAAGAAAAAATAAAAAGGGAAACTAGTCACTGGATATCCCATGGAAGATTCTCTGCAATATACCTAAAATTCTAAGCCAACGCCACCACATGATCACCATTCACTGGTTCACTACAACCTTATATCATCATCACCACCACCACCTTATAAATCCTCTCTCTCCTATATATAAATATATTATTACCGGTCGCCGGAGAGACATATTCATGGCACAAGATGTTCATGGTGGCCGCTGATTCTACTCAGCTCGTTAGCATATGATTGAGTACTCTTGGAAACGTGTGGGTGGTGTCACTTATTATGCTTTAAGTGTTGTAAATTACTTAAAAATGGGTGTCTTAATTTGCCTTTGTTTGATATATTATATACAGTATAGATTAATACTTTTTACGGATCTTGTATCTTTTTGTACTTTTTATGAATCAAGTTGTGCGTCTTTTGCACGTGTTATTGTTTAATACTTTAACATCAGGATGTTTCTTTTTGTGTTGATATTGTTTGACATCAGGTTGTTTCTTTTTGTCATGTTATTGTTGGACATTAATTTGTTTACTTTATCTTGTTATTGTATGACATCAGGTTGTTTCTTTTTGTCTCGGTATTGTTTGACATTAGGTTGTTATTACTTTTTGAGATCATTACCTTATCTTAGTGTTTTAAAATTGGCCTAGGCGGTCCTTAAACGCTTTGATTTTGGCTAGTCGGACCCTCCAGGCGCTAGGTGGTATAGTCGGGTCAAATTGGTTCTCGTCGGCCTAGGCGGCCAAATAGTCCATAAGGTTTTTTATAATGTGATATGACCCAACACATTAGGTGCAACTACAATTTTTGACTTAGATTACTGATGATCAGACAAATCCATCATAAAAATTCGTTGATGTTTCATTTCCAATTCCATGACGATCACGACCAAATGACCAAAATTTGGATGTTGCACGAACAATGTTCTATGTTTCAACATAATTGGATTTTAATTAACAAATATTTATGATAACTTTTGCTCAGACATTGAAACATTGCCTTTTCTTTGAGGTTTATTTCAACTAATGCTTTTGATAATGAAATATGTTTATAAAACTTTCGTAACAAATTGAGGATATATTTAGATTTTGAAATTAATTCATCAATTTGATAAAATAATTCATTTGTGAACTTGAAAATTTATTCACTAAATTTAAATAAACAATTAATTTCAATTAGATGGTATTAACAAAATCATGTGTTAACGTGGTTTCTTATTAAATTAACGGATCTACAACTTAAACGTACATCTTATCACTTGTATTTTAAAATCATCAAATTGAAAACATATAGGCTATAGTTATAAAAATATACGTGCGACGATTCATGACATGAGACTACAAAAAATCGAAAATAATAAGGTTACGTGTTTTATAAACAGGAAATCCATGTTCTAACGTTAGACATGTGATAAAATGTGTTGTCCGTTTAAGTTTACAGGATTAGACAACATTTTATTTATATTTATAGTTTAAAGGTAGTTATTTAAAATGTGATAATTTAATTTTTTTTTAAAAATTTTGCATATCATCTTGCTATTCATTCCAAACAAAAAGTGAACTTATTATCATTTCTAAGTCACTTTATTAATTTCCCTCAAGTGTCTATTCTCGTTTCTTGTTCTCCAATAATTTCTATTCAATTATTCAAATCTCGAGCTTCATATATTTTTCTTTGAACGACCAATAAAAACGACTATATTAAAACCACCACAATTACAATAAAGTTGGGCCTAGCCAGAAGTTAACCCACAGCACCAAATCACTGACAGGAAACAACACAACCAAACAAAACCATCTAGTTACACATTAAATCTACTCCAACCCTTTCATAACAAAGACACACTACCCGATCTATTTTTAACCCAGAGAAAACTAAGAGCCTTAATACCCCCCCACCGCCCTTTCCACAGTTACCACATGGTCATTAAACACCATCTCGTTCCACGCCTTCCATAAGCACCACAACGAAGCAAGACAAACCGCGTGAAAAGATTTCGCCTTTCTTCTAGGAAACTTAGTATCCTTGTATAAGTCAAGAATATCTCGAATGTTAAACGCGAAGATATGAGGAACTTTACACCATAATGTAATTGCCTGTCATACCGCCTAAGCCAAACTGCAAGAAATAAAGACATGCTCGGTTGTCTCGTTCGACTCACCACAAGCCGGACAATCCACCTGACCAACAATAATACCTTGAGCTTCAAATATAAACTCAAATTCCATAACTGAACGAGAGATAATGAATCAAATATATAAAATAAAAATCAAAACACACACCGATGGCAAAAAAATATATATTGCACTAAAGTAATTGATTTTAAGCGTACTCGGATTAAAGTTGCTCACATAAAACAAAAAACAACCCACACCAAATCACCATGCACTGCTCATATTTTCAAATGAACTTGAAGCATGTCATATTTTAAATGTATTTGGATTAAAGTTGTCTTCTACATGAATAAACTTATGTGACATATTTGGGTTCACGTATACAACATGGTAACCTTCCAACCAAACATGATTATTTGTCTTTAAATTTTAGTATGTAAGTTGTACATTGTAAGACCAACCGTTGTGGGTTGTGTGAGGGCTTTAAGGAGGCTAATTAGAACGAATGTTTTGAACTAGAAAATATAGTAATATACAATCTTTTGAATTTTATCAGAAAGTGCGTCTAAAGTAAAATAAAAAGAAATATATTGCTTTTATTTATTTATTTATACCGGGTAGTTTTCAAATTTTGAAAACGAGAACATTTTCCCACCGTTACAATAATAACTAAAAAAAATACAATATAAAATGCAGTTGACAAGATATTTAATTTAATTAATTCTGCCTTTCGACGTCACACACACAAAGCCACAATATCCATCCATCTGATCTAGGGTTTCTTCACTCTTAATAATAATAATAATAATCTGCAGTTATTATCATTTGAACAGGATCCGGAGCGCCATGGGTCAGATCCAGTACTCCGAGAAGTATTTCGATGGTACCTTCGAATACAGGTAACCAACCCTCAGTTCACTTCTTTGATCGTTATCGTTTCGATTATAATAATTTGTGTTTTGAAATTGTTATTGTGATTGATAGGCATGTGGTTCTGCCTCCAGAAGTTGCCAAGCTTCTTCCGAAGAATCGCCTTTTATCAGAGGTATATTCTTCATTTTCATAACTTATTAGCTTTCTATAACTTGTATGTTCAATTTGATTGACTTGGTTTTGATAACTTATTAGGTGGTTTCCATAGTTTATATGTTTAATTAGTTTGCGCCTTTTGTTTTCCTGATTAGTTTGATGTTATTCGGCACCAATAGTGTGTATCTGATTAAATATTGCTTTCACGGCTTGATGATCAATTGATTTTGTAGTAGCGTTGTAGAACTAGCGATTAATAGGGGTTAATTGGTTTGGAATTTTATGTATAATTTTTCAAGTAATTCAATTCAATGATTTTGAGCAATTTTTTTACCAGTATCGGTTTTAGGGGCCGATTTGGTGAAACTGAATTGGCAGCTCTTTGATTTCTAATTAGTCGTTGGTTAATTGGCGACTGATTTGTAGCAAGTTTTGATCAGGTTTAGTTTTAACTTATATTGTTGATTTTGATAACTTCTTTGGTTTTCATAGTTTGTATGTTCAACTGGTTTGTGTCTTTTAATTTTCTGATAAAATTGATGTACGAAACCTATTTTTGTTACGGATTATATAGATTTGCATTATGTAAACTGTAAAGTACTTTATTTGATCTCCAATTGGAATTGATAATCTGATTTTACTTGAAATGATGCTTTCACAGCTTGTTGATGAACTGATTTTGTTTGAAAAATTGATAAATTTTTAGCTTTAATAACCAATAACCTTGATTTGTCCCTCCGATTAAGTTGTTTTCAGATCAGAGATTGTCGGAATTCATGTTATGCTTGATAACTTGTTAGGTTTTAATAGTTCATATGTTCAATTCGTTGAGCTAATTGACAATGTTTTGAAGTATGTACGCTTAGATTAGCATATTTAGCATGTGCCTTACGAATTCGAGATAAACTGATGTAGGAAACTCTGAAGTTTTAGTATGTGCAATTTGAATTAGAGTAATATTTATTTGCCACAGATTATATATCTTTATTGTGTAAAGTACTTAATTTGATCTTCCAACTTGAAGTTATTACCTTGTTTTACTTGAAATGATGCTTTCGCAACTTAATGATGAACTGATTTTGTTTGAAGTATTGATAAAATTTTGGCTTTAATAACCAATAAACTCTTTATCCCTTCTCTGATTATCCTTTTTTCAGATCAGAGATTGAACCATCGTAGGAACCCATGTCAATTTCGATAACTTTTTTAGTTTTTGTAATTCATAGTTTCATTTGTTCAGTTCATCGAGTTAACTGACGATATTTTGAAGTGTATACATTTAGATTAGCATCTTGACATCTTCATGATTAATCATCAAGATATTTAGCATGTGCTTTTTGAATTAGAGATAAAATTGCTGTAGGAAACCTTAAACTATAGTATGTGCCATTTGAATTAGAGTAGTATTTGTCACAGATTATGTATATCTGTATTGTGTAAGGTAGTTAGATTGATCTTTTAAATGGAAGTTATTAAATGGTTTTAGTTGAAATGATGTTTTAGCAGCTTGATGATGATCAAATGATTTTGCTTGAAATATTAATAATTTTCAGGCTTAACAGATAAGCCCTTTTATCCCTTTGATCAACCTGTTTTATACTATCAGAGATAGCATTATTGTAGGAGTCCATGCGATGCTTTATTCATTCATGTTCTAAGTTCTCCTAAGTTTAATTCGCAACAAACCATTTGTTTAACCCGGTCTGCTGAATATGGTTGATGATATACTTTGGTAATGAGCCATGAAAGTTTTGTGTGTATGCAGGCAATTATGTATTAGAACTTTAGAAGGCTTTTTAGGATATCATATTAACCATGATTTTTTGTTCTTTAGTCCTAGAAGTTTCATTGACCTGTGTTTGTAACCTCTTGTTTCATTATTGTTAACCGAAAGTCTTAAGTTTGTATCTAATTCTAATCACTTTATAACTAAATGTGCTGATAAAGGGCTTTGATTTGTTTGTGTAGAGTGAATGGCGTGCGATTGGAGTGCAGCAGAGTCGAGGATGGGTGCACTATGCTATCCACAGGCCCGAGCCACACATCATTCTTTTCAGGAGGCCATTCAACTATCAGCAGAACCAAGAGAACCAGGCTCAGGCTCATCAGTCTCTGCTAGCCAAGTGATCTGTTTCGTGTGAACCCACATCTCATTTCGTGTAGAAATGAATACATGATGATAAAAACAGTTTTTATTCTGGTCTATGGATCTTGTTTCTGATTGTTAAGTTACTGCAATCTGGTCTTTTATCATATTTTTAGAATGTTAAAAAGTTGGATTGTGTTGCTGGTTTGTTTCTCTTTGCTATGGAGAAATTACTACTGAATGAATGAATTTGGAGAAAATTACCTAAATAGCCTTTTTGAAGTGAGAGAAAAGACAATCTAGCCCGTGAGATTTCAATTTCCAAAAATAGCCTACCAAATCCAACGTCCTTGTGAGTTTTTGATATTCCCTGTGAGTTTTCGTGGACGAATCAAAATCTGCCATGTGTTTTTCATTCCCACCTACCACGTTAGTATTCATCCTAAATTTGTCTGATGTATTACTTTTGACATCAAATATAACCTAAAAAAACCAACTGTGATGTTTCAAGCTGTTTTTATCGGCAACATGAGTTTTCAAAATTATGGTTTTTAAAGTTATTTTGAAATTCATCTCTAAAGATGAATTTCAACTTCGGAAAACAAATGGTAGATCTTGATTGGTCCACAAAAACTCACAAGGAATATCAAAAAGTCACGTGAAAGTTGGATTTGATGGGCTATTTTTGGAAAATGCAATCTCACGGGCTACTTTTCCTTTTCTCATGAATTTGACTTATACTGCTCTTCCTTTGTGCACATGATCATTTATATTTCAAAAGGGCTATTTAGATAATTTTCTCATGAATTTGACTTATACTGCTCTTCCTTTGTGCACATGATCATTTATATTTCCATTTTCTTTTTATCTTTATTAAGTGTAGACTGTAGAGGTTATGCTTTATTTTATGTTTTGATCATGTAAAACTAATGACTTCAGTTTAATCCTCTAAGCTTTGAAAAACAGATCAGTTGTAAGTTTGCAATGTGTGTTGTGTCTCTGTGTGTGTAAATCATAATGAATCCATGTGGTGTAGAAGATTGAAAGTGATGAATTCTTTAACTGGATTAGTGAATTCCACTAACCATCTATGGCCTTAGAATGCACTGACACGCATTGAGGATTTGCATCACTATCATGTCTAGTAAGTGATTTTAGTGTTTTCAAATCATTTTAGGCAGTTGAGATTTTTTTATAAAAAAAATGGAATACAGAATAAACATTGATACAAACGAGTTAGGATGTGTCAAGTGCTTGCCCATACAGCCCATTCGAGTCAACTATCTTTTGACATCAACGAACCTTGGGAGGTTCAAGGGGGCATTGCCCCTGGTGGAAATCTTGATGCCCGTTTGGTTAAAACATCATTGAGATCTGATTCGTCAGTAGATTCTTATCCATCAGCGGTAGCTGCATGATCAATACTAATTGTGCGTCTGGTAGCAATTGACCCATCAAAAGTAATCAAGTTGGTAAATCACTCCTGATTTCACATTTGAACCTGCTGGATTGGGTTAAAAGATTAAAGGATTGTTCTAGCCTTGAAAGGTAATGATAAAAGCAGTTATATTATAATATCATTAGGTTTCTTCTCTTTCAGGTTTTATTCATTATAAATAGATTGAAATTTGTAGATCTATGTAATTATCGTTAACACAAGTGTTACACTTACGTGACACAATCAGAGTAGAAATAATCATAGTTGTATGTATTTTTGTGGTTTGAACTTGTATATGCAATTGTAAAAATGCGATGATTAATATTTTGTTATTTCTTTTCAGATTAAGGTTTAAGAAAACGGTAATCAATTAATCTGACATTTAACCTTAAACGATTGATTTTGTTGAACGTCAAAAGTCAAACAAATTAATATACCTCATGTAAATAGTTTATTTACATAACATTATGTAAATAGTTTATTTCAATCTCGTATAAAAAGGAATAATATACCTTTTACATGAGGTAGCTTAAGGTCGTTTTACCCCCTTCTTTGTAAATTCTGACATTTTCAAGAAGCAAAACACAGCATTATGGGATGGCGACCACCAGTTACCCAACCTCATGAGTCAGGACCTATGCAGTCATGTGCCATATTGACCTGTCGTTATATGACAATATGCAAACAAAATACTTCAAAATTACAGTTACAATGAAAGTAAAAATTATTCACATACAAAAAAAGAGTCACTTTTAGCCCATTTTGGAGGTGCATCAGTGGATGCTTTGGTATACTCAATAGACATTTGCTAGTGCCTACTGCCTAATCGAGCTCACAAAAATACAAGTCAATTAAAGCCTAATTTTGGTTGTTCGTATAGCACCAAATGACAACACACTAACTCAATAAACAAATAGTTTGGCTCTAAACATATTCTAATTAAAATAACCTAGCCAATCACAAATAGAAACTAATGAAAAACCTACATCCATATGATTTTTAACGGATTTAGGTCACCTCTTCTACTTCAAACACAATCTGTCCATAAATTACAAATTTAGAAATTCAGTAACCGACTACATCAACTTGCTATTATAAAAATCAAACTCATACGCTTGCATAAGATATAAAACAATAAGTTATTCAATAATCGTTTGGATGTTTTTAATGGAATTGGTTTAACTTAAAAAAAAACAATAACTTGTAAAAAGATTGAGAATTATTGAATATTGATGGCTAGAAAGAATAATCAAGCACTGGATTACCATCCTTTAATCCACCAAAGCCAACATCACGCTTCTCTGTGTTCACAACTGTCGGACACGTCAACTGCCATTTGCAGAAGAAATCAATGTACAACATCACAATCACTTAACATATCACAGATCTGGACAGAAATGACACAATTAACTGAAGAATGGAGTTACCCTTATGAACTCGTCCACCATCTTCAAATCGCCCATTGGGACATCTAGTCACCATGAAAACAGGAAACATAGAGTACAAATTATAAAATACATTGAAATTAAAAATAAATGGAAATAATTGATGAAATTAAGGTTTGAGGGTGATAATATTAATACCGGAGGCGGAGGGCTAGGTTTGGAGAAGTCGAGGTTGTCAAGGACGACATTAGCAAAGGATTTGAGTTTGTCGGCGACGGACTCCGGCTTATCGGAAGACATTAGACGGGAATTGAATTAGGTTTCGGGGTGAATGACAGTGAAAGGGTAATAAAGCCGCCATACAACACTAATTCTAAACATTCGAGATTGGTTTTATGTTTAAATTTTGAATTTGTGGTTGATGCAGTTAGCCGCCCGATTTCTAGGTTGTGAACTTGTGATTTGGGGGTTTAAGATTTTATGAATTAGATAGTTGTACAACATGCATAACTTTGTTGTACCTCTTAAAGTTTCAGCAATTGAACACTCTCTCTCTCTTATATACATTAATAGATAAATAACACACACCAAAAAGTGGAACAATATAACTCATATATTAACAATAAAATTGAAATGCAAGAGTCACATAATTCACCATGTTAATGAAAATGTTTTACATAGTTTAAACGACCCAGAAAAACAAAGCATGCATGGAAACTGAAACAACTGACTCGAGAAAAACAAAGCATGTATGGTGGACGGGAATATTAACACGAATGGGACGACCAACTCCTCCTTATGATACTTAGTAGTAGCTAAACACAAGCATACTTAATCCTCCTTATCGTAGCCACCCAGTTATCTTCTGAGTCATCTTGAGAACTACCAATCTATATCATGTCGTTTTAGTGCCTTGGACCGTTTGTTAATTCTTTCAACCTTGCGAACCTATGACAAAAGATGTTAATCAATTATTAAGTACTATCAGTAAACACAAGTATGAAAAAAGTATTCATTTCCAAAAACTTAATAACACAAATCACCATGACACAAAAACTATATACAAAAAAGAAGGTTGTGTGAATCTTATCTAAACTAAAAAATAAAATGACATTTAATTATTTCCAAAAACTAACTTCAGTTCTCTAAGTACTTAAATCCCTGCATTATGAATAATAGCATAATGTCTATTTATTTACTCATATTCTAAAACTTCTATTCACTAACGCAAGCTTAGTTAAAAAAAACTCAAAATACATTTTGCAAATGATCCTAAATCAGCAACTGACTTAGTTAACTCCATTGATAGTGTGTGTCTTTCTTAAATTGAAGATAAACCAATAAGATAAAAATGATACAAGTTCAAAGCATGCAATTCGATGATTAATACTAAGGATACATGATAAAAAAGCAAAAATCGGTTGAAATACCTCTCGTTGATGAGTCTCAATCAGCTTCAACTCTCTCTTTCAAAGTTTGATTGGATGCCAAAAACATTCGCAACTTCTGCCTGTATAAAACGCAGTTTATAATAAAAACATGAAGTAGCAACACAGAAATCCTCGTCAAGACGATAAAGATAAATTATTAAGGGCTTGGATTCCAAGTTTGTACCAGTTTGAATGGGTGTGTTTGGAGTTGAGATTATGTTCACATTGTCCCCATTCTGTATCATTTACAAAGTTGCAAAGTCAAATGACAAAACCAAAACAGCTGACATTTCGGTTTTTGGTTCGGTTTAAGCTCAAAACCGAACCGAACCGAACCGAACCAACCCATGTACACCCATACAAAATGATCCATTAATAATGATTAATTTGCAATAAAATACCTTGTGAAGACCATGTGGACATAGCAGAACCAGAATTGCCAATGGAAGTTGATGCCAATCTAGGTTGTTCACGGTTCAGTCAGAAACCATCCAAATCAGTTATCAGTTTTGGTTTCACGGTCCTTTTTTTTTAATTTTCGATAAATCGTTTCAAATTTTTAAACAGTAGAAAATGAGTTTGTTTACGGTTTACACCAGAAACCGGTCAAATAAAACCAAAATGGACCAAAGATTGAGATATATTTTAAGTTCTTTAATATTTCAATATGTGAAGTGAACTCCTAGTTGAACTTAAGTTTTGTGATTAGTGTTATAGCTTCAAGTTTAGTTCAAGTTCTTGTAGTTAAGTTTTGTGTTGTTTTTGGTGCTTATACAGTTTGTTATAAGCATTTTGGCAGTTTTAATTTAAAGGGATATTCTTTTATATATTTCGTGGCTTATTAAGATCAATGAGTTACAACTGGAAACCGAACTGGAACCAAAGTATCAAACCAATAGTAACGATTCGGTTTGGTTCAGTTTTAGATTTTAACTGTCTGGTTTTGGTTTTCGATAATAAAAAACCGTTACCAACGGTTTTACTCACAGTTTGACCTAAAACCATCAAAATTGGACCATGAACATGTTAGAGAATATTATAGAATATATTATTAGAGTTTTAGTATTATAGTGTTACTTTAATTAGGAGATTGTATTTGATTATGTTTCTTTGTATTTATCTAATAGTACATCTATATATAGTTGATCAATAATACATTATACCTAACGGGGTTTTCATTATTCTACATGGTATCAAAGCTTTAAGTTTCTGACCTGTTTTTTTCTTGTTACGTCCTACCCCGGGGACGCCTATACACTATTAATTTTCCGATGTTCATCTAAAAATTTCAATTATCTTGGTTGCATCTTCAGCCGCAAATCCCAACCAGTTCTGCAACATATCATTCTGCTTTATTACTTTAGATATATTCTACTTAATTAATTTTTTTTTATCAAGATATAAATACTTACCCTACGGGGAAACAATTTTTAAATAATTAATTAATCTTTAGTTTTCTTTTCTTTTTTGTATATCCTTATTTCCATTCACGAAGATTCTTTTCCTTCGTAATTTTTCTAGCCTTTTTTTCCCCATAATTAGTTTAGAGAAAAAAAGAAGTAGTTTTTATTTATTATTATGCTGCCGTTGTGCTGTAAAGTCGTTGCTTCGGCCGACTCAGTTTTAGCTCCTGCAGTTGCAGTCGAAGCTCATATCATCATCCCTATCCGCCGCCTGACTACGGTCAAGACGCTGCCGATCTTCTTAGATCCTACAACCGATCGAGTTCCTGCTCTACGTGACAGCCGATCGAGTATCTTCACAAGCTTTGCGCTCCAGTCTGAGCGTCCGATTTCCTACCGCTCTGACTGCGGGGGAATGTTAGAGAATATTATAGAATATATTATTAGAGTTTTAGTATTATAGTGCTACTTTAATTAGGAGATTGTATTTGATTATGTTTCTTTGTATTTATCTAATAGTACATCTATATATAGTTGATCAATAATACATTACACCTTACGGGGTTTTCATTATTTTACAGAACATCCCCAGTAGCTTTTTTAAGATGAGAATATGCTTCCAAATTTAAGATAATACTGACTTCAAAACTACTTCTTAACAATAACATTGGTCACTAAGTTAAACATGGCATTTTGTTTACCTTATCAACAGTTTAGGTAGTAACAACATAAGATGGAGGAGCAACCAACTTAAGTTTAACAGGCATAGCCACCTGCAAAATTAAATGTATGATATCACTTACAAGGTACGTATCTTATTCATAAAAGCATAGTTTACAGAAAAGTGAAATAAAAATGATTTAATAAAACACCTTAATGTGAAAACTTCATCAAACTGAAAGCATTTCATCTAAATATATGCTTTGATCTTCAAAGGTTGTGGGGTAATCCTTCTTCAATGTTCTAAACTAATGCATCTTTGGCTTCCTCGGCAAGACTCGAAGCTGGAAGAACTTTTGTCACCTGATACTGAGTAGATTTAGTGCGATGATTATTGATGTGTATTGGAGGGCATATCAATGACTTGGACATATAAGAAGAGTGCAACCATAAGGACCAGTTTCTTTAACTTTATGGGTAAGTGAATTAAGAATATAATCATGGTCATTCGCAACAAACTTATGCATGTGCAAACAATTAGATCAGTTATGAGATTTATACAAAAAAAAAAAAAAAAAAAAGCTACAAACACAAATTTGTGCCCACCTCAATGTGTGCCCATACTCCTCTGGTACAAAGGCAAAACAACGTGAATATTCAGATCCTGTAATTGTAAATATCACAAAACTTATCAGTTTCCATTAACAAACATGATCCAAATTTGAGCATAATGACTGCATTAACAAATGTAGCTCGTATATATCAAATAGAATAGACAAAAAAAAGGAACATAAAAAGATGTGCAGATTACCCTCGAAAATTAACCCATAATAGTTGAGCATAAAGACCAAGTTCCATGAACCGGACGTCTATTTAATGTCTTGTAAAACAAAATTATATAAAAGTAAATAAGAGTCATGAAAGTATCACTTACCTCCCTTAGAGTCACGATAGCATATCAAAATAATCCATAAGCCCGTATGATCGACTGAAATCCAAATAAAAGATAACCAAAAGCATGAGATTCTATCTGAGACTAAAATTCATTTAAAAATTAAAACAATAACGAAATATTCGTATGATTCCTTCAATGATGAAAACACTTGTTCATCAATATCTTTATGAAATACAAAATAAGATAATTGCAAAAGAAACTGTTGTGAAAATGTGAAACATTGGATATCAAAGAAAACAAACCTTGACTAAACAGAGTAACAGACCTTCCAGCAATTGCGGATCAAAACCAACATAAGAGAGCTTCATTTTTACAACTTCAAACGAACAGCCAAATCCTATGATGTGAGCTTCTCATTATAAACTTGCCAATAAGACTTTTTAACACACATCCAAATAAAATATAACTTAGAAGACAATAACTTATTTATTACAAATAAAGATGAAAACAAATGGAGTAAAAGACAAGTTTCATTAACATGCCTTGGGGTATAATGCTGGTCCAAGAGGAAGTTTTGATAGCATCCGTTCTTTTTACATCAACTCCATGATCATACTTGGCGCTCACAGGCATGCTATCATCCACATTCAGTAGATTTCTCATATCAATGAAAAAATTATGTTACCGCTTAGTAGTTTTCACCTATTTATAAACAAAATGAGTCGATTATGGTCATTATTTCCTAACTGTTCAAATGAATTAAGCTAAAAAAATTAACCATAAAAGATAACGTGTCAAACGGGGCATAAGCCATCCAATATTCTAAACTGGAGCATAATTGAAAGAAAAAAACAAAAAAAAAACGAAACTTGTGCAATGTGAATGATTTGTGTGTTCAAAGTGCCTACGTGTTGTTCAAATAGTTGTCTATAGGTAAATCATCATAGTAAACTAATTTCTATACCACTAGAATTTAGGAAAACATGGCTCTGACCCTTTAGCCAACATCAAACTCAAAGAATTGTGTTCTAGAGTCTCATTTAATGAGGGGAGGGGAGGGGAGGGGAGGAGAAGGAAATTAGGAGAGAAAAGAAAGGAGACGAAAATCCTTTTTTTGTGTTCCCGAGTTTAATGAGAAGGAAAGAAAAATCAAGGAATTTACATATTTCATGTGTTCCCGAGTTGAGAGGAAAAGAAAAGAAAATTATAATTTTACCATCATACCCTTTAAGTAAAACTAAAAAAAATTAGTTTTAAGGGTAATTTAGTAATTGAAAAGATTTTCTCTCATAATCTCTCCAATTTGAAGGATGAATATATATTTAAATTTTCTTGTATTTTCCCTCCCCTCCCCTCCCCTCCTTAAAAAAACTCTGGAACATCATATTTTAACATTTTCTCCTCCTTCCCCTCTCCTCGTTAAATGAGACTCTGAAACACAATGTTAGCAAACAACGTACTGGTGTGCACTCACCTCCTCAACCCTTCATCACATGATGAAGTAATTCAACAAATTATAAAATTGTGTAGTGATTTGTTCCAATTACAGACACGATTTTTGCCACCAAGATACAAATGATAATTAAGAAATTCATAATTGAAATAAATGTGATGGAATTATACCTTAAGGATGTTGCTGGTGCAAAAAAAAATCGTAGTTGTTGATGAGGGTGGAGAAGACGATGTGTGAATGAAACGGTTCGATGTCGCAGATTGATGTGTATGCGGAAAGAAGGGGAGAAAATACGTGGTATGGAGCTAGGTAACCGCCATGATAACTGCCATGAGTTCTTTTACACGGTTGAGATTTAACTATAACGGTGTTAAGCTTAAACGAGCACGAGCTTCATTTATTGAGCTCAAGCGACTTACGAGACTAAACGAACAAATTATTTATCTAATTTCTGTTTAATATTTTGAATATATATTTTACATGTCACTTCACTGTTAATCGTGAGATTCAATTCATTTAATGGCACTAACGATATATTAGGTTGTACTTTGGTTTTAAAAAAATTGTGTAAAAGAATAGGTGTAAACATTTATAAATAATTAATACATTATTAACTAGCCGAGCACAATCCTAACTACTTACAAACTGTTGGACGTAATTTCCATTGAGCCGACTCATCGAGCCTATAATGAGTTGTGTCTTGTTTATCAAGTTGAATACGTGACTTGCTTTACATTGAATAAATTACTCGGTAAACAAGTCGAGCCAATGACTTGAAAAACAAGGAATTTATTTATTAATTATTATTTAATTTTGTTCTAAGTAATTAGCATTTAAGTATGATAAGTGCTTGTATTCTAGTCTATTAGGTTTTCAAGTTTAAATTAGTATATGTATACCCGAGCTTGTGGGTTATATTATTAAAAAGAAAAGAGTTTTTGCATTGTAATTTTTCGAGTTAATAAGAATTACAATGATCGAGCTTATGATGTAAAATACGTTTTTTGTCTTTATTGATCTTGGTCACCAAACTTCACAAACTAAACTCAAACTTTGGATACATAGATCAAAACGAGCTGAACTCGAGCTTGAGCTTGAAAAACTAATAACGAGCCGAGCACAAGCAAAGACGAGTTCGAACTCGGCTCGTTTACACATCTAAATACGTGTTAATATTGAAATTTATTAGAATTTTTGTCTTTTGAAAAATAAAATGTTTAACTTGCTCTATTACTAGAATATTGATGTGAAATAAGATGGTACCGGATGCAATCAAACGGTAGAATAGTTTGAAAACAAATATAAACAAACTAAAATGGTTAAATATGCAACCAACTATGAAGAAACGTTTAAAGAGATTAAAAACAAAAATCATTGCACGTTATAATCGCTTATGGATTTTCGTCGGCTTTGTAACCTTCTAACGACTTGGTTTACTACGAGCGTGTAATAAAACCTTGTTCTTATATAGTCGTATAGATACAGACAACAAACAACTGCTTTGACATGCTAAACTCTAAAGTAGTAAAGTGTTTCTTCTTAACCTTAGTTGCTAAACTTGACAGCCATTTTTTTACTAAATATCGCAGGGCTAGTTCATTGTTCACGAATATCTCTAAATTTTAGAGATATAGATTTTGATATAGTTGCAAACTAAAGAAAATCTCTAATTATCGATGTCCAATGTAATCGTCTAATTATCGGTATTTGTGGCATTCGTTTGTGCATGTTCAAATATTTGAACTGCAATTGATTTATAAAATTAGAGTGTGTTGCGTTTGATTTGGATGTTAATGTCAGGTGTGATAGTTGTTCTTTAGGCCAAACGTAGTGGGCTACAATTGAGGGCGATGAGGGGCGACTAGGGGCGCAAACACCACCCCCGGGGGCGATATTTGGGCGATTAGGGGCGGGGGCGGGGTTAGATTGTCACCGTGTTTGTGTGAAAAATAATAATATAATATTATTATGACCGTTAAACAATACATACATATATATATATATATATACATACACCCTTCTTCTCCATTTTATATCCATTTCATACACAATTCATACCCAAATTCTTCAAAAAATTTAGCAAAATGAATCCTACAAACAACCCGAACCAACCGACACTCGTGGAAGTCGCCGCTACCATGAGAGAAATCATCAAAAAACAAAAAAAATGTGTCGAGAAACTCAACGATGTCATGAACGAAACCAACAAACAACACGAAAAGATTGACCAAATGTTGGAATTGCGGGAATTGAGTGAAAAATACGAATCCCTCAAAGCGGCCGGGTCACACGAAGAGGCCGCATTATTGCAACAACAACGAATTGAAAAAATGCTCAAATATTATGGATGTTAGTATGTTATTTAGTTATATTTTTTAATATTTTTAGTTATGTATTTTTTTTAATTTTAATGCATTATTAGTTATGTTTTTTAATTTTTTTGTATTTCTTTTTAATTTTAATGCATTTTTATTTAATTATTTAAATAAATTGGTTTTTATTTGTTTAGTTTAGTTATAAAAAGAAAATAATAAAAAAAGAAACTGTGGGCCCAACTTGTAGCCCATACACCATTACACCCCAAAAACAAATTTCTACTCCTTGCTGACTAGGCACCACGTGTCACAATTCGCCTTCAATTCGCCTTCAAGATATGGATAACAATTGAAATGGAAAAAAAAAGTATTCTTTTAACCGTTGCTCAATAGGAGCAAGCTACAACAGTCAACAAATCTTGTCGGAATTTGAAGTTGGGGGATTACAATTAGGTCGCTTTGCGTAGTTTAGTGCAGTGGGTTTGAATACGAATCGGTTCATGGAGTTTGTTATTGTCTCGCTCCCTTTCGACCTTCTTTTTTGTTTCGTTTCCTGTGGTTAGTTTTCATGTGTTTTTTTTTCTAGCCTTGGTACTTGTATTTGAATGGCGATTTCCTGTTTCCCTTTGTAATTTTATCTCGTCATGTCTACATTCTTACTAGCCGGATTCATTTTAATAAATTTTTCTTTTTCGCCATTCACAAAAAAAATTAGAGTTGATGGAAATTTAACTGAATATTTAATCCTTAATATTTGGTATGAATTGATGGTTGGGAAAAGGTAAATGGAAAGATTACATAGAACTCAGAATTTTTAACATTTGAAAAGAAATATTACTTATCAATAGCAATCCTAACAACATTTGAATCCAGATTAGCTAAGAAACCTATGGATGATAAGCTGATAACTCAATAGACGACGACGATGATGATAAGTACTAATAGACACATTATGAAGCTTTTACATCTTGCCTATGAGGACTTGATCAATGTTGGAATGAACGTATAGACAACCTTTTGTAGATATATGCTCATCCCATTTTCTATGGACCTTGGGCATAGACTTCATATAGGAAGACTCGTTGCTTCTGAAGGTAAGTTTATACATAAAAGCTTTGTTTAGCGTTGGTGGTCCAATGCAATCGACACTTAAAACTCTTCCGGTCTCTTGAAACACACGATGGTCAAGTGCAAAGATCACACCTTCATTCTTTTCTTGAAGAAACACACGCTTCTCATCTTTCTCCACACGAGCATAGAAGGGTCACCCGTAGGTGAATGAAGCAATCTCACGATGGTCGTATAGCTTGTTGGGATAATTAGCATAGGTGCACTTGGGACAAAAACATATGGTGTGGACACATCCGGTTTCTTGATCGGCTTTCTTGTTGTGCTTGACTCGTTCAAAACTTTTGTTTTCGCACTCAATCTTCGTTTCCTTGTATAGCCTTGTACAACAATAGGGGCATGTTATGTTAAACGTGTCCAACACCAAATCAGATTGAAGTCTCCTAATATCTCGGAGAATATTTAATATAATAATTAGTTTATTATTATATTAAATATTAATATAATAATCATATTTTAGTTAATCCTATTTGTTTTGGATTCAAATTGCGTATTTGAGTTAGTATAGGATTAGTCATGTATGGGTTCTATATAAGCCATACATTGTATCAGAATTATTAAGTTTTTCCCGTTTGTCGTTTTCTTAATAAAAGAGTCGTAGAGAGTTTCACAAATCTCGTGTTCGTGTTCTTGATTCACTTGCTCAAAGTTTAACATGTTAAGTGCAACCCATTCCCACACTGCATCAAAGAGTTCAAAATAATTTTATATTATATGCGCGTCTTTATTAACTGAAACAAATTTAAAAATAAATGATAAATCAAATAATAATAACGAGCTAACAAACCTGGCTTAAACCGCATATGTGAACATGGCGGTAGGCCTGACTAGAGAACGGGACGGAGCAGACGTGGCAATGATCATTCGGTGATATAATTGCGCCGGTGGATTTGCAGCTAGTCAAGCGTAACATTGAAACTAAACTTCGAAGCCTTCTCGTAATGAAGTTTTGGTTGCCGTCGGCCATTCTTGTTTTCTGATATTCTTTTTTTCTTTCGATGTTAATTATTTGATGTTACAATTGAATTGAATGGTTACTTATAGTGAATAAAACATGTAGCGTTCTTTTGGGATTTTGGTAACCGGATTTTGTTACCATAAATTTCAAGATCCATTCCTTAATTATTCAAAGTAATATTTTAAAACCCTTAAGAGAAACTTTTATATAAATTACTAATTACTAATGATAAATACACGTCTAAATTATAATGGAATGGATGAGTGAAAACGGAATCTAATCTAACTATACTAATAAATGAAAATAATAAGGATGATGTGTCAATCCTATATTCATTCTAGGTCTAATCTCTCTTCTCATTCATCCTATATATCCGTGGGTTATGGAGCAAAACCATATTGACAAATAGGTTATAATTTCCATTCTAATTCTCTAATATACCATCTCATTTATCCTAACTATCCATTGGTCATATGCCAAAATAATTTTGGCAATTGGGTTATAATTTCATTTTCAATTCTCTAATTTCTCATCTTATTTATCCAACATATCCATGGGTCATGGGACAGAACAGTTTTGAAAAATGGGTTATAATTTCTCTTTTAATTCTCTAATCTCTCATCTCATTTATCATAGTTATTCACGGGTAATTGTTCAAAACAATTTTTGCAAATATTGTATATAAAAAAATCAAATTTGTAAATTTGAGATTTTAGACTTCTTATTGTTTGTATTATATATTTTATCTTCTTTTTACCTTTAATTTTGTTCATTTCTTTCAGATAATAGATCTTTTTATTTTTATTATATGAAAATCCCGTGTAATACACGGGTTCAAAAGCTAGTAATAATAATAATAATAATAATTGATTCGTGGATATGTAAATTGAAAGATTCTTCACTTTTATAACTTTGTGTTAATTTTAATTAATATATAATAATACCAAATTCGCACTAAGCAATTGAGCATTTATTATAAGTTTTACTTCTTAAAGTAAAATTTAACTGATTATTTATACGGAGTTTTATAAAGGTGTGTGTATTGTGCGGGAATAAGTGGCGAAGAGGGGTGAATTTTTGGAGGAACACCGCCCCCCGGTGATAATTGGGCGAAAAGGGGCGGGGCGGGATATATTTGTCGCCAGGTTGAAGAAGACAATAATAATAATATATTAAAACGACCGTTGTGAAACAGTGAAATTTAAACAAAAAATAAAATTAAACAATATATATATATATATATATATATATATATATATATATATATATATATATATATATACATACACCCTTCTTTTCCATTTAGATCCATTTTATACATAAATCATACCCAGTTTCTTACAAAAAATAAACAAAATGAATCCTAGAAACAACCCGAACCAACCGAACTACCAACTCCCTGCTTTCGGTCAAGCGTATGGTACGCAATCGAGCCAACCGAACCAACCGAACTACCAACTCCCTGCTTTCGGTCAAGCGTATGGTACGCAATCGAGCCAACCGAACCAACCGAACTACCAATTCCCTCTTTTTGGTCAAACGTATGGTTCACAATCGAGCCAACCAAACCAACTAAACCACCAATTCCCTGGTTTCGGTCAAATGTATGGTTCGCAATCAAGCCAACCGAACCAACCGAACTTACAATGGAACCAACCGAGTCAACCGAACCAACCGAGCTATCCGTATCAACTTTCCGACCCTAACCTAAACATGTATGCCAACTTTCTTAGCCCCCAAAACGCAATGCCGGCGTTCGGGTCTACACCACCGGAGTCGGTACCAGATACGCAAACGTCACGGGCCTCCGGTTCAAGCAAAAAGCCGACCCGTAAACACAAAAAAAAACAACCGAGGGAGACGATGGCGCAACGTGATCCATACAAGCATTGGAACGAGGAGGAGGAGGTGGCCCTTGCAAGGGCTTGGATTAACATTTCGGAGGATCTCGACATCGGTAAGTTTTTTAATATTAAGTATTTATTAAAAATGTATTTAGTGTTTATTAAAACATATATTAATTGTTACAAATAAATTTAATTTGTAGCTAACTTTCAAGCCATCGGGGTGTTTTGGAAGAAAGTATTTGAAGCTTGGCTCGCGATAACCGGTAAACCCGAAGACTACCGGGGAAAAGAAGCGGTTCAAGCCCACTGGAAGGGGCTTAACGCCGATTGTCAAAAATTTGTCGGGATAATTAACCGGTTGAAGGGGTCCGGCTGGCGTAGCGGAAATAACGACGTCGACATTATAGGTCAAGCCTTGAGCGACTTTCGAGCTCAGGGTCACACTGTTAAGCGGCCCGGGAAACCGTTTGAGTTCTTGGGAAAAGCTACGTCGTTGCTCGAAATGGAATGTGGTACCAACCGTCCCGGCCACCCGACGAGCCGGCTCATCCCGACCTTCAAAAAGGTCGAAGACATTGTCGTCGACAAATCCGAGCACACCAAACACACCCTCCGATGCTCGTAGCTTCTTCCTCGACGACACAATCAATTTAGCCGATGATTTGAATATACCTGGCGAAGATGAGGTAGAGGAGTTGCCTCGACCACGCGGGAGATCGAGGAAAAATAAGGGGGAAGGTTCGTCGTCAACACGATTCAATACGGAGCCCGTTGAAATAAACGAGTGGGTCGGTCGTTTGGAAACAAATGCCACCCTAATTGGAGCCGACATTCGAGCATCCAACAAACAACAAAAAAAGCTGAACGAGACATTTGAATTAAAACAAATGAAAGACGACTACGAATCCCTCAAAGCGGAGGGCTTTCACGAGGATGCCGAATTATTGATGCAACGCCGACGTGAAAAAATGCACGAATATTAGTTTCTTTTTTAGTTATGTTTTTTTCTTTAGTTATGTTTTTTAATATTTTTAGTTATGTATTTTTTTTAGTTATGTTTTTTTTTGTATTTTTTTTTAATTTTAATGCATTTTAATTTAATTATTTAAATAAATTGATTTTTATTTAATTAGTTTAATTATAAAAAAAATAATAAAAAACACACTGTGGGCCCAACTTGTAGCCCCTACATCATTACATCCCAAAAACAAATTTCCACTCTATGCTTACTATTATTTTATTAAATTAGGTAACCGGATTCGTGAACAAAAAATCTCGGAATAATAAAAATACAATCGCCGTATACCATCTTTTTTTAATATTCGGCAAAGTTTGAATTACTAGCTTTTATTAACTTGGAAATGGGCTAATTTTGTTTGGACTTGGTGTTATTAAACTAGGTCAGTTTTTGGTGCAAAAATGGGCCCGAGTTCACTTCGGTGATTGGGCTCGTTAGTCGTAGATCCACAAACACATGTTACTCAATTTTCAAATGGGTCGAATCAAAAAACCTAGCTAATAGTGGGAATGGGTCAAAGGGGCTAAAACGTAAAGGTAGACAAATCGGGTTTTTTAGGAACTGGAACCAGGTTCCGAACCAGTTATGGGTATGGTCAACACAAGTCAAGAACTGGGTTGGATATAAACTGGTTTCGGGTATGGTTGGGCTTTTGACCAGTTTTGTCTGGTTGGGTCTGGGTTTTGACCAGTACTGGTGGAACCGGTTCCAGTGAGTTCGGGTCAGTTATGGGTACAATTTTTCTGAGAAACTAAAATCTGGTTTGTACTCACTGTTGGTTAGGATCGGGTCAGGGTCCGGTTCTGTGTTGGATACACCGGGTCAAGTCTGGAGCCAAGTTTTATGTACAAAAGAAGTCTTTGGTTAGCTCATACACATTTGAAATAGTTGATTGATTAATTATTGTAGTAATATTGTATTTGTATTAATAACAAAAATCGACCCTTTATTAGTCATTTCAACCTGAATCTATTTTGACCCGTTACCCTTTCTGACCGGCTAACCGATCTAGATTTACGAACTTATTCGATCCATCAAACAATAATGTTACAAGACAAATCTTGATTAATGTCATCAAGGGAGTATGCCAAAAAACAAAAACAGTAAAAGGAACCAAATTTATTATAGATTTTTATCTTGTTGGAATTTAAAAGTTATTATTTATTTCACATTTTGTTCATCATTGTTGTTTTAAAACTTTGTTTTTACACGAAACAACAAAAACTGTAAACGGTAGACCCATCCACTCACAGTCACGATGTATGTTTTTGCAAAAAGGGGTTTCAAAGCCCAGCCTGGATAAGCACAATTAATTGGCCTTTTAGCGGTAGTGGGCCCAGAGACCCATCATGCACACTCATGAATCACCATATTTTTAGTATGTTTGAAAAATATATAAAAAAATTTATATTTCGTAAATGTATTACATTCGATAAATATATATTTATTAAATTTTTTATATGCTCCTTTATTATAATAAAAAATTTATTTAACAATAAGAAATTTTCAATAAATAAAAATAATAAAGAAATAAATATCCAACTGTCCTGACCAAAAAGCGTGCACAAAAAGCAAACTAGAACAAGCGACACAAATTCACAATTGACTCTATTGACCCTTAAACCAGCCGTCCGTGACGTACAATAATGCATTGCGTATGGTTATTTCAATAGTATACTTTTAAGTATATAATCAATAATTCCCAATCAAATATCTATGAGGTAGTGAAGTAAGGGTGAGTATAGTTTGAGTTGGACCTAGTAACCTGGATAGCTGATTCAGAACGATACCGATTTAAGCATATTTAGTTCAGTTCACGATCTTAAATTTTTGAGGTGAATTCGGGTCGCTTTGATCTAGGTTCGGCCACAACCTAAGAACATCCCATCCTATTGTTCGGTTGGCAACTTTGCACTGAAGTATTTACAAAGGTCAACAGTTTTGGTCACTTTGGTGACGTGGTTCCATCCCAAGCGTACACGTGTAGATCTATTACTGACTTAGAGGTGATGCCCAACTGTCGTCATGAATTAGTCCACGAGAATCACCCACTCCTTATCTTACAAACATCATCACTTGTTACTTGTGCTATCAATCAAATACTTATATTTAATTGTTTTTTTTTGTGAAACGACCTACAAACAGAATTGCCCAGTAATCCATACGGGATGACCTAACGACAAAAGATAACCGTTAGTTAGCCTAACCTAGCCGTACAGAGTCCTTAAGCGCCTCTAAGTTATCTCAACTACATCACATTGGAAAGACATATTTAGTTGTTTTATTAATTTACCATATAGGCATATATGATAAATATTATATATAGAAAGATACAATGACCGGCATTTATCCTCACGGGATAATGTTTGCTTATAAGTATATAACTTTCAATAACTTTATCAAACTTGTTCTGTGTGTATGGTTCCAAGCCCCTCTACGACCACACACCTCATTACATACTTGTTAATTACTGACGTTCTGGATCGATTAACGCACATAAGCATAGACCGTACATTGCTACATGATTGTTCACTAACATAACAACTTAAAGTCACAAAGTTTATTTTAACCTAAGACCATCCGTAGTGGAGAGTTATGGGGCAGCTTTATGACTCATAACTTTGGGAAACACCGCCCCCCTCCAAGTTATGGGTTTTTTTTTTGCAAGTTATACACAAAACGCGATAATGGCATCAAAATCGAAAAAGAGTTACTTTTTTACCTTTAAGAATAAAAAAAACAAATAAACAAAGTTATAAAGAGTTATGACTACACTTGTTTTTTGTAAAAAGTCATAAGCGCCACGTGACGCATAACGCTCAGGGATGAGCTTTATGACTACTCATGGTCTAATGTTTATATTGTACTTTTTATATATTAAATTGAGTAGTGTTAGAATTACTTTAATAAAAAAATTATATTTTCAAAAAGATTTATTACACATAATTAAAAAGTTTAAGTGTAATTATGAAAAAAATGATTTCCAACAACTTTATTGTACAATCACAAACTTTCACTTTCCATTAGCAAAGACCGAAAGCTACTAAACTAAAACCAGTGGGGTTCAAGAAAAATTATTACAAACATTATTATTATATTAACCGGTCAACCTTCTCAAAATACAACCAGCAACCGGCTACTACCCGTAGCCCAAACCCAATCACTTGCCAATATAAACAGCCATGCATATACATTACACCGTAACACAATCCAAATTTTTTAGCCCATTGATCTTGAACTCCCTAACAACCCGATGCCTAGACATTTCGTTGAACGTATTGTGGTCGGGCGGTACCAAGATGAGGTGCAACACCCGGGCGCCATCAAGGCGTTTGTGGCCGAGTTTATAAGCACACTTATTTTTGTGTTTGCTGGCCAGGGTTCTGGCATGGCTTACACAAAGCTTACAGATGGTGGTGCAAGCAGCCCGACTGGGCTAGTGGCTGCGTCACTAGCCCATGCTTTTGGGCTGTTTGTGGCCGTGTCCGTTGGAGCTAATATCTCTGGTGGACACGTCAACCCTGCCGTGACTTTTGGCGCGTTTGTTGGTGGTAACATCACTTTGCTACGTGGGATATTTTATATCATTGCTCAACTTCTTGGATCGGTTGTGGCTTGTGTGTTACTACTATTTTCCACCGGTGGTTTGGTAAGAACCGTAATTTTGTTTCTCTAGAGAGGTAAACGAGCAAGCTTGGCTCGTTTAAGTTATGAGAGCTTGGCTCATTTAATCGACGGGAGCTTGACCTTGTCTCGTTTAATTAACAAGAGCTCGAGATCGATCTTAGCTCGTTCCGAGCTTTATTTCCAAATGAGCTCAGCTCAGCTCAGCTTGGGCTCCACTCGTTTTATAATAAACCTTTTTTTACATATTTGTATATGTATTATATATAATTATTTGTTTATTTTTACCATATTTTTACATATAACAAATATTATATAGATATATTTAATATAATATAATATATAAAAGTATGTACATAATAGGCTCGCTTAGGATACACAAGCCTGATAAATGTGGCTCGGACTCGTTTACTAAACTAGCTTATATTTAAGCTTGGGCTTGAGCTTGAGCACAATTAGCTTGGCTCGGCTTGATTTGAATATCTAACAAGACAATTTTGAGTAGCTCAAGAGCGGCTTAACTTGTTTACTCTCCTAGTTGTAAGTTGTAACTGCGCATTTGTCAATCGCTTTTAAAAATGATTTCAAGATTTATGAATCATGCATAATCAAACTCGGTCTTACTTGTTATATTTGGTCGTTAAAATTAACTTACAGACAACCGTGGGCTTTGCATTGGGCGCAGAAGTAACGGTATGGAACGCGTTGGTGTTCGAAATCATGATGACCTTCGGGCTCGTCTACACAGTGTACGCCACCGCAGTGGACCCAAAGAAAGGGGACATTGGAATAATAGCACCCATTGCAATTGGTTTCATTGTTGGTGCCAACATTCTAGCCGGTGGTGCATTCACGGGTGCATCAATGAACCCTGCTGTAGCATTCGGGCCAGCCGTCGTTAGCTGGGACTGGGCCAACCATTGGGTTTACTGGGCCGGGCCCATTGTTGGTGGCGGCCTTGCTGGTGTTATCTATGAGCTCCTATTCATTGGACGTTCTCACGAGTCATTGCCCGGATCCGAGTTCTAGTTCGACTTAGGGACCGAGCTTGTAATGTATGTGTCGTTGACTCGATTCAATAATGTTTTGCTCGTTTTGTGTTGATGTTGTTTAATGTTTGTTTTCGTGAGTGATCTTAAATCCGTCAAGGGATTTTGAATTTTCAATTGCTAGACCCTGTTTTAACCTGAAACAAATTGCTGTAATCGAAAATCATCATCTATTTATTTGGCTCTTGTTTATTTATTTTTGTGTGAACTTTACATAACAATGTAAAAAACATTTGGGGTTACGAGTGCACCAAACGGACCTAGTTAGATAAGGCGTGCACCGGCCAAATCTTAAACGAAGGCGACCCGTGGGACCCTTGGCTCGACCCATATGTGTAAAAAGGTGAAAGAGATGCACATGTGGTTGCTTTTTGTTTAACACATGGCTCATGTTTTGGCTGTGAACTCGTCTGGCCCCTTCCCAATCAATCATGGCACAAGCCTTTTGGTTTGGTCCTACATATACCAATCACCAGAATATGTTTTATTCCTTAGTATTAAATAAATGTTTTTGAAGTACAATGTTGTAAATACAAGTATATAAACATCAACTAGTTACGTAACTCAAACATATTAGTATGTTTTATAATTTTGTTAATTACAAATTTACAATGTCAACTCAAACATAATTTGTTGTTCTGAAAAGGGTTAATGATAGGGTGTATTTATTATAACATAAGAATTTGCATACATTTATTTCTATAAATTTAACATTTATTTGTATTTCTCAAACACATATATAACATAAGAATTTACATAATATAACTATGACCAATGGCCTTTTTTTCTAGTAGTGTCAGTTGTTTTACCTTCACCAAAGTAGTGTGTGTTCGAGTCTCACAAAGTGAGCATTAGATGAATTTTAAGATAAAATTCATTGGTTAAAAAACTATCTAAACTGAGTATCTAGTAAGCCAAGGGAAATAGAACTTTTTATAGATGCCGTCATCCGAAAATATACTCGAATTTCAGATAAAAAATAATATTTCACACGTGTTATGTTGGGTCAAGAATTTGACCTAAACGAAGAATATGGAAGATTGGAATCTTCTCAACCTCCTCAGAAACTGCTAAGTATTGAATCCGAGCACACCTTGGACCTTCGAGTAAGCTTTTACTTAGCCGAGTACGAGATTTTGCCTCCCGAGCAAGGTTTACTTGAAATAGTCTTCTTAAGTGGATATCCGAGCAAGGTATGCTTTTTAGTGATTTCCGAGTAAGGATCATTAATTTAGCATATCCGAGTAAGGTTCACTTTGTCAAGCAGAGTTGTTCTTCAAGACCAAGTATTTTACTCTTCCGAGTAAGGTTTGGTCAACCAAGTCCATGAAGCCAAGTGATTGGAAGACCGGGCAAGGTATTCTTTAATAATTGTGGTCCGAGTATACTTGATGAGTTAATAGAATATCTCTAAGTTATTTCGAGTAAGGTTCTGCTCAAGTAAGGTATGTACTCCCGAGTACGCCTTATCAATAAGTTGTTCAACTGACAATGAGCCGAACCGGATCATAGAAGAACAAGGTTGCTCGTAAGGATTTGTCGAGCAAAGTTTGATAAGTCCAAGAAGATTGAAGTCTACTCGGTGAATATTTTACTTGGTAAAATATTCTTTAAGTAAAGTCTACCCGGAAACTGATCCCGAGTACACTTCTATGTTTACCAAGTCTGAAGGAAGGCCGAGTACACTGCGTACTCGGAGACTGAAGTTTAATGAAAAGCCTACCCGGAAGACTTGTTTTACACTTAGTTTTTATTTTTGAATATGTAATTTGAATATGTACTATCGGATAGGGTTTCTAGAAGGAATGATAGCTGTCATAGGTTGGCAGGCCTATAAATAGAATAATTAGGGCACGCCGCCAAAGACACAGAGGCAGAGGACACAATACGGATAACACACGACACATTAATTGAGAATATTTTGTGTGTGTAACGGCTGTCCGAGGATTTCTTATAAACCCTAAATCGATTACTCCTTTTGTATGATTAACGTTATATAAATGGAAATCTTTTGAGTGAATCCTGTGTGTGCCTTTGATCTTTGAATACTCATTGCAACCGTATGTTTGTTATTGATTCCGCCTTTAACAAACGGATATCTTTCTAAATACAGCAACCCGTCATTAACTCTCTTGTCAACACGTTAATCTGTGTGAGTTATGACATGATTAATTAAGATCCAGCTGAAATCAAGGGGACCGACAAGTGGTATCAGAGCTAGATTACTGCTGTTTTTAGAAAGATTGTTGCTGATTAAGATTTGAAGAAGAATGAAGTAAGCAGGCACTGTTCGATTGATTTGTGACGTCAGCAGCTCTGTTTTTCATTTTTCTTCCAGATCTACTATCTACCGGTGTTTTCTCTTCCTTGTTTCATTTGAAGTTTTAATCTTTATATCTAAATCTTGTTCTAATCACATCAGACACATCAGATCTGAGCATTCTGGTTTCAGATCTGATTATTTTGAAAATTTTTTTTAAGAAACTGATTTTTGTTTTCTCAAAATGTCTGGATATGAGGAACAAGAGGTGTCTACTAACAAGATACTTAGGTTGTATGGACAGGAAAACTTTATCAAATGGAAGGTACTCTTTGAAGCAGCCGTATGCTACAATGACATTGACATGTGGAACTCCATTAAGAATGGTCCACAAACTACTGTTGAAGAAGGTGCAAATGCTACTACAACTGCTGCTATAAGAGAAAAGATGAGAAAGGTGGATGACAAAGCCTTGGCTATGATTAAGCTAGGTTTGTCTAGGGAGATTCTGACCAAGGTGGCTCATCACACAACTGCTAAACAAATGTATGATGCCATCCTTGAGATGTATGAAGGGAACACTGAATTGAAGAATATTAAGAAGCAAAGACTGAAGCAACAGTTGGAAAGGTTCAAGTATAGAGATGGAGAAAGGTTGAAGTCAATACTAGAACGTTTTCTGAGTATTGTGAATGAGTTGAGAACAACTGATTACGTAATGACTGACTTTGATTTGAATACAAAGTTGCTCAACTCAATGCCAAAAGAATGGTATACTGCTTGCAAATTCATCCTTCAAAAGCAGAATTTCAATGAATTGAAATTGGATGATGTGGTATGTTTTCTTCAAGCTGCTGAACTTGAAATGATTGAGAATGAGATGATCAAGGAAGATAGACCAAGTTTTCATGTTTCAAATGCTTTGATTGCACCAATGGAAAATCTGTCTATCAAGAACCAACAGCAGATTCCCATAATAGAAGAACCAGCTGAACATAATGTTGTGACTCCAAAATCTTTCATTGAGGGTAGCACAAGCACTCAAGGAAATCAGCAAAGGTTCAATGTGCAATTGATTGATGATTCTGACTCTACCTCTATGTCTAATGGAAATGTTTCTAACCTTGGAACAGGACATGTTCAAAGCAATGAGACACAAGCTATGTTTTCTATGTTCACTAAGTCATATAATGCATTTGTTGCAAAGAACATGATTCACACAAGTGTGGTTCAAGATGATTTAGAACAGATTGATGCAGATGACTTAGAAGACATGGATTTGAAATGGCAAGCTGCTATGTTGGGATTGAGAAGTAGAAGGCTGTACAATAGAACTGGTAGATCTCGGGTTTCTGGCCCAAATGAGAGAATAGGATTTGACAAGTCCAAGGCTATCTGTTACAACTGTCAACAACCTGGACACTTTGCAAGAGAGTGCAATATGCCAAGGAACTTTCAAGTCAATCAGTTCCAACAGCCAAGAAACCAACAACAGTACCAGCAGAATGTGCAAAGAAACAACAACCAGCAGAACTTCAACAATAACCAAGGATTCAATCCCAACAACAACAACTTGAACAACTTCCATCCAAACAACAACTTCAATCCCAATTTTAACAACCAATATCAGCCTCAGATGAACAACTAGCAGGGTATGCATCAGAATCGAGTGTATTCAATGAACAATACTCAGAATCAAGCTGTTCAAAACCCTGCAACTAACAACATTCCAGCAAATCAAAATCAACCAAGAAATCAAGGCAATGTGGCAGTAACAACTCAGCATGAGGGAAGCTTTGACTGGAGTAACCATGAGGAAGATATAGCAGATGATATCAGAAGAGCTAATGTGGCATTCATGGCCATAAACTCTGCATCTTCATCTAAGGTACACTCTGCTCCTATAGTTGACTTGAATGAACTTATTAGTGAACTGAAAACAAAAGTAGGCAAGCTGGAAGTTGAGTGTTTCAGAAAACAAAGCATCATAAATGAGTATAAGGCAAGTGAGATGATGAGTGATGAAAAGATCAAGAGCCTTGAAGATGATTGTATGGTCATTTATAGATCTCAAACAAGATACATCACTGAGATTGATGGTTTAAAGAAAATGTTGATTGAAGAAAAGGTGCAAAACACAAGACTAAAGGTTGAAACTGAATTCCTTAAGAATTTGGTCTCAACTGGCAACATTTGTGGAATTCTGAATCAAGTAAAAGACCAAGACAAGTATAAAACAGTTCCACCTCCATTCAACAACAACTTTATGCCAAAGGTTGACAAAGAAAAAAGAGATGCATATTTACAACAATTCAAAGATGTCTTTCAAGACAGGGAAGAAGTTGTTGATTTATACAAAAAGGTAGAAGTGAATGAAGATGGAGAGTTTGTGATTAAGAAAGAAGTGAAAATGGAAAAGTCAATTGGAGTTCAAGTCTCTGAGGATGACTTTGATTCAGATGAGTTGGATCAAGATGATCTGAGTGATTTGAGTGATCAAACTACTGAAAAGGAAATTCAAGCTGCTGAAAAAGGAAGAAAGTATAAAAAACCTGAATCTGTTGACAAGCTTCCAATGTATCCACCAGTCCCACCAAAATCAAAGAAGCAAAATGATAACATTAAAAGGGGACATGTCTCTTTTGACATCTGTGAAAGGAGAAAGATAAACTACAATGCAGTCAGACCACCAAGCAAGACTGTTTTGAATAGGATAAAGCAGAACAACAAGAAGAATAAGGTGAATGAAAAGACTGATACAGAAAACTTTATCCCAGTTTATCCAATCTTTTCTAGTCATGAAGTGTTGGATGTTGGAGAAGTGGAGACAATGGAAGAATATGAGAAAAGACAGTCAAGGGTTAGAGAAAGCAGTGATGAAGAACCTATGATTATGAAGAAGATTGTCTTTGTCAAAAGCAATGTTGAAAGACAAGACATCAAGATTGAGGAATTTGTTCCTTTTTTAATTGACTTTGAGGGTTTGAAAATTCAGAAGACCTTAGGAGTCAATACAACTAAGCCAAGTGAAAGATTCAAGAAACCAAAAGAACATGAAGTTTTCAAAGGCAAGGTTTGGTGCAGAAAATGTGATGAATATGGTCACCACACAGATTCATGTCATGAAAAATTCAAACTCAAACCATTTCATGTACCAGATGGAAAAATGTATGGTTAAGACTTTGCATTGTACAAACAGAAATATGAAATGTATTTGGGAAAAGGGAATGTCTGTGGAAAGAAGACAATTAATGAAGAGAATGTTGAAATCAAAGGAAAGAAACATGTGACTAAGTGTGCAAGAAGAAGTAAGTCACCACAGAAGCACAAGAAGATGACAAAGAAGAAAAATCAGTCATTGAAGATTAATCAAGACATTCAATCAGTTAAGTCTGATGAATCATATGGATCATCAAACAGTGAAAAGACAAGAAGAAAAGATACTTATCAGATAATGAAATCAACTGAGCTTACTGGTGATGAGAAGTTCTTGATGAAACATGGATATGAACCACAAGGTTTCACTTGGAAACCTAAAGCAGAAACTAAAATTGAAGCTGTGGCTGATGTAAGAGACTACTCAGAAACAAAGGACTATGTCCTGAAAGAGAATGTCACTGACTCAGATGAGCCTCAATGTTCAGTTTCACTTTTCAAAACACCAAGAGAATCTGGATATGAAACTGATCATTCTGATAATCTGGAAATCACTCATGCAGATCCTGAATCTACAACACTCACTTTCCAGGCTGTCACTGAAATTGACACTGATAAGTTGCAAGTTGATGAAGCTTGCACCTCATCACTTAACTAATCAAATTTCTCTTTGTGCAGGAACAGGCCACTCCATTGAATGACATATGGTATATGGATAGTGGTTGTTCTAGGCACATGACTTGTGACAAGAGGTCACTTGTAAACTATGAAGAGAAATATGAAGGTCCTGTTGCATTTGGGAGTGATGAAAATGATGGAAAGATTGTGGGAAAAGGAATCTTGACAAATGGAAAAGTGTCATTTGATAATGTGTTTCATGTTGAGGGACTTCAATACAATCTTCTGAGCATATCACAGATGTGTGATAAGGGTTACAAAGTTAGTTTTGATGATTCTCATTGCTTCATCTTAAAACCTGAATTTGTAATTCCACCTGAGATGATTATGATGATGGCACCCAGAAATGGCAACTTATATGAGTTGAATATGAAAGAAGCCATTTCAAGAGGTGGTGCATGTTTTGTTTCCAAAGCCACTGAAAATGAATCAAAATTGTGGCGTAGGAAATTGTGTCATGTAAACTTAAAGAACATGAATAGACTGGTCAAGGGTGAACATGTGATTGGTTTACCTACAAGAGAATTTAAGTTTGATGATCACTGTGATTCATGTCAAAAGGACAAGCAACACAAGTCTACTCATAAGACAAAGCTCATCAATTCAATTGATCAACCACTTGAGTTACTTCACATGGATCTTTTTGGTCCTGTGAGTGTGCCAAGTATTGGAAAGAAAAGATATTGTCTGGTGATCATTAATGACTATTCAAGATATACTTGGGTCTATTTTCTAAGTACCAAGGATGAGTCTGCTGAGTTGATTATGGGTTGTGTTACAATGATTGAGAACAAGCTGAATAAGAAAGTCAAAATGATGAGAAGTGACAATGGTACAGAGTTCAAAAATGGAGTTATGGAAGAATTCTTCACAAAGAAAGGAATATTTCAACAATTCTCAGCTCCTAGAACTCCTGAACAAAATGGTGTGGCAGAAAGAAGAAACAGAACTTTGATAGAAGCTGCCAGAACCATGTTGACTGATGCAAATCTGCCTGTCACTTTTTGGGCTGAAGCAATCAATACAGCATGTTATGTTCAGAACAGAGTACTTATAAACAAAAGGCATAACAAGTCTCCATATGAAATTTTCAATAACAGAAAGCCTTACATCAAGTTTTTCAAGCCCTTTGGTTGCAAATATTTTCTATTGAACACTAGAGATTATTTGAACAAGTTTCAAACTAAGTCACTAGATTGTTTCTTTGTTGGATATTCTACTCACTCAAAGGCATACAGAGTTTATGTGAAAGATCACATGAGTGTGATAGAGTCATCTGACATCATTTTTAATGAAAATCAATTCAATACAGTCAATGGTGCAACATGGCTGTTTGATCATGAGAGACTAATAAAGTCATTCAAAATTTATTCTGAAGACTTTGATGATTCATTCTACAAGACCAGTGTGATTGAAGAGAATAAGAAGAAAGAACTGGACTTGGAAGAATTGTGGAAGAAGGTTGCTAGAAAATAAGAGGAATACACTTTTGTGAAGAGCTCCTCAAGCAGTGCAATTGAACAAGATCAGGAGATAACAAGTCAAGACAGTCCTAATGTATAAAATGATCATGTTCAGAATAGGAGTGACACAGGCAACCAATCAAATGAAGATGAAGCTGCAACAACAGCAAGATTTCAAGACTTGTTTCAAAGCTTGAATCTGGGAAACAATGGTGCATCTACTTCAGAACAAACCAATGATGAAGCACCAGAGTTTCATGATGCAGAAGCTGATTTGGTCATTGAAGAAACTGAACTTAATGAATCAAATTTTGACACAAATCTGTCTACAAATATGATAATACAAACTCCTACTGTTGAAAAGAATCATCCTGCTGAAAATATCATTGGTGACTTGCATGAAAGAGTAACAAGGAGTCATTCTGAGATAGCAAACATCTGTCTTTACTCTTGCTTTCTATCCCAATTAGAACCAAAGAATATTGCTCAAGCTTTAAAAGACAATAGTTGGGTAGAGGCTATGCAAGAGGAATTGGCCCAGTTTAGAGATTTACATGTATGGGATCTTGTAGACAAGCCACATGACAGATATGCAATTGGAACCAAATGGGTGTTAAGAAACAAAAGGGATGAAAGGGGTTTGGTGATTAAGAACAAAGCAAGACTTGTAGCACTGGGATGTCTTCAAGAAGAAGGGATAGACTTTGAGGAAGTATTTGCACCAGTTGCAAGACTGGAAGCCATAAGAATTTTCCTTGCATATGCTTCCTCAAAGAACATAAGAGTATTCCAGCTTGATGTTAAATCTGCATTCCTAAATGGAAAGATTGATGAAGAAGTGTATGTGGCTCAACCACTAGGTTTTGAGGATCCTATGTATCCAAACAGGGCGTATAAGTTAAACAAAGCCCTTTATGGATTGCATCAGGCTCCTAGAGCATGGTATGATGAGCTATCAACTCATTTACTTGAAAATGGTTTCACAAGGGGAGCCATTGACAAGACACTCTTCTACAAAAGAAAAGGGTCAGATTTGTTGCTTTTACAAGTCTATGTTGATGATATCATCTTTGGATCTACAAATGAAAATATGTGTTTGGAGTTTGAAGAGGTGATGAAGTCCAAGTACAGCATGAGTTCCATGGGTGAAATGAACTTCTTTTTGGGACTACAAGTTCAACAAAAGGCTGAAGGGATCTTCATTCATCAAACTAAGTATGTGCAGGACATTTTGAATAAGTTCAAGTGTCATGATTACAAGACTGCTTCAACTCCAATGGACACCAAAGAAAAGATGATAGCTGATGAAAAGGGGGAGTCAGTTGATGAACATGAATACAGAGCCAAGATTGGATCTCTGATGTATCTGACTGCAACAAGACCAGATATCATGTTTGCTGTGTGTGTGTGTGCTAGGTTCCAGTCAAATCCAAAAGTTTCCCACATGAATGTTGTTAAAAGAATATTCAGATACCTGAAGGGAAGACCAGACGTAGGGATTTGGTATCCAAAGAACCAATCCTTTGGTCTGATTGCATATACAGACAGTGATTATGATGGATGCAATATGAGTAGAAAATCAACATCAGGGGGATGCCAGTTTTTGGGAGAAAGGCTAGTGTCATGGCAATGCAAGAAACAGACTACAATATCAATCTCCACTGCAGAAGCTGAATATGTTGCTGCATCTGCCTGCTGTGCACAAGTTCTCTGGATTCAAAATCAGATGCTGGACTATGGTTTGAATTTTCTAAACACTCATATTCTGATTGATAATACTGCTGCATATTTTACTGTTAAGAATCCTGTGCAACATTCTAAGACTAAGCACATTGAAATCAGACATCACTTCATCAGAGATTGCAGTGAAAAAGGTTTGATTGAAATGCAAAGAGTTGATACAAGTGATAATTTGGCTGACCTATTCACCAAACCACTTGATAGAACCAGATTCAACTTTCTTTTGAAAGCCCTGGAGATGATCAACTCTGATGAAATCTGATTAAGGATGTGTGCTTGGTTGGGTACCTCTATGTGCTTTTTGAATATTTTGTTAGAGGTTACACTTGCTGAATATGTTACTGAGTATGTTGCTGAATATGTTACAGAGTACGTTGCTGAATATGTTACTGAGTATGTTACTGAAATTGTTACTGAGCATGTTAAATGTTATGAACTGTTTGTATGTGTGTCTCTCTGTGATAACTGTTTATTTTATTAGAGATTACACATATTGAATATGTTTCAACTGAATGTTGATTGAATATGTTTTGAGTATGTCACAAGTTTGATGTTAACTGATAGGTTCCTAAGTAACTATCTGTGCAATTTGCTTGAAATTGATAGTAATTCTTGACTATCAAGTTAACTGATCTGATGTTATGATAAGTAGTTTGATCTGTTAAGGTGAAACTGAATGCTTATATGATGTCATGAGTAATCACATGTTTATGGTTACTTGAATATGTTCTTAATCTGATCTTCTGAAGTTGTTAAGATAGGATAGACATTGAATGAGAGTGCAGTCTGTTTTTCTTGATGATATTAAGAATAATTAAGATTTGAGTGTGTGATGCAACTGTTTGTGTCAAAATGTGTTTTATGTCAAAATTAAGTGATTCAATGAAATTTATAATGAATTTTGCATAAATACTATATTTTGGTCAAAACATGAGCAAGTTGTTTAATGGTGTAGAGATATGATAAGATTATTCAGTTTAAGCTTTTAAGAAGCTTAAAAGAAGGTTTCTTTTAAAAGGGAAAGTCTCAAGTAGTTATTTTTGCTTAAAATTATGTTATTTGCCCAGTTAGAAGGACATGCACTTGTGTATGTTTGGTCCTTAAATCTCTACAGATTCAAAAGATAGCCATTGACCGGAAAACTGAATGCATTTGGGGCAATTATGACTTGTTTCTTATTTCTTCACTTAAAACTATGTCAATAACTCTGACTTTGACAGGACATATATTCACATGTATGTTTGGTCCTATTGACCACTTTTGGTCAAAACAGGATAGCCATTAACCTGATAAGAAAGAGATATTGGGGTGATTGAATATTAAACTGTGTTTTTGGGAAATGATAGTACATTGACTACTTAGCTGATCATATGGAATTAATAGGCTAAAAAGGCCTTAGTATAGTCATTAACATGTATGGTTACTTTCCCATGATGATGTAAAATATAAGGTGATATAAACATAATGAAAATGCTAATCTTTATGTGGAGATGCATAGTTGTTATGCATGTCTCAAGATAGATCTCTCCGAATGATATGACAGAAAAGTGATTACCCAGTCATACACGAGCCTGTTGTTATTTGGTCAACCAAACTGAAACATTTTTAAATATGACAAAGAACATGCTTTAAGAAAATTTGAGAAAATATCAAAAAAACAAGGGGAAGAAGGAATAAATCAACCAAAAGTTGATAAGTGTTTTAAATATTTTATCAAACAAGAGGGTTACAACAAGAACTACAAAGATGTTGGCAAAATCTGTCTCATCTTGAATGAAAGGCATGTTGCTAACTGTAAGTCCAACGTTCAACCTCTATATATGTTTGAATCTAAAAATGCAAAAATACAATAAGTTCTGTCATACAAAAACTATTTTTGACCAAATACAGGAGGTTGGAGTCAAATTTGGGTGATCTGGGGAAAGCCAAATAAGCTTTGAGAAGAGATATGAGGCATCATAGCACAGTGTTGACCATTATTGCATTATGCTCAAATTGAACTTTAATAATATCACCAAAGAAATGAAAATCATGCTAAGTTTATACCTGCTGTTAACCTATCTAAGTTGTCATAATAATGCTGAGAGTGAAGTAATGAGATAGCTACTTAGTCAATATGATCCCATTCCTGAGATCTTTTTCAGTTTAATAAAGAAATTGTTTTGAAATGAATTATAACTGAGATTTGATCTCTAAATGCACCATTTGCACTTAAACTATGTTCTGAAATGATACATAACTTAGAAATGTCTTTGACAAGTGGTTAAGTCAAAAAGTGTTGCATTTTGCCTAAAATAGGTTGAATATGTAAGTTCGAGTAAGGTTTGATGATTTATAACCTTCTCGAGCACAAACTGTTTGAATATGTATTTTCGGGTAAGGTTTAACCTTTCCGAGTTCAAAACAGTTGATTATGTGTGAATATGTAAGTTCGAGTAAGGTTTGATGATTTATAACCTTCTCGAGCACAAACTGTTTGAATATGTATTTTCGGGTAAGGTTTAACCTTTCCGAGTACAAAACAGTTGTCTATGTGTGAATATGTTGTTTCGGGTAAGGTTTGACAGTTTTCAACCTTTCCGAGTAAGCTTAGTCACTTTTTGACTTGTTTATGTGTGAATATGTTGTTTCGGGTAAGGTTGATAATTTTCAAACTTTCCGAGTAAGCTTAGTCATTTCTGACTAACTTTATGATTTTCGAGCATACTTTGAAGTGTTTACACTTTTCGGGTAGAGTACACTGTTGCACTCACTTTCCCGAGTAAGCTTGAAGTCTTGAGATGATTATGTGTTGAAATAGCTATCTTTTAACAAGAAATTCTTGTTTCGAGCAAGCTATGCATGTTATATGCTAGTTTCGAGTAAGCTATGCATGTTACATGCTGATTGTGTTTTCAAGCAAACTTTGTGAACTTAAGTAAGTACACCGAGTAAGCTTTGTGTGAATATGTTGTTAGGAGGGACTTATTAGTCTTTCCGGGCACTCTTAGATGTTACTGTTTAAGTTTGTCATTTTTCGGGTATGGTTTGATATGATAAGTTCCCTCGAGCAAGGGCATACCTGATGATTGAATGTGTTTATCCTAGCAAGCTTAGTGCTAACTTAGGATTTTCGAGCAAGCTCTATGAAATTTTAGACTATAGCACACTTAAATGTTTATGTGTTTAATTTCATTCTGAGCATGCTCTGTGATATGTGTGTTTATGATTTCTTTGAAATTACAAGTGTTTTTAGGCAAACTTTGTTTACCGAGCACACTTTATATTTCGGGTACACTCGTGTTCCTTCAATATACTTGGTAATTTCAAACTTTAACTTTCCGAGTACACTGTCTGCTAGAATTTCTTTTCAAGCACACTTTGTACCATATGAAAGTTATTCGGGTATACTTTACATAAGATTGTTGTCTGAACACACTTTACATTTGAAAGAGTGCTCGAGCACACTCTTCATACAGGCATACTTGAATGAATGCGTAGATTGAATATGTTAGTTAATATGATAAAATTTGATTATGATTCTTATTAGGGTTCATGCTAGATAAGTTTTAATTTGAGTTTGAGAAATCTATGTGAGGATCTTACTTGATTCTTAGTAAGAATGTTTATTTGATAACTATATTTGATTATTTGTCTTGTGATTAATTTCTCAAGATGTCAAGTATTTCGAGTAAGCTTTCTTCATTAAGTCTTAACTTTAAATTAATTTACTTGATCGAGCATGGTTTGAAAATAAAAGAATTTGGGCAAACTTTGTATATTCTAAATTGAAAATTTGAGCGAGCAAAGTTTGACCGAGTAAGGTTTGTTAGTGGAAGAAGACCGAGTAGACTGTGGATATATTAATCTTTCTAGTAAGGTCTTAGAAACTTAAATGAAATTAAATGTTTTTAATATAACAAGTGGATAATGTTACTGGTTGACAGCTAATAATTCACAAAAAGACAAAAGACATTTAAAACCCACTTTCAAAATAAGTATAAAAGAGGGACTTAGGCAAATTTTTTTTCCAACATTATTTCCCTCTCTCTCTCTCTCTCCTTCCACTGCAAATCCTTCCTCACTAAGAAACATAACCGATTTATCGAATTCAACATTAATCCAAACCCTAATTTTTGTCAGCCTTCTAATTCCGACTCGGTATGCATTAAATATTATGTTTTCCGATCACGATTAGATTGTAATGTGACTTGATTATGTATTCGAGTACTAACACTCTGTTTATGTGTTTAGGTTATAAATTTGTCGAAGAGCAGGTTCTTGAAGATTTTTCCCTATCTTCTTCATTTTTATACACTGAAATTGTCTAAAGTATTAAACTTTATGTCTAATTTCACTTTGAATGTGTTTGTTTATGTATTACAGATATGGCAGACAACGAGCCAAAGTATGTTTTTGAGCCAAAGCACAACATATGCGCGTTACTACAAGTCACACCAGAGAATGAACCGGTGGCTCGAATGATATTATGGATGGCGCGGTCGAACATCAATTTTGCACTCACTGAAAGCCCGATTATCTACAGAAATCACTCCTTAGATTTCTGGAGATCAGCAGAGTTGGTTGAAGATGTTGATGGAAAAAGAATAGAAGCTACCGTGGCCAGACAAGAGATTCAGATCACAGAAAGAATGATCAGGAGGTGTTTAAGACTGAATGATGATGATCACAACCACATAAACTTCCACACAAAACACTTGTTGAAAATCTTTAAAGAAACGATGGGTTATCAGGGAAATGTCCATGAAGGACAGTTTCAGAAGGGTTTATTTCCAATGCTGTACAGATTTCTGATTCACCACATTATTCATGGATTTGCTCCGAGGAAGGGATCATGGACTCTGATGAGTCTTGATCTAGCAAATGCCACTGTTGGAACAATTTTTGATCTGCCCTTTAACTTTTCCAAGATGATTTTTGATGGGTTAGTGGGGAATCTAAAGAAACCAGAAAGAAAAAGATTTTTACAGTACCCAAGATTCCTGCAGATCATATTCAATAGTGTATTACAAGATTTACCAACAATTGGAGACACACATAAACTGTAAGATCCTGATGCGTACAAGAGAATAAAAAATCCAGGTGTCTCTAATACATTTGATGCAAGTGTTCAATTTGAAATTTTACCTTGGTTGTTAAACCATGATCTGGCTGTAATACCTGTGCCTGAGCTGAGCTCAGAGAAGGAAGAAGGGGGTGATGATGACAGTGATGAAGGAGATTCTGATGATGATGTTGATGGCAATGAAGGTGGAATTGGTTTGGAGATGGAGATTATGGCACCTGAACAGGGGGAGCAAAGAGAAGAAATTGAACAACCTATCCCTACACTACCACACTCACCACCACCAACCCCACCACATCAATCACCACCTCAAACCTTTACCCTAGACCAACCAGAAACATCCACACAGCAATACTCACATCAATCACCAACACCACAAACACCTACCACCAACCAACCTGATTTTGAACCATTTACTACATCAAACCCTACAAGTCCACATGTTGATATGTTCCAAATAAATGCTGAGTTGATGTTAGAAAATGATGACTTGAAAAGACAAGTTGAGGAGGTTAGGGAGGAGAATGATGAGTTGAGAAGAAAGAATGAAGAGATAACAAGTGAAAATGAAATGTTATTGAAAAGGTTAGCTGATGCTGAACTAATGATTCGAACCCTGGTGCAGGAGGTTGAGAAGACCTCAGTTGCCCCAAAACAGGGGGAGAATATAGATGATAATGATGTGATTATGCATGATGCTGTAAGTGTTGATGGTTTGAAGATGATCATGAATGAGTATGATGATAGTGATGAATCTGCAATGGATGTGAGAGAAGAAGTAACCAATGATGATGAGAATGTGTTAACAGAAGAAGTGACAGAGATTATGGATGAGGAGATGAGTGTGGAGAATGTAAATGTGAATGCTGCTACTGAGGAACTAGAACACACTGAGCCAAATGATGATCAAGAAGCTAGTTCCAAGAGGGTAGAGCATGACTCTGAATTGGAAAACTTATTTAGAGAGATTGATGAGTTTGGAAGTGATAAGCAAGAGGATGAAGAAGAGGTGAGAAAAAGGAAAGAAAAGGGAAAAGGTTTAGCAACTGATGATGAACCTATTGTATATGTTAAGAAGGATGTATCCTTTGTAGATACTGCTGCTGCTGCTGCTGCTCTTGCTGAGAAAGAAAGACTTATTAAAGAATCAATGGAAAGGGAAGCAATTGCCCATTCCTTGACAGAAGAAGAGTTAGCACAGCAGGACCTATTGATCAAAGAAGCCAATGTAGCAAAAGAGATATTTCAAGATGTGGCAGATCAAGAGGTGATTGAAATTTTGGTAAATATGAACAAAAATCAAGAGTTTGATGACTCTTTGGGAAGGGTGGTCAGCAAGTTTCAGGAGCAACAATCTGAGACTGCTGAACCATCAACCAATCTAAGTACTGACATGATTATACCTGAGGAGATTGGTGAAGCCATGGATGTACTGGCTTCAAGAAAGTGGACTGAGCAAGTCAAAGCTGATCAGAAAACAAACCCACAAGAAAGTTGGTCTCAAAAGGTTCAAACTGCTGAAACACAAGAACCAGAAAAGGCTGCAGAACAAGAAGAAGTTGCTCAAGCTGAAGAGACAGAAACTATCCATGACAAGCAAGAAAGACTATCCAAGATGCATGGAGAGTTTGTTGCAAAAGCAGAAAGATTTGCACAATTTTATCAAAGATGGAAGAGATCTGCTGAGCAGGCTGAAGCTGAAAGAGCTGATAGGAGGGGTATATGGGATGAAAAGAATAAATGTTATGTGGAGACCCCAGAAGATGATGAACCAATCAGGGCAATCCCCCTACAAACACTGAAACCAGGAGAAAAATTACCAGGGGTCCCTGATGTTAATGTTTCTGATAAAGATGAAAATGATGATGAACCAGAGCATCCTGACTCTGATGAACCCAAAATAGATGCCATGATTGATTTATCAGATAATGAGGAGGATGACTCTGAGGAGTCTGATGAAGAGGGTGATGACAACCCTGATCAAGGAGGAGAGAAAGTTGGTACAAGCTCCACTGCTGAGACCCCTCAAGCTGAAAAGATTTACATTCAAAGAGGCAACATTGAAATCAATGCAGAGGAAGTATTAAAGAAGGTTGAGAAGAGAAAGAAAAATGCTGAGCATTATAAAACTTATTTGAAAGTTAGAGGCTATCCTGAAGCTGCCTTGGAAAAATACACTATTGACCAAATTCAAGATCTTTACAACAGTGAGAAAGAGATAGTTTCAGAAAAGTTTGTAAAACAGGATGATAAGGTTGAATTGGAAGAATTAAAGAAGAAATATGATGGTATGTGTGGATACCTGATTGAGAAAGGCATGAAGCCTGAGGTTGTAAGAAATCTGAGTAAAGAGGCAGTATTTGACCAGTATTCCAAAAAGAAAGAGAAAGAATTAAAAAGGGTTTATACTGAGAGCTCAATCTTAAAAGAAGCATCTGATGAGCCACCTGCTAAAAGAACAAGAAGACTCAGGACTGTGAGGTAAAAGGAGATGGAACAAGAAAAGACAACTGATCAACCTCCAATCCCTCAGCCAGAACAGCCTGAAGTTAAACCTGATAATGAACCATTCATGCCTTGGGAGAATGAAGAAATGATCAGCATCCTAAGAAACATAATGATAAACAAGAGAGGGATGACTGAAGCAGATTTTAATGTTTTGGAGAAAGAGGATTTGAAGACTCTTTTCTATCTGCAAAAAGATGAGTGGGAAAAGGCATTGAGGGAAGGAGAAAATCCCAGATACTATGCTGATGGCAGATTTGTACCTGCTGGACTGGAAAGAACTCCAGGAATGATAAAAATGTTAATTGAACTGGAGGCTGCAGGACATGACATGGTGGAGATAGCCAACCTTCCTACTGAGATGGTGGAAGCTATGTATGTGAAGACCTTTAACTTGGGACCTCAAAAGCCCAAGAAATCAGTTCCATTCAGACCTCTGTTTCATCAAAGATTTTCTAGAGGAAGAGGTCAAGGTGGAAGAGGAGAATCAAGCAGCTCAGTACAACACAGAACAAGACCACAATCTGATGTGGATCTACCCAGAGAGCTGTATTATGATTCAGTCACTGATTCTCTTAAAGTGATCATGGAGAGCAGGCTATTGAAAGAGATTGTGGTCAGAAGTGACTTCAGGGATTATAATGAAGAACAGCTAAGAAGAATGGAGTCTCTTCACTTGTATGACTACAGAAACAGGGACAGATCAGCAGGTTGACAGATGAATGACTTGTCAAAGTATCTACATGAAGAAGCTGATAAGGGATTCAAGTTTTTAAAAGAAAAAAGAAGTTGGAGACTGATTCAACTTCACAGATCAAAAAGGTCAGAAAAACTGAAGAGAATGGACAGAGCTGAATTGAACTACCAGATAAGTGTCTGAGACCAGAATCCACTGTCCAACATGGATACATGTATAAGATTGGGAAGAAGAATGAGAAGGCCAAACTACACAGTGCAGAAGAACGGTGTCATCACTGAAGTTGAATACAAAGAAGACACTGGTCACTATGTGCTAAGGAACTCTGATGGAAAGGCCTTGGCAACAATCAAGAAGGATGCAGATCTGACATGCTTACACAATGATGATCTTGCTGATATAAGAGACTTGGTGATACCAGAAGGACACACTCACTACCAAGTGCTCAATATCTTCAGAGAAAGAGCAGCATCTGTGATCCAGCTGAGAAGACAAGCAGCCTACAACGAAAGAAGAAGACAAAATAGATAGAATAGGCTTTGCTATGTAATGTCTTCGGACAGCTTTTGCTTATGTAATTTTTACTTATGTAATGTGATTATGAAATTTGACTTTTAATTTGATGTGTATTTTGCTAAGTGTATGTAACCACAGAGTGTTTTGGGTCAGCTGAAGTGTTCCAATCTAGGGGGAGATTGTTGGGTCAAGAATTTGACCCAAATGAGGAGATTTGACCTAACCGAAGAATATGGAAGATTGGAATCTTCTCAACCTCCTCAGAAACTGCTAAGTATTGAATCCGAGCACACCTTGGACCTTCGAGTAAGCTTTTACTTAGCCGAGTACGAGATTTTGCCTCCCGAGCAAGGTTTACTTCAAATAATCTTCTTAAGTGGATATCCGAGCAAGGTATGCTTTTTAGTGATTTCCGAGTAAGGATCATTAATTTAGCATATCCGAGTAAGGTTCACTTTGTCAAGCAGAGTTGTTCTTCAAGACCAAGTATTTTACTCTTCCGAGTAAAGTTTGGTCAACCAAGTCCATGAAGCCAAGTGATTGGAAGACCGGGCAAGGTATTCTTTAATAATTGTGGTCCGAGTATACTTGATGAGTTAATAGAATATCTCTAAGTTATTTCGAGTAAGGTTCTGCTCAAGTAAGGTATGTACTCCCGAGTACGCCTTATCAATAAGTTGTTCAACTGACAATGAGCCGAACAGGATCATAGAAGAACAAGGTTGCTCGTAAGGATTTGTCGAGCAAAGTTTGATAAGTCCAAGAAGATTGAAGTCTACTCGGTGAATATTTTACTTGGTAAAATATTCTTTAAGTAAAGTCTACCCGGAAACTGATCCCGAGTACACTTCTATGTTTACCAAGTCTGAAGGAAGGCCGAGTACACTGCGTACTCGGAGACTGAAGTTTAATGAAAAGCCTACCCGGAAGACTTGTTTTACACTTAGTTTTTATTTTTGAATATGTAATTTGAATATGTACTATCGGATAGGGTTTCTAGAAGGAATGACAGTTGTCCTAGGTTGGCAGGCCTATAAATAGAATAATTAGGGCACGCCACCAAAGACACAGAGGCAGAGGACACAATACGGATAACACACGACACATTAATTGAGAATATTTTGTGTGTGTAACGGCTATCCGAGGATTCCTTATAAACCCTAAATCGATTACTCCTTTTGTATGATTAACGTTATATAAATGGAAATCTTTTGAGTGAATCCTGTGTGTGCCTTTGATCTTTGAATACTCTTTGCAACCGTATGTTTGTTATTAATTCTGCCTTTAACAAACGGATATCTTTCTAAATACAGCAACCCGTCATTAACTCTCTTGTCAACACGTTAATCTGTGTGAGTTATGACATGATTAATTAAGATCCAACTGAAATCAAGGGGACCGACATGTTATATGACACCGGTACCTTAATGGAGGCCCACCCGGACTGTTAAATCTACAACAATAAATTCATAAATTTATTGGTTTGTGTATTCTTATTGTAATGAATAGAATGAGATAAAATATAATTAAAGCTTTCTGAAGTGTAAAGTTTATTACTAAAATGGATTATTGACGTGTTTTTTTAAGAGTAAGTTTGGGATTGAGTTTCAAAACACCTTATCGGCTTATTAGCTTTATAAAAAAACCAAAAAGTTAAATGGTGTTTGGCATCACAAAAATTCCTTTTATTTTAGCTTTTTGAAAGAGTTAAAAAACAGTGTCTAAAAGTCCAAAATCTTAGCTTTTCAAAATGGCTTTTTGAAAAAAACCAATATAGTAATAAGCATTTTTCAAACTCAATCTCAAACATGCTGTAAGAATACGTGTATCTTCATGGAATAATAGCTGAAGCCTGAAAGTAGAGGTGCACAAATCAAGTTTTTCAAATACCCGGGTTCGGGTATGATCGGGTATTAGAAAATCGGGTATTGCAAAAACCGGGTCGGGTTTGGGTCCGGGTATTGCCTCTAAAAACCATACCATATGCACCGGTTCGGGTATGGTATAGAACCGGCTATTCTAAAACCGGGTATTTGAATACCCTATTTTCGGGTATTGAAAAACCCTATTTGTGGGTTTTTTCTGGCTTTTTTTTTGAGTATTTTTTGGGTATAGATTGGATTTTTTTAAAAGGTTGTATGGTATGAAACCGGGTATTCTAAAACCGGGTATTTGAATACCCTATTTTTGGGTATTGAAAAACCCTATTTGTGGGTTTTTCTGGGGTTTTTATTGAGTATTTTTCGGGTATAGATTGGATTTTTTTAGAATGTTGCACTTTTTAGGGGTATTTTTCGGGTATACATCGGGCATTTGAAATACCCGGTTTCGGGTATTGGAAAAACCCGGTTCCGGGTATGGAACCAGTTCGGGTTTTCCGGTATTTCCGGGTACAAATCGGGTTCGGGTTTTAGTGCCGAAATGCATACCCTATCCGTACCCTACGGGTAGGGTCGGGTACGGGATCGGGTATTAAAAACCCGTGTATTAAAAAAACCGGTTTCGGGTTTTTATTTCGGGTCCGGTTCCGGATTCGGGTTTTTTGTGCACCTCTACCTGAAAGTGTTGCTAGTGCTAATATTACAATAACTCACCAAGGCCCAAATATCACCAAGGCCTTTGCAGGTGTGCTCGGCCCATCACCAGCCTTGGTTTTGCTTTTTATAGGCCCAATAAACACGTACAACTTATAAGTTACTATAATCAAAGTTTAACCGAGCCTAATCATAAACCATTCATAAGCGACTAGAGATTGGTTTAAGTTCAAATTAAGCTAAGCGTATATATATATACAAGCCTAGAAGACTGCTTGTAGGGTCTTCTCTTTTTGTTCAAAACAAATCATGTTAAGCAAACAAAAATGTGAAATAAGGCTCAATTCATTCGGTACAAATTTATACACAAACATATTGTTTATTTTATGGATCATCTAATTTTCCTCGGGTCGAGTTAAGGTGATGGAAGTGTGTTGAATTCGAAACCCTGGTTGAGGAAAGCACTTGAAAGCCATAGCTTCAAATTCGGTAGGTTTATGTCAAATCCGCAAACTGAAACCTGTAAATTATACACATAATGACACAACCGATAACAAAATAAATGAAAAAGAGTTTTGTTGCGTGATATGAAGTTAAGTTCTTACATTTAAGGTGAACGTGAGTACAAAGTTGTCACCATCAGTCGCTAAATTCGAATTTTGGACTTGAAAGCTTGTAATTGACTCGAGTGCTTTGTGTAGTGACACCGCGACACCACGTCCTTTGTTGCAAACTAATCGTACATAATATCCTCTTTCCTCCACTTGAAACATGTCCAACTAAATATGGTACAAAAAGAACAAAATCCTTAAACATGTTTAACCAAATCTTGAAATGTAAGACATAAATACTAAACAAATCCGTATATTTAGATTTATATATAACCTTTGATATATTCTTCGTAAGTGGTATCGAGTTTAAAACATGATGCGTTTTTGAATCTTGAGATGAAATTTTCGGGTTTTTAGCTGCTTCAATTGTTGCAATCTCCGATCTTAAATCCCTCGCTTGTGTTTGAAGATCTTGTATGTATCGTGCCGCATCCCCGACTATAGATGCTTTATCCATCTACATACAAAATAATTCTATAATTTGTCCCTTCCAAACCATATAAAACTCAAGTCCGACTTTATAGTCTAAACAAATGTTTAAGTCAGGCTAAAGATGTGGTTTTCAGTTTTAACTTGGGATCCACATCTTTAGCCTAAGTCAGATTTATATAAAGTCGGACTTGTTATAAAACAAAAGCTATAGTATTATTTACCTTGGTAATATTCGGTACCAATGAGCGCAACGCGTAGAGCTTCTCCTTCATCCCGCTTCTCCTCTTCCTCTCGGAAATCAAAGTCCTCGTTCGATCTCCCTTCGCACCACCGCCACTCCTCCGCCTCGTGGTTTCCAGCTTACCACTCGTGGCAGTCTCCGACGACTCACCCTCACCGAAAACATCACAATCCTTCACATCCTCCATTTCCTGGGTCCAAACCTGATCCAGGTTCGGACCCATCACACCAAAATCGCCAATGTCAGTACCAATAACACCGAGAACGGTGTCATTGTGACCATACATTGGCGGTTGAAGTTGTGTACATGAACCGGTTAGGTTATTGCATTCATAATCCAAACAGAAGTTCTCAACCGGGTTTGTGGTCTCGTTTTGCATGGCGAAAATGAGGCTTTCGAGATCGGGTTCAGGCATGAAGTCAGGTTGGAACATGTTGAAGTTGTTGTTATTGAAATGGTTGTTTGAGTACTCGGAGTAATCTGCTATATTATCCATTTTGCTAGCTTAAATAATTATGTTGGTGCATGAACCAAAGAGGTGTAATGTGTTTGATATATAATAGAGATTAATGTTGTGTGAACGGAATCATGAAGAAAGCATCTGGAGTGTTTTGGATATTAAGATATTAAGAGATGATGCACCTGACACCGACATTTTTGTTAAATGCAGACAGTGAAATAATATAAGCGTAACGCATATCGATTTTTGCACAAAATATAAAATCATGTATATTATAATATCATGGGAAAATATCATATAATATAAACCAAGTTTTAAATATGTTCTAATTCGATAAATTATCTATCTTAAGTTGTATAGAAAGGTTTCACCAAAACTACGCATAGTTGTCATGTTGCGTGTGTGTGGGAGGGGGGGGGGGGGGTACTAGCTCAAAACAGGGGGAACACCACTACGTCACTTGGTTGTGACTTGTGAGGTTTGTTTTGAGTTGATTAGTTATATATATACAACAACGGTAGGGGGAGGGTGGCCCTTAACAATTTTTTATCTTTTAATTTATGATTTTATTTATAATAAAATATTTGAAAAGTAAAATTTGTGTAATGACTGAATGAGCTATTTTGTCACGCCACTTCTAACCAAATTAATCGTAACTGGCTAGGATGTCATGTGCCAGAAATGACCGGTTATACTTAGTTACCATTACGTGTCAGCGTGTGATCTAAATAGTAAAAACACATCTACTTTACCTTTACTCTCATAATAAATATTATACATAGAAGGTGTATACAAGTATATCAAATTGTTTGTTTATGTTATTTTTTATTATAACCCTTTTTATATACAATAAATTTTGTTTAGTATACCATAATTTACAAAAACGAACCCGTGTATATATATATATATATATATATATATATATATATATATATATATATATATATATATATTAAACCTTATTAGCTAAATTTTGTTTTTTTATATCTCCGTATTAGTGATATAAGTTTATCGTCAGACTATCGAATTTTATAATACATAATGTATAGGTTTATATTTAGGGGCTCATCTTTTCTACTTACATAGAGTTCCCAAAGGTTGTCGAATTCTTAGAGACATGCTCATGTGATTCTCAACGTTTTTAATCGACTTAATTGCGGATGTATATGTATATGTATATGTATCAGTATATGTGTATATATCACATTTGTTGCCATTTTTCTTAAAAAATATATAAAATACATCTGAATATTTAATCGAAAAAGAAAAGTAAACTAAAACTTAGAAGCAAACACTCAATTACTTAAAAGGGTTTTCGATTTACCTCATTTCTTATATGTATTTCTGTATAAATTGTAGAAAAAAAAATTGCGTGCCAAGAATATTACGTGTTCGTGTTAAAATCGATGGATATTTCAATTTAATAGCGAATATTATATGAAAAATATTAATGAGGATTTTTAGTTTTAATACAATTGTGTCTATTTTGAATGTTGGATTGAGTTAAGATCAAATAAACAGTGCAATCTAACTTTTTTTTTTATGCATATCAGATATGTATGTTATTTATATCTTGTTACTAGAGAGATGTTGAGTACCTTTGTTTGTATGTTTGCTATTGATACAGATTTCTATACTTGACTTCTATAATTATTCCGATCAAAGTACATATGATGTCAAGTTGGAGTAATAAAGTTTCTGTCCACTATTATTAATATTAAAAAAATCATATATACATCATACATGTTAGGATAATTTTAAGAAAGGATTATTATTTTACAACAATAATCACCCACCAGTAAAGCAAGTCAAACCATATATAGATCAATTAGTTAAGTCTTAAGTTTGAGAATAGTTGGCATTTTTTAATTCAAATTATTATTTTATATAATAAAAAATGAATCATATTCATTTAGTTTTTAGTTATTATCAATTCCACAACATTGAAAGGGCGTGAATCATACAATTGTCGAGTGGTACTTAGTTCACCACATTTTCATTTTTAAAAGATGGCTAAATTGCTAAGTATTTTCATTTCCTAAATATTATTAACATGATTTAAAATATTAATATTATAGCAGCACATTTAGAGTAGACCTTATGGTCTTATGGAGTTATGGGTATGAAATGAGCCATAAAAAGCTCTATAGTCTATACCATGTGAGAATTGAACTCTAAATTATTCGGACCGAGAATCACTATACCATCAGTATTGTTTAGTGTATGTGAACCACTTTATTTTGGGTTGACCGATTTTGATGGATTAAGGTTACCTGAACCTAAAAGTCGGTCACATCAAGTCCGGTGGTTTTTTTTATTACACTTTTGATTATGTAAGTATCAATAAAACTGAATTTTAGGTGATGAAGAAACAAATTTTGGTAATAAGACTATGTGTAATGGGTTATAAATTGGGGCGATATGTGGTGACAATGGGCTACAACATCGCCCCATGGGCTACGAATGACAATGGGCTCCTACCAATAGTTGATAGCCACGTCATCATCACCATACACAAACAAACGACATGATTGTGTCACCCCACCCCTTTGATCGTCCGGGGGCGGTGTTCTCGCCCTCAACGCCGCTTGCCGCCCACATTTGTAGCCCCACTACACAAGGGCACAAGGCCTTATATACTCGATTCTTCATTCTCCATACTTATTATACATTTCATCAACACATTCACCATTCACTCATCACTCAACATATGTTATACACTTACACCCAATGTTTTTAGACCCGGCTCGGACGTTGACCCAGACGCCTTACCGGGTCAAAGGTCGGACCGACCCGGGAGTGCGGACCGGTGTTTGACCTGAATAATATCATAAATAATTTTAATATACTTATATATATAGAAAAAAATAATATTAAGTAAATAATATTAACTTTCATGTCCATTTGTAATGTATATTTTCACTATATAGGATATATATTTCAAGTAACAAATCACAAGTTAAGGCTGGTTTGTTGGCTTTCCTGTTATTTGTTAAGCATTGCATCTCAGAAGGGTACTTGGGTTTGATTTCCGGCGTGTCCAAAAAAATTTAATTAAATTTAATTTAAATAAAAACAAGGTTTTACTGGTTCAATCATCGGTTCCGGTCGAACCGCAACACGCCAAACCCGACCGGGTTATTAGAAAACGGCCGGTCGGTCCTGTCCGAGTTCCAAACAATGCTTACACCCATCATTCTTCATCTTTTAACCAATAAAACATAAACACCTCACCCAGTTTCTAAGAATAATTCACGTGACCAAGGTTTGAACCCGCTTGTAAATTGTTTGGCGAGAAGTTTCTTTATGTATGTTTATTTAATGAATGAATAAATATAAAAACAATTTTCTAATCATCTCATTAAGCAAACGAACATGAACAAATGTATCATTATTTCATTTACGCTTCATTTACATCCGTTAAAAGTTAAATATTCATTCGTTTAATGCTCATTCAAATGTATCTATCAATAATATCAATTTGGAATCAATTTAAAGATCATATTTTAAAATGTTTAATGTAACAATGATGTTGTAGACTTTAACTTGGATAATCACATTTACTTTTAAATCATGTTAGTTTATATCTTTTCATTTATGTATGGCCCGCTCGTTTAGAATATTAACAAACAAGCATGCACGGGCTCATTTTTCAAACGAACAAACACAAACAAGAAAGCCTGTCCGTTTAATTGTTAGTGTTCGTATGTTTGTTTGGTTAAAGTTAAATTAAACGAACAAAGACGAAGAAGCTCCATCGTGTTTGGTCGGTTAATTTGGAAGCATACTTAAAACCTTTAAATTGAAATGTATTCTGTTAACAATTTGCACAAGTTAAGTTGATGCTATGAAGTGTGAACACAAGGTGTTTAAAGTTTAAACAACTTAATAGACCAAACGAGTAACTTGCAATCTTGTATAAAGTTAAAAAAAGAAAGTGTGTTGTGTGCATGCTGTATTTTGTTTGGATATGCTGATATGGTAATGGTAATGGTAATGGTAAAGATATTTTGGGGTGATGAAGTGCCACGTCAATGATCCTATCTAAAACCACGGGCGATGGCTACATCCAACGGCTACAACTGTTCCTAATCAACCACAAGTCCAATCACTCCCAACCATTCCTCACGCGCCACCTTAAGCTGTACACGCTCCAAAGATAGTTGTAAGAGGTGTTTGTCCATCTCTCACTTATTTTTATCTATCGTGGGTATAATTTTTGTCACCCATTTTTCATATGTGTTTTCCTAGAAGAATAACAAAAAATATAACTTTTTGTAGGTGGTGAGGCCATGTGAGGAGAGTTGGGTCTTGAATGTAAAAAAATATAAAGAAGGTGATGATAATATAACAATGTTTATTTGGTGTTTTCAGGATTTGTTGTTGGGTGAGTTTTTAATGTTTTTAAAAAATTGTATTTTTATTATATGACATTTGATTTGACATGTTTTTTTTTTTTTGCTGTTTTTCCGATTCCTTATTGTGAATGGTCGAACTTCACAAATTTTAACGCTTCAAATGATAATCAACTTGTATTATATCATATATTAGAACTTAATACTAGATTAAAAAAATATATTTTTTCATTGTTTTTAAAATATAAGATATTTAGTTAAATTATATAGAGATTCTAGTGTGAATGATATAAATATTGTAGATACTTTTAGTTTCAATTTTGGTGCAGCTGAATGGTTTTGGGATGACGCTTCGGGTTTTCTTTTCAATTAAATATTTTGGGAAATAAAAAAAAAGAATGGGTCTAGATTGGGAGAACTGGTGCACGTATAATTTTGTTAATCGCCGCTATAAGCGATTGCATGCTTTGTTGATGTTTTTTAATTTCCTTTGTATTGTTTGAGATATTTACCTCTTGTAAGTGGTTTCTCTTTTCGTTTTAATAATATTGCTCTTTCAAAAAAAATATTTTGGGAAAGAATTGAACGTTGCATCGTCTATGACCATCATGACCAGAATCGAAATATTCCATTATGTCCCAAACTCGTCTTGAGGGCCAACATAACATTTACATTTTGTCACTTTTGCTATAATGAGATTGAATCAATGGACCTTGTTTTCCTGAACCAATTTCTTGTGGAGCCGAAAAGATTTTATAATATTCGGTTGCTCATGTGGAAATGACAGCTGACAAATGTGACATCTGCCCCGATCCGACCCGACCCAGGTACCCGTTTCTCTGACCCGATCTCTCTTTTATTATTTAATATTTATACTTATATTTTACTTTTAATAATAATATATATTTTCCTTCCCGCCTCTTTCTCTCTCTTTCTTTCCGCCGTCCCCTCCCTCTTCCTTCTCTCTTTCCACCTTTTCCCTCTTGTCGCCGTCCCACCCTTACGCCTTGTTTCCCTCCTCTTTGCTTGTCCTTTGGTTCTTCCCGCCTAAGGATGTCTGCAGCTCCACGCGCCAGACTCCTTACATGGAAGCCTGCGTGAAGACATCTTGTTCCTGCGATGCGTGAAGAGAACTCTTCTCGCAGCGCGCTAAGAATGCATGTTCTTCCCGCAATGCGCTAAGAATGTATGTTCTTCCCGCGATGCGCTTAGAATTCTTGTTCTTCACGCAGCACGCTAAGGATTTGTGATTCTTCCCGCAGTGCGCTAAGGATTGTTGTGCCAGCCTTCGCGCTCGCGCACTCAGCCTTCCCGCGCTTAACCCTTGTATCTTCTGTTTAAATCTAGCCGTTTGCTTTTGTGTTGTCTTATCTTTTGAGCTGTTGACCTAATCTGCTTTATGTCTGAATAGTTACTTTCGGCGCAGCATGCGTACCAACCCCCATTGGTTGGTAGAAAAAGTGACTGACATTATCTTTTGAGATCTGCTTTTGCCATGCTTGACCAGTACCTTTATCTGATCCGCCCATGCTTGTTACTGTTCCCTGTCAGCTTTTATCTTGCCCCCTGCAGCTGCCATATCTTTTGATATCTTTTGCTTTTGGAATCTTTTGCTTTTTGAGATCTTTTCCCCTTTTCTAGGGATTATGTCTCCTAGGGTTCTTCTATAAATAATAATAATATTTCATAACACATCACACACAAAACACTTAATCTCTCCTGTTCTCTTGCTCCTTGCTCTCTCTGCCGTCTTCCTCTCTGCCTCCGTCTTCCTCCTTGTTCTTCCTGCTTTTCCGGTAATATATATTATAATTTACTTATTAATTATGCTAACTTATAATCAAGACTTAAAACAAATCATTAAAACAATAATCTTATTTATAGGTTAACTTGTGCTTGTTTAAAGTTGGTTCTTGCTTTATCTATCACCGCATCGTTTATCATGTGAGTTATCTCGTATCTAATCCCTTTTTATTTTAAATGCTTTGGGATGTTCATGTGTTCATACAAAACTTGAGTCTTAAACTTGTTTATGAACTTTAGTCGCGCAGTATCCCATGTGTTGAGGACGTTTACTTGGCTGTTTATTTGTATGTGTGTATCATTAACCGCTTTGTTCGGCCTATTCCGCAGTTCCGTTGGTACCATTAGTTGAACACGGGAGACCTATCGTTTACGGTTTTCTTTGTTTACACTTGCACAGATGTTTTCTCGTTTTTATGCTCAATTGGGAGCATGGATTGAACTATGATCTATGAACTATCTTAGGCTTGATCACAATCTGATTACACCCTTGTTAAACTCTAGACATACACGTGTTGCGCGCAGATTTACTGTGATTATCTATGATTATCTATTAAACTTGATTTCTCACCAACACGCAAGTGTTTGACGTTTATTTTAACACATGTTCAGGTTTGCAGTAGCTGCTTCGAAGCTTGTGGACACGTAGGACGTTTTTACTTTTGGACCTAGAATTAAAATGTATCATGACAAGTTAATGTTGTTTGAATGTTATAATTTATAATATATTGATTTATGTTTGATTTATGTTCTTTATTCTCCCCTCTGCGCGTGCGCGATAAAATGTGTATTAATAAATATTGACACCAATAGTGTCGCGAGTAATGAAGCAATATGTGGCGCCCCGATGTATAATCCGCCTTTGGTCGGGGTGTTACAGATTGGTATCAGAGCTCGTTGACTTTAGGATAGGTGGTTAGACGTAACGGCCTAGAATACCTAAGAGTCCCTTCTCGCGCATGAGAGAAATCTCATGTTTGCGCACTTATTGTTAATTACTCGTTATTTATGAATATGCTCGCGCTTGCGCAGTATATGATTTTATTCCGCGATATTTCGATTTTTGTGAATTTCGATTTTTATTGATTTTACTTACATATTCGTTTGTTGGGATTGAAAATCCGAAAAGTCATGGTGATACATGAATAGTTGATTTTCAATTTCCATTTACGATTATGTTCTGAGGTTGGAGACTTGAAAAGTCATGGTGATACATGAATTGTCAACCTCCAATACTCATTTTCTTGTATGTTTTATATTGAGGATTGAAAAGTCATGGTGATACATGAATCGTCAATCTCCAATACTCGTTTGCTCGTATATTTTAAATTGGGAATTCGGAAAGTCATGGTGATACATGAATTGTCGATTCTTGATTCGAATTTGTTACCTTTATTAAGTCTGCATTTAGGATCATTTATTTTACTTTAACTTTTGATAGTATCTAACTCTGCGAAACCAAGCTTTATAAGATTAAAACTTTGCGCTAAAACCAAGATATTAACTAAAATTAAAATTTTTATAGAATGCCTCCGCTATCTCGCCGATTTCAGAGAAGAGAAGCCTCGCGCATGCGTAGACAGCAACGTTCCCAGGAAATGGCCGCCGCAATAGCCCAAGCTTTGAGCCAAAACAATACCAACACCACCAGTTATAACATTAAGTCCTTTAATGCGGGTAACCCTCCAAAGTTCACAGGTCTTGAAGGAGCCACCGTGATGCTCCAATGGCTCGAAAAGATTGAAAACACTTTCCTCCATACCCAATGCCCCTCAGAAAGACGAACCCTATATGCTTCCAGTGTCCTGGAATCCAGAGCGCTTACATGGTGGAATGGAGTAGCTCATGCGCGTGGCGCAGAGGCTGCTTCTAGCATGACATGGGAGGAATTCAAGGAAATTCTTACGCGAGAATTCTGCCCTCCCAACGAAGTTAAGCGCCTGGAGGAAGAATTCTGGAACTTGAAGCAATACAGCGGTGAAGCGCGCGAGTACGCGACGCGCTTCCACGAGCTAAGCTTACTGGTCCCTCACCTTGTTACCCCTTCCCGCCGAGCAATCGAGAAATTTCTTGGGGGTCTCCCCATGGAAATTCAAGATTCTGTATGGGCCAGAAACCCAGTAACCCTCTCTGACGCCATCGAATTGGCCGCTGTGCTCAGCGACAACCATGTCAGAGCAGGAACCCTGTTCCTGCGGGGAACTGAGAAGACCAAACCCACCAAGACTGTCCCTGAACCAACAGAAACCAAACCAGAACCCTCAAACCATAACCAGAAACGTAGGCGCAGACAAGCCTATGCGCTTACCAACCCGCCCATTACCCAACAACCCATTTATCAACCTCCAGTTAACACGCCTAACCCACTGTCAGCCTACCCAACTCCTGTAGTCCACAACTATGCCTTAACCAATCCAGCACTTCCTGCCCCGCCAACTAAGAAACCTTACACAGGAAACCAACCCTTTTGCCCAACCTGTAGACTTCATCACCCACCTCAAGTCCCGTGTCGACAATGTAACCGATGTGGCCGCGTAGGACACTCCGTTGAGTACTGTAGAACCCCTCCCTCCAATCCGATTGCGCCAACACCACCAGCCTACCCGCAGAACCCACAGCCAACTTACCAAAACCCACGACCCAGATCGTGCTTTAACTGCGGTGATCCCAGTCATTTCCGGAACGCGTGCCCAAGGCTACAAGTTCAGATTACTCAAGCGAATCCGGTGAACCAAATTTCGAACCAAGTGACGCGTGGCCGAGCTTTTAACATAACCGCGCACCAAGCGCAAGCGAATAATGACGTAGTTAATGGTACATTTTTGCTTAACGGATTTTATGCTTCTGTACTTTTTGATACTGGCGCCGATCGAAGTTTTATTTCTCGCGCGTTTGAGCAGAAACTTGCGCGACCGCGCAGCGATTTAAAAGAAAATTTTTCAGTTGAATTGGCTAATGGCGAAACTGTTTTAATTAACTCAGTGATTAAAAATTGCACGCTTAACCTTAACGAAAACGATTTTCTGATCGACCTCATCCCTATGCCTCTTGGAAGCTTTGATGTTATCATTGGTATGGACTGGCTCTCGAAGAATCGCGCCGAAGTTATTTGCGCCAAGAAATTGATTCGCATACCTCGAGAAAATGGTGATCTTCATATTTACGGCGAAAAACCCTCCAGTGGTCTTAAACTTATGTCTTGCGCCGAAGCCCAAAGACTCATGCGGAAGAAGTGTATTGCATTTCTAGCCCATGTGGTTAAACCCGATGAAGGAAAGAAGCTTCGCGATATCCCTGTTGTACGTGATTTTCCTGAAGTTTTTCCTGATGATCTTCCTGGTATCCCTCCCGCTCGTGAAGTCGAGTTTCGTATTGATCTTGTCCCTGGTGCTTCCCCCGTTGCTAAATCTCCTTACCGTCTTGCACCCGCTGAGATGCAAGAATTGGCCAGCCAACTTCAAGAGTTGACTGCTAAAGGATTCATTCGCCCTAGCTCTTCGCCCTGGGGTGCTCCGGTGTTGTTCGTTAAAAAGAAAGATGGATCGTTTCGCATGTGTATTGATTACCGCGAGTTGAACAAACTCACCATTAAAAACCGGTATCCCTTACCGCGTATTGACGACCTTTTTGATCAACTCCAAGGTGCCTCTTGTTTCTCGAAGATCGATCTCCGTTCTGGTTATCATCAGTTGCGCATCCGCGATGAAGATGTTCCGAAGACTGCTTTTCGTACTCGTTATGGCCATTTTGAATTCTTGGTCATGTCCTTCGGTTTAACCAACGCACCCGCCGTTTTCATGGATCTTATGAATCGGGTGTGTAGGCCTTTCTTGGATAAATTCGTGATCGTGTTTATCGATGATGTTCTGGTGTATTCTAAGACCAAGGCCGAGCACGAGCAACATCTTCGGTTGGTGTTGCAAAAGCTTAGAGCTGAGCAACTCTATGCTAAGCTTTCCAAGTGTGAATTCTGGTCTGATGAAGTACAGTTTCTTGGTCATGTTGTAAACAAGATGGGTATTCATGTCGACCCATCCAAGATTGAAGCAATCAAGAACTGGATTACGCCATCCTCTCCTTCTGAGATCCGTTCCTTTCTGGGCTTAGCTGGTTATTACCGGCGTTTCATTTCGAACTTCTCAAAGATCGCTTTGCCTTTAACAGCTCTTACGCACAAAGGTAAACCATATATTTGGGGCTCGAAGCAAGAAGAAGCCTTTCTAACACTCAAGCGTTTGTTGTGTGAAGCTCCTGTTCTTGCACTACCTGAGGGTAATGATGATTTTGTCGTGTATTGCGATGCATCCAACCAAGGTCTCGGTTGTGTTCTTATGCAACGAGGCAAGGTTATCGCTTACGCATCAAGGCAACTCAAGGTTCATGAAAGGAATTATACAACTCACGACCTCGAGCTTGGTGCAGTTGTTTTTGCCTTGAAGATCTGGAGACACTACCTTTATGGTACTAAGTGTATCCTCTACACTGACCATAAAAGCCTTCAGCATATCTTTGATCAAAAGGAACTTAACATGAGGCAACGCCGATGGAACGAACTCATCAGCGATTACGATTGTGAGATCCGGTATCATCCTGGTAAGGCTAATGTGGTAGCCGATGCGCTCAGCCGAAAACCCTGCCAGCTTAACTGTATTTTGCCGCGCACGCATCTTCACTTTGCGCCGATTCAAAGCAACCTTAAATCGCGTATTCGTGACGCGCAGCGCGCATCCATCAGTAATGGTAACCTTCGCGCCGAGTTAGCGTGTGGCGCGGAAGCACTCTTTGTCCCTAATCTGAGTGGAATTCTCTGCTATCTCAATCGCATCTGGATCCCTTGTGATGAGAATCTTCGCGCTGATATCCTGAGTGAAGCGCACAAATCTCGATATTCTATTCATCCTGGCGCTGATAAGATGTACAAGGATTTGCGCATTACTTATTGGTGGCCTGGCATGAAAAAGGATATTGCTGTGTTCGTAGCTAGATGTCTGACTTGTTCTAAAGTGAAAGCTGAACACCAACGCCCATCTGGTTTGCTCGAACAACCAGAAATTCCTACGTGGAAATGGGAAGGTATAGCGATGGACTTTATTACCAAGTTACCTTTGACAGCAAGCAAACATGATAGCATTTGGGTAATAGTGGATCGATTGACTAAATCTGCTCACTTTCTGCCCATTCGTGAAAACTACCGTGTTGAGCATCTCGCGCAGCTTTATGTCAAGGAAATTGTCTGCCGCCATGGTACTCCTTTGAGCATCATATCCGATCGCGATGGCCGTTTTATATCTCGCTTTTGGAAATCTCTCCAATCTGCGCTAGGAACTCGCTTGGACATGAGTACGGCATATCATCCTCAGACTGACGGTCAGTCTGAGCGAACTATTCAAACTCTTGAGGATATGCTCCGATCTTGTGTTCTTGATTTTGGAGGTAATTGGGATTCACACCTGCCTTTGATCGAGTTTTCTTATAACAACAGCTATCATTCCAGTATCGGTATGGCCCCATTTGAAGCACTTTACGGTCGTAAATGCCGCTCCCCGATTTGTTGGAGCGAAGTGGGTGAAACTCAAATCACAGGACCCGAACTTGTTCAAGAGACAACCGATAAAATCGCCAAGATCCGTGATCATCTGCTGACTGCCAGAAGCCGACAGAAGAGTTACGCAGATCGTAGGCGAAAGCCTCTCGAATTTCAAGTTGGTGATCTTGTTCTCCTCAAAGTGTCGCCTTGGAAAGGTGTTGTCCGCTTTGGGAAGAAGGGTAAGCTTGCTCCTCGTTATGTTGGTCCATTCAAGATTCTCGCGCGTGTGGGAAAAGTTGCCTACAGACTTGACCTGCCGCCCGCGCTCAGTAATGTGCATCCAACGTTCCATGTATCCAATCTCAAGAAGTGTTTAGCTGACGAGAACCTTCACATTCCACTTGATGAAGTTCAAGTTGATGAAACTATGCATTTCGTTGAGAAGCCTGTTGAGATTATGGATCGCGAGGTTAAGCAAACCAAGCGCAGTCGTATCCCTATCGTGAAAGTTCGCTGGGAGTCCAAGCGCGGAGCCGAGTTTACATGGGAAAGGGAAGATCAAATGAAGATCAAGTACCCGCACCTGTTCTCTGCGCAACCTACTTCGAGATAAATTTCGGGACGAAATTTCTTAAAGTAGGGGAGACTGTGACATCTGCCCCGATCCGACCCGACCCAGGTACCCGTTTCTCTGACCCGATCTCTCTTTTATTATTTAATATTTATACTTATATTTTACTTTTAATAATAATATATATTTTCCTTCCCGCCTCTTTCTCTCTCTTTCTTTCCGCCGTCCCCTCCCTCTTCCTTCTCTCTTTCCACCTTTTCCCTCTTGTCGCCGTCCCACCCTTACGCCTTGTTTCCCTCCTCTTTGCTTGTCCTTTGGTTCTTCCCGCCTAAGGATGTCTGCAGCTCCACGCGCCAGACTCCTTACATGGAAGCCTGCGTGAAGACATCTTGTTCCTGCGATGCGTGAAGAGAACTCTTCTCGCAGCGCGCTAAGAATGCATGTTCTTCCCGCAATGCGCTAAGAATGTATGTTCTTCCCGCGATGCGCTTAGAATTCTTGTTCTTCACGCAGCACGCTAAGGATTTGTGATTCTTCCCGCAGTGCGCTAAGGATTGTTGTGCCAGCCTTCGCGCTCGCGCACTCAGCCTTCCCGCGCTTAACCCTTGTATCTTCTGTTTAAATCTAGCCGTTTGCTTTTGTGTTGTCTTATCTTTTGAGCTGTTGACCTAATCTGCTTTATGTCTGAATAGTTACTTTCGGCGCAGCATGCGTACCAACCCCCATTGGTTGGTAGAAAAAGTGACTGACATTATCTTTTGAGATCTGCTTTTTCCATGCTTGACCAGTACCTTTATCTGATCCGCCCATGCTTGTTACTGTTCCCTGTCAGCTTTTATCTTGCCCCCTGCAGCTGCCATATCTTTTGATATCTTTTGCTTTTGGAATCTTTTGCTTTTTGAGATCTTTTCCCCTTTTCTAGGGATTATGTCTCCTAGGGTTCTTCTATAAATAATAATAATATTTCATAACACATCACACACAAAACACTTAATCTCTCCTGTTCTCTTGCTCCTTGCTCTCTCTGCCGTCTTCCTCTCTGCCTCCGTCTTCCTCCTTGTTCTTCCTGCTTTTCCGGTAATATATATTATAATTTACTTATTAATTATGCTAACTTATAATCAAGACTTAAAACAAATCATTAAAACAATAATCTTATTTATAGGTTAACTTGTGCTTGTTTAAAGTTGGTTCTTGCTTTATCTATCACCGCATCGTTTATCATGTGAGTTATCTCGTATCTAATCCCTTTTTATTTTAAATGCTTTGGGATGTTCATGTGTTCATACAAAACTTGAGTCTTAAACTTGTTTATGAACTTTAGTCGCGCAGTATCCCATGTGTTGAGGACGTTTACTTGGCTGTTTATTTGTATGTGTGTATCATTAACCGCTTTGTTCGGCCTATTCCGCAGTTCCGTTGGTACCATTAGTTGAACACGGGAGACCTATCGTTTACGGTTTTCTTTGTTTACACTTGCACAGATGTTTTCTCGTTTTTATGCTCAATTGGGAGCATGGATTGAACTATGATCTATGAACTATCTTAGGCTTGATCACAATCTGATTACACCCTTGTTAAACTCTAGACATACACGTGTTGCGCGCAGATTTACTGTGATTATCTATTAAACTTGATTTCTCACCAACACGCAAGTGTTTGACGTTTATTTTAACACATGTTCAGGTTTGCAGTAGCTGCTTCGAAGCTTGTGGACACGTAGGACGTTTTTACTTTTGGACCTAGAATTAAAATGTATCATGACAAGTTAATGTTGTTTGAATGTTATAATTTATAATATATTGATTTATGTTTGATTTATGTTCTTTATTCTCCCCTCTGCGCGTGCGCGATAAAATGTGTATTAATAAATATTGACACCAATAGTGTCGCGAGTAATGAAGCAATATGTGGCGCCCCGATGTATAATCCGCCTTTGGTCGGGGTGTTACAACAAAGGTATCCGAAGTTAAAAAATAATTCATGTTTCGCTATTATTTACTCTGTCTTTTGATTCATGTGGAAAGCTTTAAATGTCTTGCTGCTAAAAAAATGCCAAAACTTCTCTTAAAAGGCTTGGCGAATGCCGATGATATCAACACTAGTTGTTTCTGCGGCTCAATCACAAATTCAAAGTTAAATCCATATGCACGAACAAATGGGAAAGCTCCCTTCTTTGCTTTTCTGATTATGTAATTTCTGTGTAACGAGTCTTGTGTGGCGGTGACAGAAAAACGAGCTAAACCAGTACACCAAAGCTCATAAGTCATAACATATGCGACATGTAGATCTGAAACCTCCACATTTGGGTTAGTTTTAAAAGTTTCATCGGGTATGAGAAGAATACTGGATTATATGATATCTGACCTGATTATGGGATACCACATTTTTATTTAACCAAACCATATACCCGTATACCCCCGAAAGGCTTTAATTTTATTATTTTACTAACCTTCGTATGTTAATGATTCAGTCTAGTTACTTCATTATTGGAAAATGATTTTCCTTTTATCATATGTATTTGATGATATCATTTATCTTTTGTATGTTGTGAGGTATATATCCAAGTTATATAAAACTTATAATGTTATTTTTATATGTTGATACATATGTTTATGTAATTTGTCATTTTTAATTTGTAATAGTTGTAATACAAATAAAAAATATATAATAATTATGATGATAAAAAAAAGAAGGTACTTGAGAATCCCAACGAATAATTTTAAAAATCTAACGAGTATGTCCAATACCCTGACGTGTAATTACCCGCCAGTTATTAAATCGGGTATGGAGCACGATTTTTATAACCGAGTTTAGGATTAAGAAAACGTTACCTGGCCCGAACCCATCCATTTTCATCCCTAGTGTTGTTTCACTCCCTTTCTCCGTAGGGTTTAGTACCCAACTTTTTGTTGATGATTTTTATTTCAATAATAGTTGGTAAATTGGATTATAATAATATAAATTATAACTCATTAGACGATAGTATTCTAAACAGTTAATGTGATCAATGAATTTGCAACTTTAATTTCCGTTGCCAAAGCCAGTATTATTGTTTTAAAAATATAATCTGATTATAATCGGGTTTTACCGTAATGAGATTATGAGCATTGGGTTTTTTCTCAAAACATGAGATGATGAGTCCAAACTATCAAACGACGTCTGCGATCGTGAGCGTATGAAATCGTCCTTTACCATTGGGTATACCGAATAACCGGACTTAATTTGTTGTTTGTTCAAACAACTATTAAGTTAACTTTAGAGCGTGTGGAACAAACAAAAAGTGAATTGAGTGAGAATCCAAAATTTGGCCATCTAAAAGTTCAAAATATCATAATTTTATATCTTCCTTTCTAAATATATATATAAATAAATATTATTATCTTCCTCCCATCAAACCCAATCCAATAATTCAGTTACATTGAATTCAATCTATCCAAAATTCATGTTCTAATTCCAATCACAGATCAAACATAACCCATTATCCCAAATCCAATTGCTTCAAATTCGTCAAACTCAGGTGTGTACATTTTGATCACCGCTAGCTAATTTCCAGCTTTATTATAAATAGACTCAATTGGGTTTATAATATCTTGAACGTCTATATCAAACACCCAATATCTGAGCTGTATTACTCGTTCTTAATAAAGATAATATATTATGATCGTTGTTAATTCAATATTTCAATTTGGGTTTTTGAAATTAGTAATGGAGCATGAAATGGGTCTCCAAGAATTGAATATTGATGTACAAGTCGCCAATGCAGATGATTGTTTGGTGAAGGTTGATCAAAGCAATTATGGGTATGTTCTTGTTTTCATGTTATGATGCTTTTAGTATTATGCAATTAGGGGTGATAATTTGGTTGTGTGTTATAAAGTGATTAGTGTGATTAAAGAATTAAAATCTGAGTTTCTGATTTTGGATTAAAAAAAAAGTTAACTTTAATCACTTAATGTGTTTATATCAACCATTTAATTTAAGGGTGAAAATGAGTCGGGCTTTTTGTGAGTCACTCGAGATCGGATTGATAAAAAGCTCTAAATGAAGTAATGAACCGAGTCTAAAGTAAAGCTCGTTTAGTTATCGAGTCTTGTGTAAATTTAAGTTTTAACTTTTTTGGACTTCTTTGAGGTACTGCACAGCTGAGCTTGAACCGAGTTTTGGCTCGTTTAAGGTACTTCACAGGTTGAGCAGAGCTTAGGCTTGTTTAAAGTTTTTCTCAAAATATATAAAATAATTGAAACTGTATATAAATTAATTAATAATGAATGATAACCCAAGCTCGAGCTTTTGAAAAAGAGTCTGAAACGAGCTGAGCTTGAGCCTAGTCCTGTTCGGGATCGGCTCAGTTTGGTTCATTTTACACCCCTGTTTAAAGCTTGTAATTGCATTTTGACACACATCCAAACACCCCTTAGTTAAAACGAACATAAATGAAAGCATAAAATCATTAGGGATTTATACTTTTTTTTTGTTCATTTAGTTGCATGCATTATAAGAGAAGATGCAAGATTAGGGCACCATGTTGTGATGAAGTTTTTGAATGTCGCCATTGCCATAACGAAGCAAAGGTAAATCATTTATGATTTAGTTATATTTTGGTATCCATTTATATGTGAAAAGATAGGGTATCACTGGTTAGCAGGGTATATTGGTGGGCCCTGAGTTTTCCCTAACGGGTTCTCACGGTTACTGGTAAAAGATAAGAAACACTATAGAAATAAAGATTTTGAATTTTTATTAGTTGCTAACTTCTACTTGATTTTCAACAAATCAGAATTCCCTTGACATTGACCCTCTTCATCGGCACGATGTTCCTCGACACGAAGTTAAAAAGGTGGTTACTGTGTTTTGGTATTCCAGTTTTTAGTCCAAATTCCCATTTGTGTTTTTATCCTAAATATTTTTTGGTTTCATTTTGATTGTTTTAGGTCATATGTTCTGTCTGTGATACCGAGCAAAATGTAAGTCATTTAGCTAATACTATGCATTAGTACATTACATATTACAACCAAGAAAATCATTTAGTTAAGTTTGCATGATTTATGGTTTAAACATTGCATACATTCTTCAGGTTCAACAAAATTGTATCAACTGTGGGGTATGCATGGGGATTTACTTCTGTCAAATATGCAAATTCTTTGATGATGATGTAAGTTTTCACTTCTCAAGGTTACATGTTTATAGTTTAGTGTTTATATTATCTGCTAAATAGTTACACACATTTATAATTTTTTACATCATCTTCAGGTTTCAAAGAATCAGTATCACTGTGATCAATGTGGGATATGTAGAACCGGTGGCGAGGATAATTTCTTTCATTGTGACAAATGTGGTAAATAACAGCATAGAAACCCCTACTGTTTCTAATATCTTTTGTTTCTGTAAATGATCCTTAAGCAAGTTTTGTGGATTCCCATGATTAATATTGTAGGATGTTGCTATGCAAAATCAATTAAAGATACACATGTATGTGTGGAAAGGGCAATGCACCATGATTGCCCTATTTGCTCTGAGGTATTACATGATGCTCTCATTGTTTTTTAAACTTTTATATACTTAGAAATGTTTTATTTGAATTCTAGAATGAAATATTTTATTTTGGTTTGCAGTTTTTGTTTGATACATTGAAGGATCTTACCATCTTACAATGCGGGCATACAATGCATTTGGATTGCTTGAAAGAGATGCAACAACATCATAGGTAGAAACCCTTTAAACACATTATTAAAGTTTAAACGTGACGTCGTGTCCCACTTAAAATTGAAAAATATGAAACGTTACAGGTATTCTTGCCCGGTTTGCTCGAAATCTATATGTGATTTATCAGATGTTTGGGAAAAGCTTGATCATGAGGTGCGTGTAGTCAAAGTGGTCAAATCATGTCTAATTTTTATTTATTTTTCAGTTTTGTTTATCTAACATTTGTTAATATTTATAGGTTGAAGTAACTCCTATGCCTCAAACATATCAAAACAAAATGGTAAGTGTTTAATTAGATTCAAAACCGCGTGTTCGAAATTGTTTTTTTTTTTTGGCATAAAATTGAAATGGGATTTTGTGTTTGTTTATGAACTAGGTGTGGATATTGTGTAATGACTGTGAGAATATATCAAGAGTCCAATTTCACATAGTGGGACATAAATGTGAAAGGTGCAAATCTTATAATACAAGACAAATAAGAGGACATCCTTCTTCATCATCATTTACATCATCAGTTTCTGAGGAAGTTCATTAGCCACACATACATGTCTTATTTGTGATCATAAAGAAATCAAAGTATTTGTGTGAAAAATAATGAATGAATGATATGTGGTTGGTGGTGTAGTAAAAGCTTGCATTTTGTATTTACTATGATGGGTAAATTGAAGTAAAATTTTGATACTCGATAGTGTTTGGTCAAATGTGGAATGACTAGAGAATTTAATTCCTTCAAAATAAATGATGTGAACCAAACACCTCTTTATTGTCCAAAATTTCTAATTTCAAAAAGCATGACACATATTTCACATACCTTTAGGCTTTATGTGGTATCCATGTTTTCAGTGATGATGGTTCAAAAAAACATGTGAATGTGACATTATTTTGTGCCGAAATCAAAAGCCAAAAAGCAAAAAAAAAATTAGTTTGACCTTTTTTTTGTCAAACCACTTGAAAGCAATTGAAATATGGCTGCATTTGACTCAACAACAATATCAGCAACAGACAGGAAGATCATACACATATATCTCCAAAGTTGAAAAACTCAAAACATACACAACCACTTCACATAATGTCAAAAAACACAAATAAAATTTATAAAATTGGCACAACACTATAATGCCAATGTAACAACACACATTGTTTCTTCATTCTTGCATATTGTGGTTCACTTTTTTGTCAAATTAAAAGGGCCAAATGACTGACTAAAATACCCCTGATGAATGATTAACTAACATGATTGATTACCTTCCAAGTGAATAATAACTCGCGCTCCTGAAGAAAGCCTGTTGAAAGGAAACCGAACGTAAGTTCAACTGCTCAACTAACACGAGCATTATAAACACGTTAACTTATAACTAGTTAACTTAACTTTCTTCGATTTTGATCACATTCTCCTTATTATCTCCAAATGATTCCATTCGGTTCAATGGTGTGTTGTCTAAACAAGCTCCAGTGACTCGGTTGCTACCATTGCTAGATATGCAAGGTGATAGAATACATGAATTAGAATCTTCACAGAATCTCCTTGATGAGCTTCTTGAATGTTTGACTAAAGAACCCATGATTGATCTAGGTATGCACTTCGTACGGGTCAACGTCGAGTCAAACATATTAATCCTACATTACGCAACCAAATTAATTACAAGTCTAGATAACACAAATATTAAAAGTAATCTGTACACACAAATTAACCTGTTAGCACTATACGAAAACGATCGTTTCAGATCACGGGATTCGTCTTTCTTGAACAAATTAGTCTCCACCAAACTCCCACTAAAGTATTGCTTATCTTCCGAATTCATACCGATAAATTTTGGATTATCAGTCAAGCAAGATAATCTTGAATCTAAGGACTTTGTTCTGCAAGATAAAGTTTGACTAAAGTTGTGATCTTGTGATGAAACTGACCCACATGAGATTAACTGTAGCAAAGTCCTCATCTTTGTGTTTGTTGGCACTTGATCTTCATTATCATTATTATTATCATTATCATTATTATTATTATTATTATTATTATTATTATTATTATTATTATTATTATTATTATTATTATTATTATTATTATTATTAATATCTTCTTCTTGTTGTTCTTCAAGGTTTTTAGAGGCTTTAAAGTGATGTTTATCAGCTTTCATTAAAGATTCTAATGTGTCTTTGCAAGCAGATGAGCATGTGTCTGATGAAGATGGAGGCGAGTCAACGAGTACGTTATCGGTTAAGATACTTGTTAAGCAAGTTTCTTGCACTTTCACATGTTCATCTGTTTGAGTTGAGGCATCTGAAAGACCATGAGTGCTCTTGTAAATCTTATATTTTGTAAAACTATGGCAACCATCATCTTCTTGTGATATTATGTTTGTTGAGGATGAATAATCGTCTTGAGTAATCGAAGATGGCGATTCGGATAACTGTTTTACGCTTTGTGGTTTCGTGTTTGTAGCGGGAACAAATCGACCTGGAAACAATTTGTCAAGTGCAACATTTATGATCTATAAATGAATTGATTAATCAAAATTAACATGAGAATTTGATTTGTTGGTTATTACCTGAATTGTGGTGTTCAACAAGCTCTGAGCCTTTGAGGACATACTCGTTTTCGTTAGCGGGAACGATTAAGTCGTCTTTTCCTAGATCATTCCACACAAAAGCATTCTTGTAGCTTCTGCATTGCCAAGAAGAACATGAAACACTAAGAATATGAAACAAAAACAATCAAATTAAGATGAATTAACAAAGGGGCCAACTATACACGCACTGTCTTACATCTAATCCCCCGCCGTTTCAAACAACTGTCCAGATAGAGCCGTTTTGAAAAAAAAATCAACGTTTCACCGTCTATTGTCAGAATGGCCAAACAACAGTTCTGACCAATAACCTTTTTTAAAGCTTGACCGTCGTCAATGGTCAGAATGGTCGTTCGGATATTGGCCAAACGATTGATCTGACCAATAATTTTAAAGTGTCAGAATGGTTGTTCGGATATTGGCCAAACGATCGTTCTAACCAAAATTTTATTCGCCTCTGGTCAGAACAGCCATCCAGATATTGGCCAACAAATGGCCGGATCAAAAAGTTTTAAAGTTTGACTTTCTTTGGTCAAAACGACCGTCTGAGTGTTTTGTGGACGGCCGTTTGATAGTATATGAAATCAAATGGGGGTGGTGTAGCTATAACATGACCATTAACAAACCTCTTGCAGGACCATGAATACATGGAAGCCATGCCTCTTCCTCTCAAAGAATCAAATCTCTCAATCACATCTGTAGCATAAATCAACTACTACTTTAACATCATTAAATGTCATAACTATTTATTTCCTTAAAATTTTATAAAAAAATCAGAACAACTTTAAAATCAAAGTACAACTAATTTAACTTCAAAGTAAACACCTACACTAAAACAATGTGTTCAAAATATGTATACCTCTCAAGTATAAACCGTCCGGTGAAGCGATAGGCACTTCGATGAAGTGAGGATGCTCGAGTTGTCGATTTCGACATAAATAATAAAGCACGGGAACTTTTCGGCATTTTTGCTGCCGAATTATCTCCATCTCCATCTCCATCTCCATCTCCATCTCCGACTCCAAATTTATGAAAATTATTTGGTTGGAAGTCCAAATATATGAAAACAAGGTTGGAATATTAATTTGGTGAGTGCATATCTTTTGTCCAAAATGCTACGATTCTGACAGTAGCGGCATAAATGAACTAGATTAATATATTTGTGATTGTGTGATGGGATTGGACGAGTGAAGACATAAATCAGGTATGTGACAGAATGATGAGTGAATCATAAGCAAATTCAAACAGCTTAAGTCATGACAAAAACACTGTAACAACAGAATCTGTGTTTGTGTGAGTGGTTTGGTGTGTCTATATTAATTAATAATGGTCATGTGGAGAAGCTTCATTCAACATTATTATTATTATTGCGCACTTTTATACGGTACTCACATTGAGTGGATTTATGGTGGCACGGGGTTTTATTCAAATTTCAACAACTGCCGTGCAGGGGAGTAATTATGTCAGCCCAAGGTCGAGTTATGTTTGTGGGTTGGCGGGTCCAACCTGGTACGAATCTAAACATGACTCTTATTTGAAAATTGTGTTAAATATATGAACACTAATCGACCCCGGGCAGATTACGGATAATCTGGGGGTTAAATAGATGTTTCCCACGAGGATGAGGTCCAGCAAAGAAAGTTGTTCTTCAGGTGACCTGCAAAACAGACACCGTAAGCTCGTCACTGAGAAGGGGGGGTTCCTCCTTGTGACCACCCTCCGGCGTGAGAATCAGACTAGATTGCTCTGAATATAAGTGTATATTAAGAGATTGCTAGAGAAGATAAGGTAATGAGATATCAGATAACGTCCTTACCATTCCAAGGTGTTGGAGTATTTATAGCCGAAGGTAGGTTTCCAAGAAGGTACAGCCGGCTGAATAGTATTCATGTTCTACCAACAGTGGGCTACGCACAAGCCATGCTGGTTAGTGAATAGGCTGCGGCCGATAGTGACAAGGCCGGCTGTATACTGTTCCTTTACTGCCGGCTATGCACTGTTCCACCAACTGTAGGCTACGCACGTCCCACAGTGAGAGTTGGTGAGTAGGCAGCGGCTAATAGTGAAACAGTACTAGAGGGTGCTCCTCCTCGTACTGTTGTCGGTGAGCTGTCACCCTGTGATTGGTTCTTGGGCTGTTTTGGTCAGATCGTCTATTTTGCCCATACCTTGGCAGGTATAGTACAAAAGATCTTCCAGAAGCATACGGACTGGCTCATTTGGGCGGGAGTATTCCCGCCTTGCTCATTCCTTCAGGTGACATTACTGAAGTATCAAGAGTTAGTGCCTTGTGCGTGTAGCTTTGCTATTAGTGCGGGTAGCCTTCCCTGATGGCTTGTATCCGCAGCTGCGGGAACAAGCGGGGTACTTCACCATTGGGAGGCTTTCCCTGCGGGAACAGCTGGCGTACTGCGCGTAAGGTCTTCATCTCTGAGCATGGTGGGTCCTGCGGAAGCAGTTGGTCCTTGCGCAGACGTCCCTCTTCAAGGTGAGTCTTGCGGGTCCAACTGGGCTCTGCTGGGACCTACCTCTTCAAGTCCCCCCAGTCCAATGTTCTTCTCATGAATTATTAATAAGTGAGGTGAACTTTTGGACTTTAGCAAGGGGTTTTGAAAAGGGTTTTTGGTTTTAAGGTTTTCCGTGGGGATTCTTCCCGCGGTTTTCCTAATGCCACGCAGAAATTCCCGACTTTTCTGCTTGATCTTTGGGTATGATGCGGGTAGGTCTGTAACCTCCTCGCAAGTCAGGAGCGTTGAGTCCCACTTGTGTGGATTCTCCATGAGGTTTTGATAGTTTTGAACATAGTGATCAATTATGTTAAAACCACCAATTCCATCTTGGAGTTTCAAACAATATAGTTCTCGACGTTCCCGCTATGCGGGGATGTTATTCCCGTTTCCGCAAGCATGGCCCAGAAGATCCTTCTTGGTTACAATTCCCTGCGGAGCGCTAGGTATGTGAAGGGTTTTGCCTTGACACTGTACCCGCACTCGTCTTACGGTTACTTCCAAGGTATTCCTGGCGTTAATTCCCTGCGGGTGCTAAGTATGTGAAGGGTTTTGCCTTAACACTGTACCCGCACCCGTCTTCTAGTTACTTGGTCGCCGAGGTATTCTTGGCTTCAATTCCCTGCAGGTGCTAAGTATGTGAAGGGTTTTGCCTTAACACTGTACTCGCACCTGTCTTATAGTTACTTGGTTGCCAAGGTAAGGGGTATTTTCCCGCTTACTTTTGAATCTTTTTGAAATTTTGAAATTCGAAGAGTTGGTGAAAGGATAAGAACAGTCCAAACTGTTGAAACGTCGTCCGACGGTTTCTTCTGACAGTGTCAGGACGTGCAGGAAGTTATGGCGACGTGACAGTATATGGTCATTCCAGGCGTTTTTTCAGGCGCGTGGGCGCGATTTTTCGGGCGCGTGGCCGCGAAATTAATGGCACGCGTCCTTTCAACAGCTGTTGCCAGCTTGCTCATTGCCACGTGTCATAGTTTCATTGCACCTGCGATTTCTCTCTCTTCCGCATTAAATTCATCGCATTAATTGCGATGAGTATATAAAGGGGGAGAGGGTCCTTTACAATCCACACTTTCACTTCTCTTCATCTTCTAAACGATTTCCGGCGAATACTCACTATTCCGTCGAGCCTTCTTCTGAAATCGTTTTTCTGTACCTCCAAACATGTCTTCTTTTGCCGAGGAGTCTGACGTGTTCGTCGAGAATCCGTCGTCTACTTCTGATAAGGACGACAAGAGCACTGCTGGCGAGTGCCAGTGCGCTCTTCCTGCCGAGCTTTTTCAGTACATCGTCCGGAAGTTCATGCTCGAGCCGTTCGAGCCTGAGTTTCCGGAACTACACCAGACGGTGTACGATGCCCCCAAGGGCAAGATAGGGGTGTACGCTGCATTCTTCGTCTATGGGAATCTCAGGTTCCCATTGACGAAGTTTGTATACCGTGTCTTGAAGAGGCACGGTGTGCATCTGACGGAGGTACACCCGATGGCGATCGCCAAGATCCGCCACTTTGAGTGGGTGTGCCTCATTCTGGGCGTGGAGCCCCATGTTGACCGGTTGATGACCTTCTATTCTTGGAGGTGTATCCAGGGGTGGTACACCTTGGTCAATCGGATCAAGGGGTTGAAGATCTGCGCTACCGAGCGCAGTCTTCGGTCGTGGAAGCGTGAGTTTTTTTATATCTCCGCTCGCGTCGTCCCCCTTGCGATGACCTTTAAGAATGGGAGAGCCCTCCCCGCCCTTCACGCCCTCAACTACCAGGAGGCGGAGTGGTTCACCAAGATCTCCCGGGTCCAGACTCCGGTATACCGCTTTGCGGAGTCTGGGATGGTGATGCTTGGGATGAGCCGGGTGTGGAAGGAGGCGTCACAAGTTCCCATCGTCCTCGAATACGGTTTGAACTCTGTCCCTTATGGTATGCTCTATCTTCTTTGTTTATATAGGTTTGTCTTCTAACTGTTTGTTTCTTTTATTTCAGAGGGGAATGACTTGCAGTCTCTCCTGCAGCCGCGGGAGAGTGATGGTCCCGCTCAGATGGGTACTCGTGCTCTCGATGAGAACGAGTTGCCCATCTTGGAGCAAACGAGGGATCGGTTTGTGGAGGCCTACCCGCCAGGCCACCCTATTCTGAGCGCCACGCGGCCAGGTAAGGCGTTATTCAACCCTCGACCTCTCAATGCTGAAACCTCTGCTGGAATTCCTCTAATCTTGTCATCTTCTGATGAGGAATCCGCAGATGGTCCTCCGTTGGTGCGGAAGAAGAAGGCTGTCGGCGGGAAGGGGAAGGCGAAGGTTGCCTCCACTGCCGATCCGGTGCCTCGGTCTGATTCAGAGACCGAGAGCGAGGAGGTGGCGGGGAACCCTGGTGGTGATAAGACCACTGCTCCGGAGGCTGAGACGACTGTCACCTCCGAGCAGCCCAGGACAACGACGGTGAGCGGCGTGAAGAGGCCGGCTCCATCGGGTTCGTCCCCGCCTGTTCGCACTTTTAGGCTCAAGAAAACCCGTAAGTACAAACTTCCTTTACTTTTTAACTTCATATCTTTCCGCCATTATACTTATATCTTTGTGCAGGCGTGGATGCTACCGCATTCCAGGGTGGAGCGGGGAGGAGCACCTCCGGACCCATGACGGTAGGCTTGGTCAACCTACCTGAGGCGATGACCCAGGCGGCTGCGCCTGCTTCAGTTGTTGGTTCAGTTGCTCACCCAGTTGAGCCAACTGTTCCAACTGTGATGACATCTCCGCCGGCTATCAGTGCCATATTTACTGAATCTTTCACTGAGCCGGCGGTGACTATTTCTGCGGGCTCCTCCGCAGCGGCGACCACGGTTGTGAGTTCACCTACGGTGAGTTCACCTCCGTTGGTTTCTACTACCGCGGCGGCCTTCACCATGCCTCCTCTGTCATCGGCAACGACGGCCGATCCTTCAGGTATGCTTGGGGCTTCTCGCCAACCTCTGCCTCCTTCCCATCTGCCTGACCTCTTGGATGGATTTCCCTTGGGTTCAGGTGATGGGCTTGGCGGCTATCGGCCTGTTGTCGACCCTACAGGTGCGTAGGGTTCTTTTGGCCTTTTTTTTTATATATATATATCATCTTTTCCTAACTGCTTTTTGTTTTTTGCAGTGTCGGATTCCAATGAAGTGTATGTTCCACGATGGAACATCCGCCGAGGAACAACCCTTCGCACGCCTGTGGAGTGCGTGGAGTGGGCTCGTCACGCGGCTCCCAGTGGTGCGTTGGGGGAAGCAATGGCTAGCTACCAGGAGGGTAGGCTAACCAATGAGCTTCGGATTCTCCTGGCCCGGATGCAGCCGCGCGTCGAGCTGCTTTGTCGTGAAAACGACAAGTTAAAAGCAGCTCGTATCCAAGAAGTAGCTCAGGCGCGGGCTGTCCGGGAGGAGAATAGGAGGCTCTCCACCGTTGCTGCGGAGAAGGAGAAGGCCTTCAAGGCCCTTGAAGTTGACGTTCAGGCCCGTCTCGAGGCCCGTTCCAAGGCTGCCCAAGCTGTTAACGAACAGCTTCGGCTGGCTAAGGAAACTGCACGGAACGCAACTGAGAGGGCCACCAAGGCTGAAGCTGTTGCTGAGCCTCTACGCCTCGAGAATGAGGACCTTAAAGCCAAACTAGAGGCGCTCCAACAGGCTCATGATGCCTTGGCGATGGAAGACGCCAAGAAGCTCCAAGAGATCTTGGACCAGAGGGGGGTGCTTGACCACACTGAGCGGAAGCTAAAGGGCGTTGAAGAGGCTGCGGCTAAAGAAGTGTTGCTTGCCAACCTCAACAAAAGTGAAGCCGAACGCGCCCGTAACCAAGCTCAAGCTGCCCTCCAGGAAGCTCTGGTTACCAAGGAATGGCTTCTTCGAGAAGCGTTGTCTCAGGTATGCGTAATTTCATATCTTTACACTTTTCTTTGTACATAGAAAAGGTTCTGACACTTGTATTTTTTCTTGTAGGTTGTGCATCGAGTCTTCACGGACACATCATACGACGATGCCATGAGCGCAGCCCTCAACGCTTCTCATGAGGATGGGGAAAAGGCCGGCTTCCTGCTTGGTCTAGGGTTCGTTGAGAAAGGCATCCCGCCTTCCAACTTCCCTTTGTATGATGTGGATACTGAAGCTGTTTATGACCAAGCAGTGAACCAGTATGCCGCCTTCCCGCATCCGGTGGTGGAGAAGGTGAACGAAGTTGCTGCTGCTGATGATGGGCTAGCTATCCTTAAAGCTTTCCTTGAACCGCCACGCTCTACTGATGGTGCGGGTCCAAGTGGAAGTGGTCCTGAAGCTTGATCCTGAAGATCCCTTTCCACCATTAGAGTAGATTTTTATTTTTGTATAGCTTCTTTTGTATGCGGGTATGCACCCAGCAATCTTTGTAATATTTGAATTTTGATGAAATAAAGATTATGTGCTAATTCCTTGCCTTGTTTATTTTACGCATGTTTTGATTTAACTTAGCAATTTCTTTAGTATTTAGATAAGTTAACTTTTTAACGTGGCAGATTATAAGTTTATGTTTCGCTTCCTCTTTCATGATTGTGCGGGTATGACCGTCACTTACACTTAGTAGGATGGCTAAACTTTGCTTATATCTGTCCTGCGTGGAAGTTTTCCTCATCTTTTCCTTAGAAATTTTCTAAGTATTTTTAATAAGTTAGCCTTTGTACGCGCGGTTGTTAATAGGTTAATGTTCAGTTTCCTCTATCATGATTGTGCGGGTAGGACCGTCACTTTCATTTAGTGGGATGACTAAACTTTACCTATGACTGACCTGCGTGAAGGTTTTCCTTATCTTTTCTTTTGAAATTTTTACCGTTTTATGTGTTTATGCGGGTTTTGCCGCCTTCCACACGTAACGACTTACTTCTTCCCATATTTATGCGGTGAATACCGGCACATCAGTGTGGGAAGTTCATAAAGTATAAAGGTAAGGCTATCAACACATTGTGAGGAGAATCATTTCCATTAGAAGTGGCTCTAGGCCTTTTCTTTACAAGTTTGGAATTGATCTACATGTAACATTTGCGTAATTGAGCTCCATTCCATGCGCTTGGGATGGGAGTGCCATCGAGCCTTTCGAGCCGGTATGCGCCCTTTCCCAGAACTTCTTTGATAATGTATGGCCCTTCCCAGACCGGGGCCAGTTTTCCTGGGCGTTGTTGGTTCGAAGCCTCGTTGTTACGCAGTATGTAGTCTCCTACATTGAAGTTGCAGAGTTTTACCCGCGTGTTGTAGTACTTTTGCATTTGTCGCTTGTAGTTCTCTTCACGCACTGCGGCTAAGTCTCTGCGTTCCTCGGTTAGCATAAGGTCTAACCGTCTTTCCGCATCATTGTCTTCTGGCTGAATCAAGACCCTTGGTGAGGGTAAACCAATTTCGACCGGGACCATGGCTTCGGTGCCATAAGTGAGACTGAACGGGGTTTCTCCCGTACTGGCTTTTTTCAGCGTTCTGTTTGCCCAAAGGACGTGCGGAAGCTCGTCCACCCAGCCGGATCTGTGTTCCAAGAGTCTTTTCTTTATGCCTTCGACGATGCTCTTATTTGCTCTTTCTACCTCACCATTACCCTGCGGGTGCGCCACTGAGGTAAAAGTGTGGGTGATTTGAAGTTCTTCCAGCTACCTTTGTAGCTTCTTGTCAGCAAAGTTGGTGCCGTTATCGCTCACCAAATTCTGTGGAAGTCCAAAACGACAAATAATAAATTCCCAAATAAATTTTTTGATATGTTTCGCGGTTGTTTGGGCTAAGGGTTTTGCTTCTATCCACTTGGTGAAGTAGTCGATGGCTACCACTAGGAACTGAACATTTCCTGCTGCTGTAGGAAATGGGCCTGTCACATCGATGGCCCACTTCTGAAATGGCCATGAAGAGGTGACTGGAACAAGTTCATTCTTCGGGCGATGCGTGTTGGGTGCGTAGAGCTGACAAGACCTGCACTTTCTGATGTATGCCAGCGCATCCGTATGCATCCCCGGCCAAAAGTATCCCGCGTTGTTTAGCTTAGCTACAACAGCGCGTGGACCTGCGTGTACTCCACAGATGCCTTCGTGTACTTCCCTTAGGAGGTAGTCAGCATCTTGGTTGTCCACACATCTTAAGAGTGGGCCAAGAAAGTTACGTCTGTAAAGGATGTCATCGATGAGTTGATGACTCAGTGCTTTACAGCGTAGTTTTCTTGCCTGTGTTTTTGACTCTGGTAGTATACCTGCCGCAAGGTAATTTATTATTGGTGCCATCCACGTTTCTGTGCCGGTTTGGATGACACAAATTTCCTTGTGCGGGACTGAAGGTGCCTCGAGGAGTTCAATGCGGATGTCCTTTCCCAAGTGGGTGAAGGCTAATAATGCAAGCTTGCTTAACGCATCCGCAGATTTGTTTTCACTACGCTTGACGTGTATGACTTTGCAATCGTTAAAATCGCGCATAAGGGTTTTTGCTTGTGCGAGGTACAGGGCCATTGTGTCGTTCACGGCCGTGTACGTCCCGTTTATTTGGTTGGCTACTAACATGGAATCCACGTGGGCTTCCAAGTGTTTCACTCCCATCTTACGCGCAATTCTCAGCCCGGCCAAGAATGCTTCATACTCGGCTTCGTTATTCGTACTTGGAAAATCCAGTCGAATAGCGTAAGTGTATTCTTGGCCTGCTGGGTTGGTTAGTTTCAGCCCTGCGCCTGAACCCTCGTTACTGGCTGCTCCATCAGTGTAGAGTCGCCAGGCATCATTGATGTCCTGTGCTGGAGAGGGTTGAGCCTCTTCCTGGCACTCTTTTTCCCGCGATGCAGGCACTTCCGCAATAAAGTCGGCCAAAACCTGGCCTTTTATGGCTGGTCTTGGCTTATACTTTATCGCGTATTCCCCCAACTCAATTGCCCATTTGGCTAGGCGTCCCGATAACTCGGGTTTGCGTAGAACGTTTGCAAGTTTGAAGTTGGAGAAAATGGTGATTGGGTGACCCTGGAAATATCGTCTTAACCTGCGTGAAGCGTGTATAAGTGCTAAGACTAATTTTTCGAGGGTAGAGTACCGGGTTTCTACGTCTGTTAGTATACGGCTGACATAATAGATTGGCATCTGGATGCCTTTCCGTTCAACTAGCAGGACCGCCCCGGTTGCTCTATCTGTTGCGGAAAGGTATAGGATTAACTCCTCCCCCGCTTCTGGTGCTGTGAGCGTTGGGAGTTCGATCAAGCGTGACCGAATCTCCTGAAAAGCTGCTTCCGCTTCTGGTGTCCAGCGGAAGTGCGTTTTCTTTAAACAGTTTCTCAACGTTGACACGAAAGGAAACGACTTATCCGCGTGGTTTGCCAAAAAGCGATTAAGTGCGACTAGTCGTCCATTCAGTGTCTGAGCCTGTTTGATGGTAGTAGGTGATTCCATTTTGATAATGGCTTCGACCTTTTCAGGGTTCGCTCTGAAGCCATCTTTAGTGACGATGACCCCCAAGAACTTCCCTTCTTCCATTCCAAAGGCACACTTGCTCGGGTTGAGCTTCATGTTTATCTTCCTGAGCGTGTTGAAAGTTTCTTCGATGTCTTTCAACATCGCTTCTGCGTCAGGGCTTTTGACGAACAAGTCATCCATGTAGACTTCCAAGTTCCTCCCAATTTGGGCATGAAACTGGTTGTCCATCAGGCGTTGGTATGTGGACCCGGCATTCTTAAGTCCAAATGGCATCATTTGATAACAAAATGTGCCATCGGGCGTCCGAAAAGTGGTTTTGTCCTGATCATCAACGGCCATGTGGATTTGATGGTACCCCTTATACGCATCCAGGAAGCATTTAAGGCGAAACGGTGCTAACGAATCCACCTTAAGATCAATTTCGGGTAACGGATAACAATCTTTGGGGCATGCTTTGTTTAAGTCCTTGAAATCTATGCACATGCGCCATTGTTTGTTATTCTTCGGTACCATAACGGGATTTGCAACCCATATTTGATATCTGCTAACGCGTACGATGCCTGCGTCAAGGAGTTCCTTGACTTGGGTTCTACACGCGTTAGTTTGTTCTGGCCCCATTACCCTGCGATTTTGTACGACTGGCGTAACAGCCGGGTCGCACTTGAGCTTATGCTCTGCCTTACTTCGGGGTACACCAGTCATGTCAGCTGGTGTCCACGCGATGATGTCAGCGTTTTTCTGTAGTAAGCGTTTGAGTAAGGTGCGCGTGGGATCAACGACTGTTGGGCCAATGGTAACGGCCTGGTCAGGGTATTTGCCATTGAAGGCCCATCTTTCCGGTTCGGTGATGGTTGGTTTAGCCATCTTTGGTTTGGGTTTAGATGAGACAGATGCGATGCATACCTGGGGAATGCCGGTGATCATCGCTACACCCTCAGCTGTTGGCCATCCCATCATGCCGTGGACTGAAGATACCACGGCGTTGAATCTTGCCATCCCGTCTCTTCCGAAGAGAATGTCGTATGTGTGGTGTGGCTTCCTCATCACGACAAAATCCACATCTTCTGTGCGTGAGTGATTCCCGTCCGTAAGAGTGACGGGGAAAGATAGGATACCCAGGGGGTGTTTGTGCTGCCGTCGAACCCTTCCATCGAGGCGTATACCGTTTCCAGGCGTTCCTTGTCTTCGTCATCTAGCTTGTCGAAGAACTGCCTGTACATCACCGTTGACGAGGCGCCGTTGTCAGCAAGAGTGCGAGAAGTGATGTAGTGACCCAGCTGGCTTTTGATGACGATAGGGCCTTCTTTGCTGGGTCCTCCTGGCACCCGCGGGAAGCGCACCTCAGCTTCCTTACACACGCATGGTTCTGTCGCTCACCTTTTTCTTCCTCTGATGTTGCCATGAACCATGTTGATGCTGATGTCAACGGGCTTTCGTCCGTTACCTCTGTACCGGTTATCATTCCTTCCTCCCTTCTTGATTGATGCCACAAGGTGTGCAAGTCTGCCATCCTTGACGAATGTTTCAACAATATCCTTCAAGGACGTACACTCCTCCGTACTATAACCCTTTGTCCCGTGGAAGTCACATGATTTGCTTTGATCCGCATTAGGTCGCTGCCGGATCATTGGAGCTTTTGGCCATGGTAGTTTTTCGGTGGCAAATATCTCCGTGACGCTTTTGGTGAGTGGCGTCCACCGGTGTTTTCGGCTTGAAGGGTGTGTGTTATCCCTTCCGCCAACAAGAGGGCGAGAGCTAGATGAGGTGTCAAAGTTTACCCTTGACTGCCAAATACCTAGCTTCCTCTTTTTGTTCTGCCGGGCGATCCGAACATTGTTTTCTCTGGTCCTCTGCGTGTAGAGGTGTGTACTCTGGGGAAGATCCCTACCCAATTGCTTCTCTGTCTCGGCAAAGCGCTTGGCCGCCGTCATGATGGCATCCCATGTGGATGGCATGCCGTCCTTACCCGTCAACGTGCGGATAAGCTCTTGGTATTCGGCGCCCTGGATGAAAGCGGCGCGAACAAGATCTTCACTTATGTTGCCCAGACTCAGCTTTTTGGAGTTGAAGCGAGTAATGAAGTCTAGTAAAGATTCATCCTCCTCTCTAACGCAGTTGAGGATCGTCCACTGTTCTTCAGTATATTTCCTCTGTTGGCTGAAGTGTTGGCTGAACTTGTTCTGAAAGTCCGCCCAATCATAGATGTGGTGGACCGGTAAACGATCGAACCATGCCCTGGCCGCTCCAACCAGTGTCATCTGGAACATATAAAACCACGTGGGTTCCGTCCAGTTACTGACGGTTGCCCCCGCAATGAATCTGTTCAAGTGGTCGTCTGGGTCGGATAGACCATCATAAGTGCCGATGTTGGACATTTGTTTGGCACTTCTCGGGGCGATTGCTTCCGCAATGTCCCTTGCAAACTTGGACTTTCCTGCATTTGCAGCAGTTGGTCTAAAGGTTTTGGAGAAGTCACGTGGGTTTCTCCCCGCGTTCGTTGGTTTAAAGGTTTCTCCAAAATTCCTTGTCGGTTGGAAGTCCGTTTCCTTACGCTTCCCTTTTGCCTTATGGCGAGGGTTTGTGTCGGTATCGGATTCTTCCCGCTCATCGTCCGAGTACTCGCACTCACTGTTCATGTTGAGATGTTGGCGAGTACTGCCGAATTCGTCAGCCTGTTGAAGTGAACGCAAGCGTTCATCCAACTCAGCTTGGAACTCTTTCTGACGTGCTTCGGCCCACGCCTTAACTTGATCGAGTGTTTGGCGAGGGACCCTCGTCCGTTTCTCCAACTGGGCATCAGTGAACCCCAGTGAAATATTGTTTACTGCACTTGTCCCGGCTTGGGTAACCGGGGTAGTGTTCGTAAAATTTGTATAACCGCCGGTGTTCCCCCCAGTTGCTGGGGTTGTGGTTACCGGGGTTTCTTGGTCACTTATTGGCTTTGGGACCGGAGTAACGTTAACCATTTCTTCTGAAATTTTGAAGAAACTAAGAATTAGTTCTAGCTTTTATGCACGGATGGCGCCAATGAAGAAACACTAATCGACCCCGGGCAGATTACGGATAATCTGGGGGTTAAATAGATGTTTCCCACGAGGATGAGGTCCAGCAAAGAAAGTTGTTCTTCAGGTGACCTGCAAAACAGACACCGTAAGCTCGTCACTGAGAAGGGGGGGTTCCTCCTTGTGACCACCCTCCGGCGTGAGAATCAGACTAGATTGCTCTGAATATAAGTGTATATTAAGAGATTGCTAGAGAAGATAAGGTAATGAGATATCAGATAATGTCCTTACCATTCCAAGGTGTTGGAGTATTTATAGCCGAAGGTAGGTTTCCAAGAAGGTATAGCCGGCTGAATAGTATTCCTGTTCTACCAACAGTGGGCTACGCACAAGCCATGCTGGTTGGTGGATAGGCTGCGGCCGATAGTGACAAGGCCGGCTGTATACTGTTCCTTTACTGCCGGCTATGCACTGTTCCACCAACTGTAGGCTACGCACGTCCCACAGTGAGGGTTGGTGAGTAGGCAGCGGCTAATAGTGAAACAGTACTAGAGGGTGCTCCTCCTCGTACTGTTGTCGGTGAGCTGTCACCCTGTGATTGGTTCTTGGGCTGTTTTGGTCAGATCGTCTATTTTGCCCATACCTTGGCAGGTATAGTACAAAAGATCTTCCAGAAGCATACGGACTGGCTCATTTGGGCGGGAGTATTCCCGCTTTGCTCATTCCTTCAGGTGACATTACTGAAGTATCAAGAGTTAGTGCCTTGTGCGTGTAGCTTTGCTATTAGTGCGGGTAGCCTTCCCTGATGGCTTGTATCCGCAGCTGCGGGAACAAGCGGGGTACTTCACCATTGGGAGGCTTTCCCTGTGGGAACAGCTGGCGTACTGCGCGTAAGGTCTTCATCTCTGAGCATGGTGGGTCCTGCGGAAGCAGTTGGTCCTTGCGCAGACGTCCCTCTTCAAGGTGAGTCTTGCGGGTCCAACTGGACTCTGCTGGGACCTACCTCTTCACGTACACGACATAAATATTTGTTGGTTAGCATAAACATGACCTGTTTAACACAGTTTTATTTCTATGTTATCATTTAAAAGTTACAACTTTAAAAGTTGTGTATATAAAACAATTACATTTATATTATATGTCATCTACCATTTTAAGTTCTAAATTTTGACTCAAAATATAGCCACCAAACTATTTTATACTATAAAACACGTTTTAAGATGGTTAGACGAGACAACTCGTGAACTTGGCGGGTTAACTCATACACACCTTGTTTGACTAAACATGTGCATGTGTTGTGTTTATATTCACAGTTTCACACCCTTCTATTTAAATATTTTCAGCTAGTATTTTTGTTGATTGATAATTTCATTGTTATAAGCTATTAAAACTGAAATGAAATGTAAAATTAATTTATTTTTCTAATATATATATGCTTTAAGCATATTTGAATTGTGAAAACGTCATGTCTATTTCAGAGAAAAGTTTACAATATAAAATGACTTTGTGTGTCACATGATATAATATTAATAATATCTACATAACACGCAAAGAACATGTGGTGTCCAAAATAATTGTAGATATACAAGTCACCTTGTGTTACTGTACTTTAAAGATCCTACTAACGTAGCTATATCTATGTCATAATTTATTTTAGTATAGTTAAATGATAATATGATATTTACTCGCGCAACAAGCTTATACAATTTTCAATAACTAACTTTTTCTTAAACTTTAAAAGTGTTTTTTTATGAGGCATACGAGCATCTACAGCACAGAAAATGTATTTTATGACGAATGTATTTTAAATGTGTTTTTAAAGAAGTGTTAAACTCATACACACCTTATAAAATAAAATGTTATTTTAAATGTACCGCTTCAGTGATTTAAATATATCTCATCATTGCATTATAATACATATAATGCAATTCATTCATGTGTTGGAACGTGTTGGAACCCTAATTGAATCGTGAATGATTATGTGAGGGTTCGTGTGTTGTTCTAGAGAAGAATGGGTGTTGTGTGTGTTTGAGTGTTATGTGTGTGCATGTATGAGGTTCCCCTGAGTTAATTTCAGTGAGATTCCCTTAACAAAATAGAGTAAAAGAGAGTTCTATTATTTTTTGTTGTTTCCCTTTACAAAGAGAAAATGTACATATATAATAGTCTAGGGGAATCTCCCTTCCAGACCGTTACTCATTGAGTTCTCTCTATTGACCGATGGTCCCTTAGACCCATGCAGGGGACTGGCTATTATCCACTGGACACTCTTTTCCCTCTAAGACTTGACACTCTTTTCCCTCCAAGATTCTGTCAACCTCATCTCTATGATACTCATATCAACAAGGACAGATCGATAGTTGACCTTGGACCTTGCCTGAAGTACTTGGGCTGCTGTTGGGTTGGGCTGGACTTCTTGGGCTCTGCTTGGGCTCAGTTCGACCTAGTCTCTTCAAGTCCCCCAGTCTATTATTGTTGTTATTTATGACAACGGTAATATACTTGTTTCAAGTCCGCCTTCCTTCTCCTTTTTTCTTTTTGTTGGGTCCCGTGGGCTTTCCTTACTGGTCTTATGTTAACCTCTTCATCCATCTGGGCCGCCTCCGAAGCCCAAGCCCGAGGTAGGCTCTTCAAGTCTCCCCAGTCTGTTGTGCTCATTATTTATGGCAAGTATAATGGACTTACAACAAGTCTCTATTCTACCTTTGTAGTGACATCTTGCGTGATCCACCCTAAACTTCAATTGGATGTTGATTCTTGACCTAGGAGCTTTCTTTCGGAACAATTGCTCTCTTTGACTTTGCCTCATCTATTCCAACAACATGGCCTGGGACATGTGTTGTTCTAACCATTTCTTTTAGGTTGATATTACCAACTTGTTTAGATCAATTGGATAAGACCTTAACACCCCCCCCCCCCCCCTTAGAACCTTTGATTTTGTTTAGTTATTTTGAGAGATCTTTTAAATACTCTCTTTTGGGCTCTCTTACTTTAGCCATACTTAACCAGGGCCAGTGTTTGCCACTGGGCATATTACTCTTATCATTCGGAGAACCCATTTCTAATGTAACCTCTTCAGCCCATTACTGGCCCACGCCTGAGCCGACGACATTTTGAAAAAGCCTCTCATACTTCCCTCAATATATCATGATACCTTTCGGATCGTCCGCATTTCTCTTAACTGTTGGCTCCCTTTTCCCACTTTCAAATTTACATTTCATGTCTCCTTATCTGTCTAGTAGGATGTTTGGTTGGAGTAGTTGGTAGTCTCCATGCATCTTGGTTTCTCCTGGGCTTTCTTGACTTGGTCCCAATCATGGGACGGAGACCCATTTTCATAGGAGGCTTTACAAGTCCCCTTAGTCCTTATTTTTTATGATAAGGACAAAAGACTAATGTAGTTCCAGCTCACCTTTCTCATAACATACGGGATAGGTTCCTCCCTTCTAGACTCATTCATTAGGCTAGTTTCGGACGAGATCATTTTTCGGTATATGGCTGAGGTAGATGATATTTAGTTTCCATGAGCCTGACCCAGTTCTCATGGTAGTTTAAATCTACCATGACATAAATGCACAGCCCCTCTTCTATATAATAAAGGATGAGTAAACCATAAACACCATGGGTTGATTCCATTTTGACTCATCAGATTTGGACCCAGTAAGGTTGAGATGGCGGAGTCATGGGGTGAAATAAAGACCAAGCATTATGCGCTCGTCTCCACACAATGGCCCCAGTTCTGTAATTATCTCTTCAAGTCCCCCAGTCCCTTATGCTAATTATTTATGATTGGGATAAGGGACTTTGGACCCGAGTTTCTTTGACATAACCAAGAAAAGGTTAAGTTTTCTTTCTTCGGTAGTATGTAATCTCTTTCTTTTTGTTGAGCAACCCTCCCAAAGTTGTTAGCAGCCCATTAACATACTCTAATAATGATCTTGCTATTCTTGCTTTACTAGTAGTGGACATAGAACGAAGACACATACAATTTCCAATGCGATAATATATGATGAAAATGTATCAAACCACCGACAATAATCATGATGATTTGAATTATTTCTATATATTTCTCCTCTTGCTCCCGGATGTATCATGATGTTTTCAATCTGTATGCGGATGGATTATAAGGTTTCCAACCTGTGAGGTAGATGTAGTAGGTTAGCTATCAATTTGAAGTCGGGCTTTCCTTTCACTCGTTGTGAAGAAGATTCGATTGTCTTTTTCTCTTAGGGGGGGCGTATATGCATGGTGCCCCATTTGATGGGAAATATATAAGTTGTGAGCCTTATACAAGGGGCCATATCTCACTTGGGGGTAATACAAGTTCTAAGAGTCTTAGAAGGGGCTATTTTCCCCTGGGGAATTATGATTATTGAGCCTCATGGATGGGGCTATTTTTCACAGGGGTAATTTTAAGTATTGAACATAATGGACTAGGTTAATTTTGTATATGGATCCAAGCCCCTCAGCCGGGCCTTCCTTTCACACTTGTGAAGGAGTATTGATGTCATTTTCCCATTACCGGGAAATTATAAGTGATGTGCCTCTTAAAGAGGGCTTTATCCCATCTAGGGGAGTTATAAGTATGGTGCCTCTTTCAGAGGGCTTTATCCCATCTGGGGAATTATAAGAATGGGGCCTCCTTTGGATGGCTTTATCTCGTCTGGGGTAATTATAAGTATGATGCCTCTTTTAGAAGGCTTTATCCCGTCTGGGGTAACTATAAGTATGATGCCTCTTTTAGAGGGTTTTATCCCATCTGAGGAATTATAAGTATGGTGCCTCCTTTAGAGGGCTTTATCCCGTCTGGGGTAATTATAAGTATGGTGCCTCCTTTAGAGGGCTTTATCCCGTCTGGGATAATTATAAGTATGATGCCTCCTTTAGAGGGCTTTATCTCATCTGGGGGAATTATAAGTACGTCGACCCATTATATTTGTTAATCATAAATATAAAAAGCATAATTAGTTTTAATACCTATTAGAAGTCTTACACATGAAGATGATGGAAGGGGCTACTGGTAGGGGCCCATTCCCTTCTTATAAAAGTTAATAAGGATATGAAAGTTTCTTCTCCATGGAAAATTTTTGGAATGTGAAGTGTTACCACATGAGACTTCTTTCCTTTCATAGCGACTTTGTCAATCTTTAGAAGGGAACTCTTCTTCTCATTCATTGGAAGGGAATTATTTTTCTTTGGAAGTCTCTCTAAAATGGTGATCTCTTTATGAGATAAGTCTTCATGCATAGAAGCTGATGAACGGGTCCCTCTTGTCGTATTAAAGAAACTTCAATGACGAAGACCCACGACACAATGACAAAATGTCAAATTAGTCCCTCAGCTCCATGTTGGTGTGGGGGGGAGGGTTCCTTCTGAATGGAATTGACCTTTCACATATGTCGTCCCCTTCAAACATTCCATCCCTTGGAGGGGGATTATTCTCCTTCAAATAAAATTTTTGTAATGCAAAAAGCTGTTGTAGAATGCTCTCTTTCCTCACATGAGGGGTTTCTCTAATACCTCGTCCAATGGAAGGGGATTAATTTTCATTTGAGGACAATCTTGCCATTTAAGAGATGTTGTTGTAGAATGCTCTCCTTCCACATGGGGAAAAACTTTTCAAATACTTCCTTAACTGGAAAGTGATTACTCTTCTTGAGAAGAAAATCTGGAAGAGGTTGCTTTCCTTTGCAGGGAACCCTTGCCCAAATGATACTTTATTTTCTAGAGGAAATTTTTAAATACCTCCTCCCTTGGAAAGGAAGTCTTATTCTTTGAAAAAGATTCTTGTAATATGGCAAGGGGCTTCAGTAGGGATTGTATGGGAGGAGTGTTTGTAATGAAGGGATTGTTTTGGGAGGAGCCTCATTATATACAGATTATCTTGAAATGAGGTTTCCCCCTTGGAAGGAAGCTCTGTTGTGACTTGCTTATCTTGGAAGGGGTTTTGGTAAGAAGGATTGTTTGGTAAGGGACTTTGTCTAAAGGAATTATATTACACGGGGGTCAGGTCTGCATCACAAGATGAGCTTTCATATTAAAGTAAATGTCCCAAGACACCCCCTGGCAAAGTGCTCGGGGGCTTTGTTTTGGGGCATTTGTTCAGTAAGGGGCTTTATCTTGGGGAGATGGTCTAGTAAGAAACCCTTTTCTAGAGGAATTATTCGATAAATGAGTTTGTTCTGGAGAGTAAGGGACCTTCTGAAAAAATGATTTAATAAGGGACCTATTTCTAAAGGAATTATATTGTAAGGGGGTTTCATTGTGAAAGACCTCGTTCTGGAAAGGTTGTTTTGAGGCTTGTTTAGTTTTGGGTTGTTTTGTACGTGATTTCATTCTGAAGGGTCTTCTTATTAAAGTAACAGTTCAGTACACCCCTGGGAGGAGCTCACTTTCCAAACTTTTATAATGTATAAAGTACAAGTAATGTTTACATAATGCATAAATTGAGTAAATGTTTACCCAAAAGACGAATCAACTCTTAAAAAGAAATTTCCATTATCTCCTGTCACTTTTTAAAAGTGGCTTCCTATCAACCCACTTTTTTTTATATATACAGTAGGTGGGATACAGTGCACCTATTTATGAAACTTTGAGTTTATTTTATGTTTTTTTATAACAAAACACTGTGATACCCGATCCTCTAGATTTTAAGTATTATTGATAATCTAAAAGAAAATTTGGTTTTTTATCACTAAGGTCAAACCCTTTGACCCTATATTCACCTAGACATTGTTCTTCCTCATTCTTTGGTATAAGAACAGAAAACATAGTTAAATAGATAAATGGTTAATGATACCTTTTATGTGTTTATCCATATAGGGTCGTTGACCCTTTTGACCCCCCTTTCTATCTCGAAAAATTAACTGCAAACAACCGACTACGACTCACTAAGACATGCCTACGAGCATTCATGAAACCTTCATCCCATCTTTAGAGTTCAAACGTGTAACGATTCCGACGAAACCAGGGATACCCTAACCGGTAGACAGTAGTTACGTTATATTTAATGTCGGGTACATGAATTACCATAGTAATTATACGAGAATGCGTGGTTCACTGTATCGATTGTACGTGAATATATAATTCATCGTATTGAATATGCGATTAATCGATCGATAGTTATTGAAACCCGAACGAATCGAGGGTTCAATTATAGACGATATCTATAATAATTAGTGATGTTACGAAGCATTAATGCTTCGGGATAAGTAAAGTACGGCACAGAAAAAGAATTTTCGATTTAATGGTATATTGGTACATTAAACGAAACCTTTAATACCAAACCGAGCAAGAGACGATCGATCAAGCCGAAAAAGATGCGCAATTATTAATAATATAATGTTTTAAGTTAATGAAAGTCATGGTTTAAGTTTTTGAAGTTTTTAAATCGGTTTTATATAAATTTCATTTTTAAGCCTAAAAACGACCGTTTTAACCTCGTTTTAAGCCGAATTAGACATTTAACCGAAAAACGAACTTAACCAGATTATCCAAAACATTATCCGGATATCCGAAATCCAAACATGTGGCCTAGAATGGAGAGGTGGGTCCCACCCCACCCCCCTTGAAGACCGATCGGACCACCACCCCACAAACCCCACTTCATTTCTTTTTTTTACACAAACACTCCAACATTCTTCATCTCCTCTCAAGATCATGATCCAAAACCGAGATTTTGTAGTAAGAAAACAAGGTAAAGAATCGAGTTAATCACGTTTCCTTCTTCGTTTCTTGAGTTTATTTGCAAGAAAATGAGGTTTCAATGATGAAAACCGATTCTTGCATGAACAAGTGATGTATACGGGTTATACAAGGGATCTTGGTCCAAGAAAGGAGTTAAACGAACCAAGAACGAATTTTTACGGTTTAAATCTTTGTTTTTGAATCATAACCGAAACTATAGTGTAAGAGGCTTGATCGTGAGTGTAACTTGCTTGGTATTGTGGTATGTTGGTGGTAGGTTCTGTATTTAGTGGTAGATAAGGCGGAAAGACGAGTTTGTAGCTTGTAGTGGCGGAAAACGAAAGGTATATTCGGTTTATGTTCGGTTTTGGAGTTTTTGGACAGATTGTTGATGGTTTAGAGTTAGGTCATGAAATTTTACAGAGGTGTTAAACACATGAAAATAAGAGTTCTGTGAAATTTTGGTAATTTTTGGACAAAGGATGAATATTTGGTGAATTTAATGCTCGGTTTTGGCTAAAAATGGTGAAAAATAGTTAAATATCATGAAAAATTCTGGAAAATTGCAGATAAGCTTTTTATATCATGTATAAGTCACACACAAAATTTTAGGTCAGTTGGAGAAGTCTAAGTAGGCTTTCCGGTTAAACGAGTTCTAGGGTTTTCTAGCTCGGTTTTAGTGAAAATGGCATGTAAAAAGAGATTTTGGTTCTGGAAAAATTACAGGGGACTATGTGGATGGCAGGGGACATCCAGGAAAAATTTGGGATTTTTCTAAGGTCGTTTGGTATTTACGACATATTTAGTGTTTAAATGGTGTTTAAAAATAGATAAATAAATTTTAAATATAAAAATTATTTCTGGAAATATTTTTATAAATTTCCCCACTGTCAAAATGTTATTTGTGCAAAATCTCAAGATCCGAGGATGAACAGATATTTATTTGGAATAAAAGTGAACTTTTATAATATAAAACGCGTAAACCAGCAAAGTTCGGGTAGACGAGCTGATTGGTGTATAAGAACCCTAAAAATGAACTATTTTCATATAACTGAGTTAAACAAGTAAAAATAAATCATCCGAAAATAATTCGGATGATTTGGGTAATTTTAAACGATTTAACAGTTTCCGGTGCGCTAAAGACGGAAACGGGTCCCGCGGCCAAACGGGGCGTCTAAACCGAGCTCTAATTTCACAACTTTAACTAAATTATCAGTCAACAACTATTTTCGGGTCGTGTGTGACCAAACTCATTTTTGGAACGTAAAAACGGATAACCGTGCTAGGCACGCAAAACGGGAAAAACGACTAATAGTAATTTTGACTAGTAAACTCTAAACGAAATCACAATCTGAGTCCGGAGAAGTGTTTCTGGGTTAACATTGCCCCCGGAATGGGTACAGTACTGGGTTAACAGTGTCCCCAGATGTACCGGTTGATACGGTTAAAGTTATATTAATAATGAGTGTATAGTAACGATCGTAGGGATCATATTACAGATTGGACGTGTTAACTGATAATGATTGTTGTTACCTGCTTGCATGTGCTAAGGTGAGTTTCGCGAGCCCCCTTTTCTGAATTGTTTTCAAATATTTTCCCGGGCGGAAGCATGTTACTATTGAAATGTTTAAATACATACTGAACGCATGGATTTGCGTGTATTTATAAATATTTGATTGTACGGGAATCGTACGGAATGGGTACAGTACTGGGTTAACAGTGTCCCCAGATGTCTCTAGAAGTGTTTATGGGTTAACATTGCCCCCGGAGTGGGTACAATACTGGGTTAACAGTGTCCCCAGATGTCCCTAGAAGTGTTTCCGGGTTAACATTGCCCCCGGAATGGGTACAGTACTGGGTTAACAGTGTCCCCAGATAATATTATATTATGATATTGATTCATCAAGGTTTACTCAAATTGTGAAACTCACCAACTATTCGTAGTTGACCCGTTTTCTCACATGCTTTTCAGGTACAATTAAGATGAAGTGATTGCTTACGTGCTAAGTGCTTGATGTGTGTAAGATTTGCGTGCGGGATGTTAGGATACATTATAGTAAATAGAATTATGTATCGTATGGTATGATGTGTGTATCACCTAGACGGTAATGAAATACGAGATAATGTAATTTGAAGTATATTAATGTATTCAGTTTTCTTTATAAACAATGTGGTTGATATCAGAGGTGTCTGTTGCATCCCGTTTACGTTTCCGCTGCGGTTACGGGGTGTTACAGAACGTAAGCCTCACATCCTTCAAATGTACCTCATTAAACCGATTCACGGGACTCCGACAAGGCAACAGGTCCAGCAACCCTTGTTTCATTAAAGCATGTCTATTAATTACAGCCAGGTTGGACTATATCAGCCGTTATTAGCTCCGGCAGCCGGCGACGTCTACATCATATTCAAAAGTCTGGCGGCGAAAGCATAGTTGAACCCAACAAAAGAAGATGGGTATGTTTATTGTCGGTTGAAGGCAATCATCATGTCCGACTTTTCAAGGCACGCCGGGGAATATTAAAGACTCTTGACTTCACGGAATATTCCAAAAACTCGCAAAAGATTCCGGCAACGGAAAAACTCCGGCCACGGAAAAAGGTCCCGGCAACGGAAAAGCGCCGGCCACAGAAAAAGGTTCCGACGACTGAAAAACGCCGGAGAAAACTTGAACTAGGTTGGTACTTGTTTACCGAAACAGTGGACGAACAATGCCAATAACCTTTTTCCGGCTAGACAACGACAACAACGGTGTATTTGGTGGCGGACGTAGCTTGAGCCGGTAGGAAACGGTAGTGACATTCCCTTCAAGCTTTGATCATCCATTCTTCCAAGATTTTGGTGAGACCTTCAATCAAAAAGGTCCCACGGATGGCGCCAATGTTGGAACCCTAATTGAATCGTGTACGAGTAGGGTCGGGTACATGTTCGGGTAGTAAAAACCCGGGTATAAAAAACCCCGGTTTCAGTTTTTATTTAAGGCTCGGTTTCAAGTTCGGTTTTTTTTTCGCCTCTAGTGTAAATAAACTTAAGAATAAACACCAACGGCCCAACGTATATTCAATATAGGCAAGCCCAATGTTTAGCCTGCTTAGGCCCTTTTACCATTAACAAAAAAGAAAAAAAGAAAAAAAAAGACGGAACTATTAGTATTATTTTGGTATGTACTTAATTTATATACATTTTATAAAAAACGAAGAAACAGTTTTGGGCTTCTAAAATTTTTGGGCCTTAAATACACAAACCCTGATTTTGCAGAATCACATGACTGTTTTAACTTTAACCACAACTTGTTTTTTACCCAAAGCAAAAATTACCACTCCATAAAACGACCTGCATGTTTTGAGCAATATTTTTGCCAGGTATAATTGATAGTTAACAAGTAGTCCATGTAAGTTTGGTGTAGGTATGGCTTATTTAGTACTTAGTAGTGTGTATAATTCAACAAAACTTTATCTTAAATCCATATTTACACTTTACAATAAGTTGCTAGCTAAGCCTACTAAAGTCGGATATGAGATTTTAGATAAATTTAAAATACGGAGTTTATATGTGAATATGAATATGAGGGGAACGGGCCCAGGTGAATTATTATTACTTAGTTAACGAGTTTATATAAACTGTAACATTTTTTAGTGAATGAGTAACAAGTTTGATTTGAATGCTGAAAGAAACACCGAAAAGTTTGCGGATGTTGTTGCTGCTTTAAGAGTTCAAGGTACTTTAGGGAGATTGCTTGCTGACGAGGCAATATAGGCTGGTTGGTGGGCTTTGTTATCGGGTCTAAATGGACCTTTTTCTTAAAGTTGAAGTAAGACCGAACGGGTGTAAACGAGCCGAGCCCGTCTAGACTCAAGCGCGGCTCGTTTAACTTTCGAGAGTTTGGCTTGTTTTATTTATCGTTTAATTTATTTAGTTATTATCATCATCATTTTATGTATAATAATGATTATTATAAAAATATGTACTTAATATAATAAATACTAGATATAAAAATAATAGGCTCTTTTAAGCTGGCCTCACAAGCCAACTCGAGCTTTATAACTGAAGCTTGGGCTCGTTCATCAAACAAGCTTATTTTTAGGCTTGAGCTTGTTTAAGCTTTGTTTACCCCCCCTTGTTCAAACACTTTTTTTTATTTATTTTCTGTTTTTAATGTTTTCAGTAAATAATGAATTTGTTAATTTTGATTACAAAAACAATATTTTTATAATAATACCCTAACTCATTAATAATTCAATGTAGGTAGTTGTATGAATAGTGCATTAAAACATACATGGATGAGGAGTTCAATCAATTTGACCTTTTTAACCTACTTGATGTATGTGTTGAGTATTTGAGTCAAAGAAGTCAATTTCTAACTTCTGCAGTTATTTTTCAGATTTGAAAAAAACCAAAAGTAACTATTAGAGAATTTTATAAAATATATTATTAGAGTTTTATCATTTTTCAGATTTAAAAAAACCAAAAGTAACATCATATGTTCTGGACTTGCATATGACTGCAAGAGGCAGAAAATTATACCATTTCAGGTCAGCCTTCTTTTATTATCATGTTATGATAATCTTCATTAACATGTGACATGGCGTTTGCTATTGATTTTTTTATAGATTTTAAGTACACGCGCTCGCAAAAACGTTGTGATGAGTCATGAAATAAGAGGAACAACTTGTTACTAGTAGAGATGAGAAAACATGATAAACTTTTAATTATTATAGTTGTTTGGTAGCCAATAATATATGAATTTCATTTTGTTGATTTATAGTTTTTGTCAGTGGTTATATGAATGATTTGAAGAAGAATGTGGATATTTCCAGTTTGCAACTGCATAACGCCCAACGATAATTGGAGAAAATATAGACAGTTTTGGATACTGCTGTGAATGCAAGCCATGCATATTGTTAACTACAATCAACTTGACTCGTATTATAGTCTTGTTATTTAACCAGTTGTGAAGGTTAATCATTTTAAAACATTAATTCAAGATGCGACATACGAGCCTGCAAAATGATCAAATAACTGGCTCAAGTTAATGAAAGACTATATGTACAAGTATTCATGATTCAACAGTTTTTCTTCATTATTTCGTGTTCTCAATTCGTACCAATCGTACGTGTCTGACCCTTTAATAGTTTTCAGGTTGCTGATATGTATAATGCTCATGCAAGATGAATGAAGTCAAGTGGAACTTGATGGCCCTATAGAGGTGACACATTAAACGTCGGACCAGTCAAATTTTCAATTGGTATAATCATTAAACAAAGCGCGTTTTAAAGGAAATAACTAGTTTTATCTGTGGCAATTTAGATATAAAAAGCAACCATCAGTGTGATTTATCATTACTATTATTGCATAGAATCTTATAATGATCTTTGAGTCATGTCTGGTTTTTGTGTCGGATTGGACTAGACTATAACTATACTATGTAAACCTTGACATTATTTATAAAAATGGTATAACATAAGTAACTAAAAATAATGAAAACAAGTGACTTTTTGTTAGATCTTTATTCTGATTCGTTGGTCCCACATTTCCTACCTTCCGGTTGTTGGCACATTCATCTTGTCAAATCCCAATTAGTATCCAAAGCTTAATTAAGTATTGAATCCATCATTCATAATTCATCTTCCATCATGCATAATTAAGGACGGATACGTCTTTTTAGAACGATTAACTCACACGTCATTTAAAACTACTCTCAAATCTATACATACTATTATAAGACTAGAAACCTTAGTTATTTAAAAATGAAATAATTTTATTACACACCTTAATACTGTTGAGCTGCATACCTTTGATATTTGATATCTGTAGAAGAATCAGAAGAGCCTTCTGGAAATCCTCTTTTCTTATTAAATTTCCCAAGAAAGCCGTTGTCCGGTGGTGGAGATGGTAGCACCACCACCGGTGGCGGTGGAACCTGATACGTCTCTAGTGGTGGTGGAGGGTGCCGCCAATGTGGGAGTGGGCCCGACAATAGTAGGTTTTGTAACAAGGGCCCCGCTTTTATCACTGCTTCCAAAAACTTTCCCTTTTCAGGCAAAGCCTTCACCGGGAACCCCAATTCCCACTCTGGCATCACCACAATCGCCGGTGGCGGTGTAAACTGAATTATCGGTTCCACCACCGGCGATGAAACAATACTTTCTTCACAATCCGATGACGAAAACCCGCCATTGGTAATATGATCAAGATCATCTTCAATGCTTGATACCGTGGCATGTGGCTGTGGCACGGTGGTTTGAGCTAGCCCGAGACACTTAACGAGTGTTTGGTATCGATTTTGAGCTTCGAGATTTTCATTAATGGCAATGTTCAAGACTTGTTTGAGTTGAGTCAACTCATCATCTTTTTGCTTCAATTCTTGTTCAGCTTTGAATCTTGCTGCTTCAAGCTCCATTGTTGTGATCAAAAGAGACTCACTTAGCTCCTCCACACTCTATATCAAATTTCAATCCAATTCAATCAAAACACATAGAAAATGTACAAAATTTAACTAACATATATAACTGAAATTTGAATATAAAAAAAGATGGAATAAAACCTTTCCATTGCAGAAATATGTCCAATCAAGAAAATTGGTTAGATCTTCCATGTTTACTAGCAATTTTGCAAATGTTGATGATTTGATATGATTAGACTAATAAAGAAAGTGAATGGGTTGAGGTGAGTTATAAGGAGTGATTTTGGCGCTAAATGACATATTATATATTAAGCTACTGTATGTCTACAGTTTAAATGTGTTAGGCTGAGGGGTGTGGGGCTTCAGCGGGGGCGCGAGAGCCCATCCGCTCGCGCCCCGGGGCGCGAGCACCACACCACCGAGGCGCGAGAGGGGCGCGAGAGGGGCGCGAGCGCGGAATTCAAAGCAGGCGCAAGGCCGGTAGCGGGAGAAAGGGGGCGTAAAGGAGCATTGGGGTGCGTGAAGGAGCCGTTGGGATGAATAAAAGAGACGTTGGGCTCTTTAATTTTTTAAAAAAAACTCTGTGTATCACTATATATAAATCTAAACCAATTACCACACCCAAAATCACATACCACACCCAAAATCACATAAAACAATTACCATAACTTCAAAAAAAACCCAAAATCAACCCATCTTCCAAACCTTTTTTTTAAAACATGGCTGGAAATTGGTATCCAAACCTAGATTCAGGTTATAGTTACGACGATTTATGGTCGTCACCAGACCAATCGATGTTTTTTTCGGGGTCGCAAGAAACATCCGGCTTTCAACCATCCAACATACAACCATCTCCTAACTTTGTTGTTCCGGAGACACAAGAATCACAAGGTGATGCTACGGGAGCAAGGAGACGCGTCCACCGGAAAAAACAAGTTGCAACGGACGGGTCGGGTTCGGCTTCGACTCCGAGGACGAAACGGAAAACCAGTCCGTGGTCATCGGATGAGAAGGAAGCCCTGTGTCGGTCTTGGATAGTCATTTCTGAGGATCGGCGTTGCGGTAATTGTTTTAACGTTTTTAAAAATGATTTTTAATAAAAAAGTTAAATAAAAAAGTTAAATGACTTACAAATTTATTTATGCATTTTGCAGCCGACTACCAAAAGAGCAAGGTCTTTTGGACAAAGGTTAGGGAGACGTTCTATTCGCTCGTTGGGAGTACAGAGCGGAACGCCGATATGATTTCGGGTCGGTGGTCCGAAATCAGAAAATTTGTCGGCTTGTTTACTAATCTTTTCAACAGGAACGCCGGTCGTATGAGACCAAGTGGCAGTGATGATTTGGCGGTTTACAATTTCACTGTCGAAGAGTGGAAGCAGGAGTGTCTGCGGAGGTATGGGACGGTGAAGACGTGGGACGATGTAAAGTTGTGGGAGAGGTTGAGAAAGTGTGCCAAGTGGGTTGAGCTGGTGGCGCCCGACCATGATGCGGAAGTAGGGCCGAAACGGACTAAAACTAGTTCGTCTGGAGCGTATAGCACTTCTGCCGGGTCGGATTGCCGCGTTGGATTCGACCTAAACATTGCGGGGGAGGAAACGTCTTCACCGCCGAGGAGGCGGCCATTGGGACGGGACGCCAAGGGGAAAAAACCGGCTGAGGGGGGGAGCCGTAAACATCGTCGATCTTGTTGAATCCCTCAATAAATTCAACAAAACCATGGAGGTGGTCTCTAATGACAAAAAGGAAAAAAGCCGAATGAGAGATTTGGACTTCCTTACAAGAGACTTCAGTAACCTAAATCCGGTCGATCAAATGCTGATGGAAAAGCAAAAGGAACGTATCCGAAAGAGGTTGATCGAAGAAGACCAAGCCGAAGAATAAGAATAATGTTTTTTTAGTACTTTAATTTTTATTTTATTTTTAGATATTAATGTGTTTTTTTTAATGTGTGTTTTTTTTAATAATGTATGAGTTTTTTTAATAATACGTTTTTTGAATATATTTATAAAAAAATAAAAAAAAAACCCGCTGGAGCCCCTGCTCGCGCCCCTCCACACCAGGGCCAGGGGCTCCAGCGGGGGCTCCAACACCCATCTTATCCAGTTTCTCTCTCTGCCACACGTCACAATATTATTGGCTGGAGCCCCCACTCGCGCCCCCGTTAGAGCCCCCCACACCCCTCAGCTGAGGGGTGTGGGGGGCTCTAATGGGGGCTCCAGTGGGGGCTCCAGCCAATAATATTATGACGTGTGGCAGAGAGAGAAACTGGATAAGGGGTGTGTTGGAGCCCCCGTTGGAGCCCCTGGCCCTGGTGTGGAGGGGCTCCAGCGAATTTTATTTTTTTATTTTTTTATAAATATATTCAAACAACGTATTATTAAAAAAACCTATAAATTATTAAAAAAACACACATTTTTTTTTAAATTCAAATTACAAAAAAAAACATACTAAAAATTAAACAAACAATAATACTTAATAATAACACTAATCTAATACAAGATCATCGAGTATGACGACATTTTTTTAAAAAAAAAAGTTGGGAAGATGGGTTGATTTTGGGTTTTATTTTGAAGTTGTGGTGATTGATATGGGTGAAATGAGGTATTTTATAGATGAAATGGGGTATTATTTAGGGAAAAAATATTTTTTTTTTTTAATTTAATCCCTTCCCCAACGGCTCTTTTTACCTTCCCAACGTCCATTTTCTCTCTCTTCTCCCGCGACCAGCCTCACGCCTGCCTGGATTTCTGCGCTCGCGCCCCTGCTCGCGCCCCGATGGTGTGGGGTTAGCGCCCCGGGGCGCGAGCGAAGGGGCTCTAGCGCCCCGGTTAGCGGCCCACACCCCTCAGCCTTACATATTAGTATTATATATTATCGTAGCTATCAAATACCGTTATGACTTATGAGTACAACTTGTTATAATATTAAAAAGTAATAAACATATAAAAGGTTTTGATATACTAATTGTCATATATATATGATTATGTGTGTGAATATTTTTTTGAAAATAAGTGAGGGAAAGGTAGTGAAAAAGGACAAAGATTAGAGGAAAATGGGTCCATTTAAGAGAGTAGGAGCATAAGTAGGTTAGTGGTCATATCTTTGTCTATATATATTTGAACCCAAAGTCAAAAATAGATCTTTTAAAGCCATTAAAAAAATCAAGTTGAAGACCCGTTATTAATATTTCTATATATAGGAATTGTTAACTTTCATTAATCGTTATACATGTAGTCATTGAAGTTTCAAGATGTGCTATATATATTGTCGCACTTATGATATATGGTTACTTATACAACCGGTGGCATTAATAATTTTGACTTATTTGTTATTTTATGTGTTCAAATTGAATTTTTCATTCTAACGTGTATTATTGTTGACAAATTTAAGTAAAACACATAAACACCTAACATAGACAAAGTAACATATTACACTCACCAACATATTAAACACACAAATGCAAATACGCGTGTATGGATGGATACATGCACCTCGATCTTTATATGGTCTTTATGTAACTTAAATATACGCCTCTTTATTTGTTTTTCATGGAGTTATCTTATATATATATGTTGTTCTTCACCATCTCAAGCCACACCTCCATCTTTAGTAACATTAACACATATTTGTTCTTCACACAAATTAAACATGCACATGTCCGTATGATCTTCACGCATTCTCAAAACACACACTGACACCTCTACGACAACACATACACCTACACCGATTCTTCTTAGTTGTCTTAAAAGTTAAATCACCTCAGATATTATACATATCCATTAATTCTCACACATTAACATTGTACATCTTCATCTACTCCTACTTGTTACACAATAGTTTTCAAACCAAAAGTTAAAAATTCTACATAGAGAACCCCTCATTTACTTATCCAAATGAACATAAGACTGGAAACTTCATAAAAGTTCAAAACTTTAGTTGTAAAATTATTTCTAAAAAATAAGAAACTTAATATAAGCTTTTAGTATAAATATGAGGTGCATAAAGTGATATCTACACTCATGATTCTAAATCATATCATAAAAAAGTAATCTGATCTTCACAAGTTTCCACCACCATCACAACTTCACATGTCTTTTACATTGGGTCCTTCCCTTGGTAATGTTTGAGAACTTTGATTTTTTCAATCATGATATTGAGCTCTACAATTCTCACAAATGTATAAATGACTCCAAATTATGTGAAGTATATGACTTCTGGTCTCTGGAAAAGTATACATGGTAGGATTACCTAATTGCAATATGCCCAAAATTTGTCTTGTGAGTTATAATTTTTTTTGTGTTTATGTGAGTTTTGATCTACGTTAAGTGCACCATTATGTCTCTAAAACCTTTAGTAATTGTCTCAAACTGATACTTGATGAATTTTCTTAGATCTAATTTTGACTACCGTGGTGAAGTGAAATGAGTAGTTAATTTGGTTTTTATAGTTTAGTATAGGTAAAATATAAGATCAAGTATTAGACAATGGTAACAACTAAATATTCTCGTAAGGGTGGAGGGGGCAGTTTAGTCGGAGGGTATGTACTTTGGCCAAGTAGTCAAGTACCCCTAGTACACCACCCCAGGTTTATCGAGTAGCTAGCCAAGTAGTTGATTCGAGTATATATACTTGGGTGAACTCCATAGGTTGTAGCTGGTATGGTTTTGGTTGACTTGAGTTATCATTATCATATTCGTTAATTGTTAAGTGGGTACTTAGGTATACCACCCCCTGTGGTCTATCTGGTATGTTTAATAAACTTTCTCTTTTTTGAATGACTAACAAAGCCCGGCCACTCGGGCACACTCGTTGGCAACGCCCACTCTCACCACAATCTCAGACAACGTCGGTGGCCCAGCTAACCACTAATTCTAAAGGAAACCCACTGTCTGGAGATTCACTGAGGTAAACTCTCTGACTCGTGTATGACATTTTTGTAACGAATGAGACTTAAACTCACGACTTTTCGTAAGGAAAGCCATGGCTTACTATTATACCAATTGACTTTTGGTGGTATGTTTAACAACGTAATTAGTAGTTGTAGTTGACAACATTAATAAATAATATAAAATAGCCGTATATAAATATTTATTGGATAATTTTTTTAAAAAGGCTTTTGAGTAATTTTATTTTCAAATGCTTGACAATGCAACAAAATAACTATTTCTATACATAATTACATTTTCTTTTATTCAATGTTTAAAATGTTTACTTACAAATATAGACAAAAGTAATGTCATATGTGGACCCAATATAATACAACATAAGTTATGTACAACGAAGAAAAAATAGTATATATGTTTATATTCATATTTTTATCAGCAGATATGTATAAAATAATCACTTCTTACGACTTTTCAGTCATGGCTAATTTTAGTACACATAACATTAGATATCGTTTTCTTATAATTAAATTATAATAAGTCTGAATCTGTAACACTATAACACCCTAGATAAATTCAATGCTAATGGTTGACAAAAGATATGATATATTAATATGGAATGTCTAATATTAAATATCAGCAACCCGTCTTGAATGTAATGGTTGTGGATGATATTAAAGCTCCACAGTACAAAAATAAAATCGCAAGCTTCTGGCGAGAAAACGGATAACATTACTTGATAACAGAGATGGTTGTGTTACAATGGGTTTAATTTTTTTAAGTTCTATAATAAATAAATATAGATGTAAGGGTATAAACGAGTCAAATGTAATAACACCTTTTTTTTGGGCCTGCGGTGGGTGCAAAGCTTAAAGAAAAATAAATACTAAATAGAAATAAAAAAAAACATGTATTTTTATTTTAACATCTATCGACTATCGCCACATGTAGGGCTGTTCACGAGCCGAACCGAACCGAGCGAAGGCTTGCTCGTTGCTTGGCTTGTTTACAACCGAACCGAACCGAACGGCTGAAATTCGAACCGAAACGAGCCAAAATCGAATCAAGCATTTTTCGATCGAACATCGAGCGATTTCGAGCATTATTATTTCTTTTTCACTTTAAAATTTTCAATAAGAAACAAGTTTAAAGGTTATAAATTATATATTTTATAAATAAATTAGTAATTTTTAGACAAACGTGTAATAGATTGCAAGTTTTTATTAAAAGTAAGTTTGAAGTTAGATAAATTGATCATGTAAACACACTTCTAGTATTCTAAAAACTTGAAGAGAACAAATAAAACTATAAAATTGACGAAATATGAAAAATTTAAAGGGGTTAAAAAAATCGTAAGCTTATATTTATGTGTTTTGTCTACATATTTATATATTTGTTCATATATAATTATATAAAAATAAATTAAAAACATTCGAGCCGAACCGAATCGAGCAGACCTTTGCTCGTTGCTTGGCTCGTTTGCAAACCGAACCGAGCAGAGCGGCTCGTTTACAACGAGTGAAAAAACGAGCGAGCATTTTCCGAGCAATTTTCGAGCGAGCGGCGAGCGAGTTCAAGCGACGAATGGTTTGGACGGCCCCAGCCACATGGTCTTTGGGCCCTTTACTTAAAAGAGCTGGGTTTTAAAAAACCCATCGTTAAATATATTGGACTCTTACATGTGGTCTGTTTATAATGATAATCAAAATGGGCTAAACATCTTAAAACTGAGCACTTGAAATCTTGGAACTATGCACATTTTATTAAAAGCATTCATGATTCATGTTAAATTCTCTATTCTCTATCTAATAACAAAGAAACATCTCATTCGATCTCGTTTCATCTCCTCAGGAGCTTTTCGATAACCTGCACTACCGATTACGTATGCAAGTTCAAAAGTTTTCAGAGCGTCTTCACAGTCCATCATATATGTTGAATTTGAAACCTGTCCCGTAAAATCGTTTTGAACCCTAATTGTAAACTTCGTGAAGTTTATCTATATTTTAAGGAATGCGATGGAGGAATAAATTGAAAATTACCTATATTTTTCTTCAAATTTTTGAGGATGACATACGAAGTAGGTACTTGAATAGGAGGACTCCCAAGAACAAATTAATTTATATATTTTGAGAATGATATGTGAAATAAACACTTGAATAGGACTCTAAAAACAACTTAATTTATATAAGAATATAACTTAAACTTTATAATAATTGATTTGACTGCAATAATTAACCATATCTCTATTTATACAACTTATGGAAAAAAACATATTTTTTCTCAAAAATTTGTTGAATTTTTAAAAACCTCACGCATCCTGTTCTCTCGGTCTTTATCATACTTACCTAAGCTTTTTTTTATTATTTTCTATATACATACCATAATTTATAAAGATTTGACTTTGTGTATCTATTAATAGAGTAGAAATTTAATTTCTCTAAAATATACATGCAATGTTTTAAAAACCGGTATTTTACGTGTACGGGATTGAGATAAAAAATGGTAAAACCGGTTGAACCGGGTTATACCGGGAGGTTCAACCGGTTTAATAATTTACCTTATAATTTCTTATAAATGTAACTTCAATCCAAAAATAACCCAAATTTAAATGATTTCATAACAAAAAATAATCCAAAAGTTAATCTATATTAATAAAATAATGCAAAAGCACTCAATTTTTTTTAAAAAATAGTATTAAAGTTTAGACGTTTAAATGTTAATTGTTGAGTTAAAAGTAATTTTTGAAAAAATGTGTGCAAATATAAAAAATTTCTCGGACTTAAAACCGGTTTGCCGGTAAAAACCGGTATTTTAGACAAAAACCGCCGGTATGATGTTCTAGCAAACCGGCCAAAAATACCGGACTCAAAATACCGGCCTGTTGTGCGAAATCCGGTTTAACCGGTTCTACCGGCCGGTTTGAACCGATTTTTAAAACACTACATATATGTACAATTTTTTTTACAACTTACAGTAATTTATAGAATAATTTATAGAGATTTGACTTTGAGATGCGGGGGTACATTAGACACTTTGTTTACAATTTCAATATAATTTAGAGATATAGTAGTTTTAGAGAGTGAGATCTGAACGCTCTGATACACATCTCAATAGTTTTTTTAACGTCCAACGAATTCTTCAAATGAGGTACTGATTAAATTTATTACATCGGGACACACTCGTCTTTCGATTATGAGAAATCTCTCACCTAAGGCCAACGCATGTAAACGCTCACCCGAAAGCACGACAGTTCGGTGAGATAAAACCCGTTCAGTTCAATAATCGAACTGATGAATATCACCTACTCACCTAGTTTCCCATCATCACCTGATGTCATCAAAACAAAGTCTTTTTCTTAAAACTCTTCCCATTGACATATCTATCTAATAGTGATGCACCCATTTAACATGTAAACTTCTAAACATTTAATATATGTATAAACCGAAGACCTAACTTCAAATATGCACTTAATCCACCATAAATGTTAACAACGAACCTTGAATTTACCATCTGTAAACATTTAAACATGCATGCACCCTATTCATATAAAGAAAGCACCATCTCATCATACTCTTTTGAAATCTTATATTTATTGATTATAGTACCTTTTTAGACTTTTTACATCATACTCTTTAAATGATTCACATCCTGCTACAATTTAAATAAAACTATACACATTTATTTATTTCTTTTAAATAGCTAACACTATTCAACTTTATTAAATGACTCGTATCTTGTACACTTCACAAATTTAACCAAAACTAATTTAATTTCTTCTTTGGTTTAAACAATTTTATACACATTAATTTTATTTAAATTCATTTAACATTACTCAACTTTAGAAACAAAAATATTAATCTTATTTCCTAAACCAATTATTTAATTTATTATATTTCAATGCAAAAATGCATAACCAGCTGTTTTTAAACAACTTTTCAGACTCCACTTTCTTGATCCGTTCAATTCCCACCATACTTTCTTCTTCCCAAAATACCCCAACCAATTCCCCCACAAAATAAAACACTCCAATCCATCCTCAAGGGCAATTTAGTCATTTTCCCATTCTCTTATCAGTTTTAAATTTGTTCATACTCTCTCTCTACACCTGAACTGCAACAAACCAACAACACAAACATCCATCCATCCATTAATAATAATAATAATAATAATAATAATAATAATAATAATAATAATAATATTTTCAAATTCAACCAAATGAAGACGATGAAGAAGCTATTGCGAAGCAGATACAGACCCAGATTCTTCAAATTCATCATCTGGGTATTATTAATATCTTCTTTCTTCTTCGTAACATTCACCATCTTGATACACAATCAACCAACCACAAACTCATTACGCACAACCTTAGTCTCTCAATCCGACGTCGTTTCAAACATCATCTCCGAATCCCTCCTCCAACAACCCCACGGTTCGTTTCAAAAATTAAAAAAATAATAATAATAAATTCAATTCTTGCTGACGTCATTCGTTTTGCAGGTCTATTAAACGGATTGAAGCTGAAGATATACATATACGAACTTCCATCGAGGTACAATGCGGACTGGCTAACCAACGAACGATGTGGGAACCATTTGTTTGCGTCGGAGGTTGCGATTCACAAGGCGTTGATGAACAGCGGTGTACGGACGTTTGACATGTCTGAGGCGGACTTGTTCTTTGTTCCGGTGTACGTATCGTGTGATTTTGGTGGGCGTAATGGGTTTCCGGTTATTGGTCACGCACGAGCGGTTGTTGCGTCCGCGGTGGATGTTATCTCGTCCGAGTATTCGTTTTGGAATCGGAGTAATGGGGCGGACCATGTGTTTCTGGCTTCGCATGATCATGGAGCTTGTTTTCATGCCATGGTAATCGTTTTCGGGTTCGGTACAATATCACGAGAAAGAGACGTTTACAAATAAATAGAGTATAATTTTAGTCACGCTGCAACAAACAAAACTGTGATATTATAATTACTATAGTTATTTATACGTTTTTGCGTTGTAAACATTAACTAGGGTTATTATTATCACGCTAGATCAAAATTAAGTAGCGTATTAGTAACTAATAATTTGGTTTAAAAAGATATAGTGGAATAATAATTCCTATAGTTATTTGTTCGTTTACATTAAAACTGTTTTAACTAGGGTTATTATAATCACGCTATAACCAAATGAAAGTGCGTAATAATAGATAATATTATTCAAAAACTTATAGCTTAATCATAATTTAATTTTTGATATCATAATTACTATAGTTATTTATACATCTATGTTAAAAACTGTTTTAGCTAGCGTTATTATTATTATTATCACATTACAACGAAATGAAAATGTAGTAGTGTAATAAATTTTTCATAATCCAATAATTATAGGGTCTTAATAGTTAGTGCTAATATAATTATTCTAGTTAAGTTTTTTCTGCATTAACAGCCTATTTTATTTTATTATAATGCCTAGTTTTATAAACCTTGTAGAAAATTTTTATTTATTTTGTTGAAAACTTGTAATAGTAAGCTTATGAATGACTTGTCATAATATTGCAGGAGGATAAAGCTATGGTTAACGGGATACCGGAATTTATGAGAAACTCGATAATATTACAGACATTTGGCGTTAAACAACGTCATCCATGTCAAGATGTGGAGCATGTTGTCATTCCGCCTTACGTTTCGCCGGAAAAAGTTAAGTCAACGTTGATTGATTATCCGGTCAACGGTCGTCGTGATATATTTGCGTTTTTTAGGGGCAAAATGGAAGTCCACCCTAAAAACGTTAGTGGGCAGTATTACGGCAGGTCACAATCAATTTATTTTGACTTTTTAATTGTTAATTAATTTAATTTTTTTAATACTGAATTTTGACTTTTACTTTAATTTAATTTGTTAGGCGTGTGAGAACTGAGATACTGCGTAAGTTCGGCAAGAACAAACAGTTTTTCTTAAAACGGCATCGTTTTGATGGCTACCAGTCGGAAATTGTTAGGTCGGTTTTTTGTTTGTGTCCGCGTGGATGGGCGCCGTGGAGCCCGAGAATTGTTGAAGCTGCAGCTTTGGGTTGCGTGCCGGTGATTATTGCTGATGGGATTCGGTTGCCATTGGAGTTTGCTGTGCCGTGGCCGGAGATATCGCTCACGGTGGCGGAGAAAGATGTCGGGAAGTTGGCTGGGATTCTTGATGACGTGGCGGTGACAAATCTTTCGTTGATTCAGGAAAGGTTGTGGGACCCGAAAGTTCGGCAGGCGTTATTGTACAACGATGAGGTTGAGGTAGGTGACGCTGCCTGGCATATTATCGCCGCGTTGTCAAATATTGTGAGTAGGTTTGATCATAGACGAGTTTCAAGATCATAGTATAAATAATATTTGTCGTTAACCAGAAAAGAAAAAAAAAGTATTGTGAGAGGCTGATGGTTTGGAACCAACGAGGTGTTGCAAATGGAAAGTGTTATTGGAATCTGAAGTGCCAACGTGGAAATGTTGTTGGAGTACAGCTGGATTTGTGATTGGGACAAGACACCTGAATTGTGTGCAGCCGCGTAAGTGGGCCAGTAGTTGCCAATTGGAGGCCTTGCTGGCAAGTTTTGTTGTTATATGGTGTGGGTTGTGGCTGATGTGGCAGGAGGTCATTGGTGGAGGTGGGCGGGTGTGAAGGTTATTGCATGCGGTGTGAAGTTTTGGTTGGGCTATCGTACGGTGGTCCTTAATATGTATATGATTGTGACATACGTGTTAGCCGTGAGATATATGTTGTTACGTTTTGTGAGGTATATGAAGTTTGATGATACCAAATTTGTGTTGTACAATTGAGAGAATAAATGTTGGGTGTCATGTTATTAAATATATGAAAAGGAGCTAGAAGACAAGTAATCGTTATTTGATTTAATGTGTAACGTATTTAGAAGGTTTGATTTAGTTTCTACCCATAAGAAATGTATGTGTGAAGAAGTATATAAAGTATTGAACTAAGCCACTAACTAGGTCAAATATTTGTCTTTGGTGAAGAGGTTAAAAATAACCGTTTTTTATGTCACGCCAATGTCAAGTAAGCGTGAAGACCGTTTTTATTTCAATTTTATGTTTAGTGGTTAAAATACACAAGATTGAGATTGCGAGTTTCAAAGGTGGCGAAGTATAGTGAGGGCCTGGGGTGCCTCGCTCATTCTATTTTTTTGCGCAGTAATATAAATTTACCCGATTTTTTATCCGAAAATTTTTATATGTAGTGTAAATTTACTCGCTTCAACTGAAAATTTGAGCCCCCCCTGTTTGTGCATGTTAATACATTTTGAGTCCCCCAATTTCCGAAGTTTTCGTCCAAGTGTCGCCACTGTGTATGTACTTAGCAAAGTTAACTTATAAGTATCATGTATACTTTCATCAGATAAGTTAACGTCAAATTTGGTAGATCGAAGGACCAGTCTTGATTGGAAAAGCTAATGTTATTCTTTTGTTAAACTAATTGGTTGTTTGTAGGACAAGTCTCGTTGGAAAAGCTAATGTGGTGATGTTAGTCTTTTGTAAAACTCGTTAAACTCAAAACTGTTTTGGTTTAATGGTCATATGATAAAGACAAAACACAGTTTATTTTGTAAATGATAAAAAAATAAATTTATCTTTTATAAACCTAGAACGTTGGTGATGTCACTACAACTGACATAAGTTTGTTTAAAATCCGAATAAAAGAAAAGAAATTGGGGATTCATTTTTTGAATATTATTCTAAAAATCTAGAGTTTTACATACTTGTTCACACGTGCGGCGGACATATTCTGTTGTAAGAGAGAGTATCAATTACAATTTTTAGAGTTTGTAAAACCATAATTTTATAGGATATATATTTGGTTGAGTAACGCGATAAAAACTTAAAAACGGGTTGGGGAATGGTACATTATAAAAGATGCACCAAATGGGTATAATTATTAATTACAATGAACCACTTCACCAAATCACGTGGGTAACTTCAATTTGTACGAAATAGACAAGAGAATGAAATGAATCATGTTGAAAAATATTTTTCTGTTCTCACTTTGAACTATCTCACGTTTGGCAATTTTTTTAAGAGAACGTTTGGTTAGAGGTAATGTAATTAAGGGGTAATGAAATAGAAGAATGAACGAAATAGACAAGCGAATGAAATGAATCATGTCATTCATTTGTCTTCTTTGATTAACCTATTAGAATGAAATAAATTATTATTTTATGTTGTTTGGTATCCATAAAAATTGTATGAATGTAATAGAAATAAAAAAACACTCATGTCAAAATACTTTCTTTTACCAAAATAAAAAAACGACAATGGCGACGGTTGTGGCGGTGACGAAGGTGGTTGTGGTGGCGGTCAGGCGACAGGGGCGTTGGTGGCAGTTGTAGCATTGATAGTGATGAGAATGGTAGGGTGGAGGCGATGGTGGTGGTGGTCAGGCAGCGATAGTGGTGGTGGTGATGATGGTCAGACGGTGGGTGTGACAATGATTGTGGTGGTTGCGGCGGCGGAGGTGGTGATGGCGGTGACGGCGATAGTGGTGGTGGTGGTATTGAGAAAGTATGTGAATGAGGAATGAAATGAAAAAAAGGAGGTGGGAAGAAAATAGTTTTGATGGAATGAGATTACATGTGTAAGGAATGATTTATTTTATTGAACTAAACACTATTTTTTCATTTCTACGCAATGAATCTGTCACACCCCCATTCTAGGCCTAGGAGTATGAACCATTGTTGGTATCGTATTTGTAAATAAATCAGAGTTATGGTTATTAGCGGAAGACTTTAAAATATAAGGATCGATATTATAAATATTTACAATACAAAAGACGAGACAAAAGTCTCATTTAGTTTTACTTGTTTATATGTTTTACAAAACCACCAAGTTTTAATATTTACATAAAACTATCCGAGCCATCGGATACTTGAGCTTCTTCGTTCTCTCAAGCTCTAATCTTGATTACCTGCACAATGTTAAATAAAATACGTCAGCAACGTATGATGGTGAATATGCTGACGCTAAAATATTTTCTTTACTTAATTACCCCTCGAGACCACGTAAGCCTCGACCCATCTTGGCTTAGGAATAATCAAGTTAAACAATCATCATAAATTCGAGTCTCTGCACTAGGTCACCTCAGCGAAACACCGCAGCGTTTATGACATAACTTAGGTACTATAAATATACACGTGACCATTCCCCACTCGGACGTAACTTAGGTCCGGCCCATCGTGGCTGGAGGTCGTGACCAGGCGTGGTGCGATGTGCCCACCGCGTTCCATATATGAAAGGATCCAGACAAACGTATACCATAGCCTGAGGGCTGGCTTATACTCTTATTTATAATGTTTTTAGAGACACGTAGCCTCATGTAAAGTTTTTCATATAATCAAATTGACTCGTTTGAAAACAAGTTTGTAAAAGTGGGGCATATTCACCTTTCAATGGGATCGGCTTCCAACACCGTCCGTTAGTCTTTCCTTCGCTATCTCGCACCTATAGTACGAGTATAACATTCATTAGTCGGATACACGATCCGGCTTAAGACCTTTAGTCTTATCATCTCGATGAACCTTTAGTTCATTATTTTATTTTACTTTAAAACCTTTAGTTAAAAAGTAATCTTTATAAACCTTTAGTTTATTTATAAAACCCGACGTTTCTCCTTCTTTAAGAACGCATTTTTTTTCTTCATTATACTTAAATAATATATATTATAACAAAGAATAATCTTATATATATCTATTCATATATATATTTTATCTTTTCTTTTCTTTATTTTCTTTGTTATATCTTTCTTTAATTATCGAGAATAACTTCGACTTAGGGTATTAAGCCCCTTTCAAAATTTTATTATTTTGGTTGGGCATTATGCCTACCTTGCTTGGTTTAGAAATACCCTTCATACTCGGGCAGCACTTCAACTCTATCCTTCTTATCAATATCCGCCTGATCAACCCTTGGCACGCACTTCGAGGTAAACGTCGAGACTTCGGACAGCACTTCCTCTTAATTCGGAACGTTGACGGAAAGTGGCATGAAAATCGAGGTAACGGGCACGGAAAACGAAGTTTCGGGGCATGTTTAACGAAGTGGATCGATGGCACGTTTTACGAGGTAGTGAGAGAATCTAGAAAGAGAGTATGTGTGTGAAAATTTGGTGTGAATGAGTCAAACCCGGAGCTGCCTATTTATAAGCTAAAATCGGACACCATCGCGCTACGCGATGGGTCACTTGGCAGGCCTATCGCGTAGCGCAATATAGGCCTGCTGTGTCAGACCCTAGACCTGCCACGTGTTGACACGTGGCAGGCACCGCCACACGTGTCAACATGTGGTGACACGTGGCAGCAGGCGCTGCCACCGTGTGCCACGTGGCACACGTGTCACGTTGTGTCAGACACCCCATCGTGATACGCGATGGGTGTCTTTCTTGACCCTATAGCGTAGCGCGATGGGTCTAGACAACAGAAATTTCAATTTAGTCCCTGGAGTTTGGAAATTGGCAAAATTGGTCCATTGACTATGAAAATTTTACATTTTTGGCCCGAAATTTACGTGATGTTACAGAATCATTCCATTCCGGCCTTTCTTGGAGTATTGCTTGCCAACTTTGGGCTTTGGTCTTATTTCTATGGGTCTATCCTCCAACGGGCTGCAAAGTGCAAGCCTAAGTTTTGAGAGGAAAAAAGAATCGAAGGTAGAGATTAGCATTTTACATATTAAACAAGTTGTATCGTTGAACTTGAACACCAAACGCAACCTACATATTTATTCGTAACAAAGACATTAACTCTAACATAAACACACTTACAATTCGTATACCCAAACAACCATCGAACAATGTTTGTTTTAACTAATTTATCCAAACGGGTTATAATGGGGCCGATTTTAATCAAGGTGTAATACCATTCACAACCCTTCCCCTACTTTTTGTGAGTGGGTTTTTCATAATTTAGGTTGTTGCTATGAATGGAATAAAGAGAAAATGTTACTATCCATATGGATATTTAAAAAGTTCATGTTCCGTCATATTAATTATTTAACAAGTTTTAAAAGTGGCTATAAGTGGACAAGGAGGAGAAATGAATTATAAAAGTATTAAAAATAGTATTTTTTAATTAAAAATTAGAGAGATAAAATATAGTGATTTTTAATGTAATTACAGGTTTGGAGATAGATTAAGGGATGCGAATGCTCTAAGAGCATTAAACAAGTTGACAGGCTGTAATAAATGAGTTAAACATAGAGTTGGTCGTTTACTTGCTAAAGTAAACCGGTTGACTTGAAAATTAAAGGGTTAACAGATATACCTATTTAATTAAATGAGATAGATAACATGTCCTATATATTAAACGGATGGGATATATATCAATAATACATGAATATTTCATGTCGTTTTCATATCATGTTTTGAGTTTAGAGAAGATAGTAAGTGATTCATACATCAAATTCATAATTTCTTGTTCCAAATGTGGCAATAATCAATCAATTTTAATAATCCACTCACAAATCACACTACACACAACCAAAACAAAATTACAAACAAACAAACAAAAAGATATTTAATAATTAAAGCTTGGACAACATTTCCACACATCTCAAGTTTCTATTTCCTTTAAAACTAAACTTCAGCACTCAGATTACATCCGTTTCATTACAACTCAAGAACTAGTGATGAACAAGGGCTAGAGTACGAAAGTGTATGTAGTGAGTTGCAAGTGAGTGTCTTATTTTATTCATCATAACCTCATTTATATAGTAATTGGTATGCCACAATTAAAAGACCAAAAAGCCCTCATATGCGACTCGTGTGACAATATTTAACTGAGCTTTTCTAACCCAGTTAGCGTAAATAACATAACGTGTAGGAAAAAAATGTTTAAAGGTCACCGCCTATAAACAAACTAAAAAAGGAACACGATCCACAAATTGGCTTTGTTTAAAGGACAAAATTTGTAATTCTGTCTTAATATTATTAATTTAGTCTTCAAACTAGCCGTTGGACCTTAGTTTATACGCAGTTAGTACTTCATCTAGAATTAGTCTTTTAGCCGATAGGTGGCCATTTAGATTATCATTTAATTAAGATAATCTTCATAAGCGTAACTAGGCTCATCCCAGATGTTTGACCATGCATTTAATGAGCTTTTAATGTTAATTAAGTCACCAATGATTACCTACAAAATATATTCGATAGTGAAGTAAATAAAAAGTTAAGGATACCAAACATGTATGCGATCCCGACTGGAAAGATAACAACACTCAGGAATATAAGCGAGATTTTTACCCACAACACCCATATATACCCGTATACATGCATCGGCTTAATGGAAGTGTAGCGTCACTTTTCCTAGGGTACCTTCTAATTGGCACATCATCCACAAAAGTTATGCATTATTCCCTAACTTTACATTAGTTTTCTTGTTTCATACGCGTATGAATTTTTGATGTGACACGAATGAAGCTAACATGAACTTTTAAAGCTCAAGTTTAATGGTTGATCCTGCTATATATAGTGCTTTGTAGTTAAACACGTGACACACTGACACATTGAAGAAATGTGTTTTTTTGTAACATAAACGAGTAGGGATAACTCCATAGTTTAGTAACCAACTTTGAAAGTTGTTCCGATCAGGTCACTGATACAAACTTTTGTTCCAATCAGGTCATTAAACTTTTATTTTTGTTCCAATCCTAGATATTTTACCTGAATAACAGGTCAGGGCCGGCTATAAGGGAGGGCCGGGTGGTCGACGGACCCCGGCCCGACACCCCGATAGGCCCGGATTTTTTTTAAAAAAAAATTATATATATATGTTTTTATGAAAACAGTATGTATATATAGTGTTTAGATATAATTACACAATCATTAGCTTGGTCTAGTGGTAAAGATGTGTGGCTTTCAACCAAAAGGTTATGGGTTCTAACCTCACTTGTTACATTTTAACCTTATTTTTATAAAAAAAAAAATAGTATTTTACGCAACCAAATTATAAGGCCCAAAAAATTAAGGATTATTTAAAAACTAAATTGTTTAACCGAACAAGATACCCCTTTTTATAAAAGCCCAAAAAAATTTTCGCCTTCGGCCCAAAACCTTTTAATCGTTCTCGGAGCCGGGCCTGTAACAGGTAATCTAGGTTTTTTTTTAATTTTTCAATGTTTTTACTTTAAATAATAACTTTTAAATGTTGCGAAAATTAGTAAAAATACAGAATATAATTTTAAAACTCCAAATATTTGAGAAAAAAAAGTTCGAAAAATTGTAATAAATTGCAAAAATTGAAAAAAAAATGTTCAAAACGGGTTAGGGTCAATAGGTTCGGGTTAGAATGGGTCAAGGTCGGAACAGGTCAAAACGGGTTTCGAGTCGGTTTATTTGTTGGACCAACAAATCAGCACGTTTTCAACACGTTACAACTCGTTGTAACAGCAAAAGCTCGTTTAAGCGATTTTTTCAGTTCGTTTCAGCATTTAAAAGCTCGTTTAAGCGATTTTTCACTTTGTTTCAGCACCTAACAGCTCATTTAAGCGATTTTTCAGTTCGTTTCAGCACATAACAGCTCGTTTAAGCTATTTTTCAGTTCGTTTCAGCACCTAACAACTCGTTTAAGTGAGTTTTCAGTTCTTTTCAGCACCTAACAACTCATTTAAGCGATTTCAATTCGTTTCAGCACCTAACAAATCATTTAACCGAAAACCGTCCTGGACCATTCCGACCCGAACCCGTTCTGACGCGAACCAAAACAACCCATTTTGGTCAAAACGTGTTAAAACAAGTTGTTAAGTGCTTAAACAAACCGAAAAATCGCTTAAACGAGCTGTTAGTGTTGAAACGAACTGAAAAACCGCTTAAACGAGCTGTTAGGTGCTGAAACGAACTGAAAAACCGCTTAAACGAGCTTTTAGGTGCTGAAACGAACTGAAAAACCGCTTAAACGAGCTGTTAGTTGCTGAAACGAACTGAAAAACCGCTTAAACGAGCTGTTAGGTGCTGAAACGAGCTGAAAAATCTCTTAAATGAGCTGTTAGGTGCTGAAACGAGCTGAAAATTCGCTTAAACGAGCTGTTAGGTGCTGAAACGAGCTGAAAAATCGCTTAAACGAGCTGTTAGATGCTGAAACGAACTGAAAAGTCGCTTAAACGAGCTGTTAGATGCTGAAACGAACTGAAAAGTCGTTTAAACGAGCTGTTAGATGCTGAAACGAACTGAAAAATCGCTTAAACGAGCTGTTAGGTGTTGAAACGAACTGAGAAATCGCTTAAATGAGCTGTTAAGTGCTGAAACGAACTGAAAAAAACGCTTAAACGAGCTTTTGCTGTTAAAACGAGCTGTAACGTGTTGAAAACGCGCTGATTCGTTGGTAAAAAAAAGGGACCCGAAACCCGTTTTGACCCGTTTTAACCCGAACCTGTTGACCCTAACCCGTTTTAAACAATTTTATTTTTTTTCAATTTTTGCAATTTATTGCAATTTTTCGAATTTTTTTTTTTGCAAATTTTCGGAATTTTAAAATTATATTTCGTATTTTTACTAATTTTCGCAACTTTTAAAAGTTATTATTTAAAGTAAAAACATTGAAAAAAAAAAACCTCGATTACCTGCTATCCAGGTAAAATATCTAGTATTGGAACATAAATGAAAGTTCAATGGCCTGATTGGAACAAAAGTTTGTATCAGTGACCTGATTGTAACAACTTTCAAAGTTGATTACTATTTTATGGACTAATCCCAAAAAAGGTATCAATTAATTACGACTTTAAATTTTATATATATTAAGCCAACAATTCATAGGATTTACAGTAGGGTTGAGTAACGCTTTAAAAAGGGTTGGGAATGGTCCATTTTAAAAGATGTACCAAATCACGTGGGTAAAAAACTTCAATTTGCTCCTGGTTTTGGACTTTTGGTCATGCTGAAAAATGCGTTTTTTGTTCTCACTTTGATCCATATCACTTTTGGTTTTATTGTTTATTATTATTTTTACTATAGACTTAGTTTTATTTGTTGTTTTTTTTGCCTTTCATGGCTATCTGATTTTAAAATTAGTAGCCAACTTTGGGCTTTTGTTTTATCTCCAGGGGCCTGTCTTCCAATGGGCTGCAAACCAAAGTTTGGAGAGGAGGAGGGAATCAAAGGTTTTAGTTTTAACTTTTGAGAGAGATTAGCATTTTACATATTAAACAAGTTGAATTGTTGAACTAGAACACGACCTACCTATTTATTGGTGTCAAAGACATCAACCCTATCGTGAACACACTTATAGTCGTATAACCCAAACAACTATAAAACGTGTAACCCGAACTCAACCTATTTTACTAATTTATCCAAACAGTTTATATATGGGCCGATTGTAATCAAGGTGTGTATATATGGACCTTAAACAGGTTGTTGAGTTGTAATAAATGGGTTAAACGGAGAGTTGGCAGTTAACTTGCTATAGTAAACCAGTTGACGGGCCTGTACAATAGACGTGTTTAGTTAAACGAGTTAGATAATCCATTTGAACGCATCATGTTTATTAAACGAGTTAGATATAACAACAAAACCTGTATATTTCATTTCGTTTTCATATAATGTTTCAATTCAAACAAGATAGTAATGGCTTCACAAATCAAATTCATAATTTCTTGTTCCAAATGTGACAATCATCAATCACTTTCAACAATCCACTCACAAATCACACTACACACAAAATCAAAACAAATTTACACAAACAAACAAAAGCAAATTAAATAATGAAAGCTTGGACAGCATTTCCACACATCTCAAGCTTCCATTTTCTTTAAAACCAAAACTCTAGCACTCGGGTGTTTGAGTATGGTCTCTCTTCGGATCCCTACAATAGTCATACACCTTATAGTTCTTTCGAACCCACAACATCGTCGCCACCTGCTGGCGGCTCAGCCCACCCCGGGCAGATTATAGGTAATCTGGGGGCTAAGTAATGTTTCCCACGAAGGTTAGGTCCAGCAGAGTAAGTTGTACTTCAGGGAACCTGCAAAACAGACACCGTAAGCTCGTCACTGAGAAGGGGGGGGTTCCTCCTTGTGACCACCCTCCGGCGTGAGAATCAGTCTATATTGCTCTTTGAATATAAAAGTATATGAATACTATTAGAGCAGTTATCAAGTAAGTTATACGAGATAGTAGATGATGAAATGATAATACCATTTGCTGTCTTTTATAGCCGAAGGTGGGTTTCCAAGGGGTTTAGCCGGCCCAACACGCTACCAACTGTAACCTATGCACGTGCCCTACCTGTGAGTGGTGGATAGGTAGCGGCTGACACAGAGCAGGCGTGCCGTGCACTCTTCGTCTTCTACCAACTGCAGGCTAGGCACGTGGTCTGGCAGGAGTTGGTGGGCAGGCGGCGGCTATTGGTCACAGTGCTGTGGCGTGCTGTCTGCCACGCTGCTGTCAGTGAGCTGTCGCATTCTTGGTCAGATCTTTTGTCTTTACCTCGTCAGGTATCACGCAAAAGATCCTCCATCATACGGACTGGCCCATTTTGGCGGGAGTTTTCCCCCTCCCGCCTTTGCTCATTCTTTCAGGTGACACTGAATATTTGTAAGTGTTAAGCCTTATGCGTGTAGCTATGCTGTGCGGGTAGCCTTCCCTGATGGCTTGTATCCGCAACTGCGGGAACAGGCGGGTTACTTTACCATTGGGAGGCTTTTCCCTGCGTATGCAGCCTGCATACTGCGCGTAGGCTTCTCTGAGCATGGTGGGTCCTGCGGGAGTAGATGGTCTTTGCGCAGACATCCCTGTTCAAGGTGAGTCATGCGGGACCAACTGAGCCCTGCTGGGACCTACCTCTTCAAGTCCCCCCAGTCCAATGTTCTTCTCACGAATGTCTAATAAAGTGAGGTGAATTTTTGGACTTAAGCAAAGGGTTTTGAAAAGGGGTTTTTGTAAGGTTTTCCATGGGGGTTCTTCCCGCGGAAGTCCTTGTCACTTGCAGAAATTCCCGAGTTTCCTGCTTGGTCTTTGGGTATGATGCGGGTAGGTCTGTAACCTCCTCGCAAGTCAGGAGCATTGAGTCTTAGTTGTGCGGATTCTCCCTGTGGTTCTGGTAGTTTTTGAACATAGTGATCAATTATGTTTAAACCACCAATTCCATCTTGGAGCCTCAAACAACGTAGTACTCGATGTTCCCGCAATGCGGGGATATTACTTCCGTTTTCACAAGCATTGCCCAGAAGATCCTTCCTGGTTTCAATTCTCAGCGGGTGCTAGGTATGTGAAGGGTTTTGCCTTTACACTGTACCTGCGTCCGTCTTACGGTTACTTTACTTCCAAGGTATTCCTGGCGTCCATTCCCTGCGGGTGCTAGGTATGTGAAGGGTTTTGCCTTTACACTGTACCCGCACCCGTCTTATGGTTACTTGGTTGCCAAATATTTTGGCTTCAATTCCCTGCGGGTGTTAGGTATGTGAAGGGTTTTGCCTTTACACTGTACCCACACCCGGCTTATGGTTACTTGTTTGCCAAGGTAAGGGATATTTTCCCGCTTACTTTTTTGAACCTTGGTCTTCAAATTTTTAAATTTTGAAATTTGAAGAGTTGGATGGATAACAACCCAATACCTCAAACGTCGTGCGACGGTTTCTTCTGACTGTGTCAGGACGTGCCAGAAGTTATGGCGACATGACATTATGTGGTCATTCCAGTTGCTTTTTCAGGCGCGTGGGCACGGGATTTCGGGCGCGTAGCCGCGAAATCTCTGACACGTCCTTTTTGACAGCTGTTGCCAGTTCGCTTTTGCCACGCGTCATAGTTTCATTGCACCTTTGATTTCTCTCTCTTCCGTATTAAATTCATCGCATTAATTGCGATTGCTATATAAAGGGGGAGAAGGTTATTTGCAATTCACACTTTCCACTTTCATCTCTTCTTCTCCAGTAATTTCCGGCGAATTTCTCTTTTTCAGTAAAGCATTGCTCTGAAATCTCTTCTTTCTTCCACCATGTCTTCTCACGATGCTGATGATCAGAAGACTGCTGGCGAATGCCAGTGTTATCTTCCTGTCGAGCTGTACCAGTATATCGTCAGGAAGTTCATGCTCGAGTCTCTCGAGCCTGAGTTTCCTGAGCCCCACCATACTGTGTACGATGCCCCTAGTGGCAAAATCGGGGTTTATGCTGCATTCTTTGTCTACGGGAACCTTAGGTTTCCGTTGACAAAGTTTGTGTACCGTGTCCTAGAGAGGCACGGTGTGCACCTGACAGAGGTGCACCCCATGGCCATTGCCAAGGTCCGGCACTTTGAGTGGGTGTGCCGGATACTGGGCCTTGAGCCTCTTGTTGACCGCCTGATGACCTTCTATACTTGGAGGTGCATCCAAGGGTGGTACACTCTTACAACCCGTATCAAGGGTTTAAAGATTTGTACCACCGAGCGGAGTCTTCGCTCATGGAGAAGAGAGTTCTTCTTTATATCCGCTCGAGCCATCCCCATTGCCATGAAGTTCAAGAATGGCCAGCCGCTTCCGAACCTTCCCGCCATCAACTACGAGGAGGCGGAATGGTTCGCGAAGATATCCCGGGTCCAGTCCCCGGTTTTCCGTTTTCCGGAGTCGGCGATGGTGATGCTGGGGATGAGCCGGGTGTGGAAGGCGGCGAATGCGGATAAGGTTCCGATCGTCCTTGAATATGGTTCGAACTCTACCCCTTATGGTATGTCTTGTTTCTTTTTTGCTGACTACGATTTTTTCTAACTTTCTTGTTGATTTCAGAGGGTAACGATCTTCAGTCGCTCCTGAATCCGCGGGAGGAAGATGGTCCTGCGCGGATGGGTACTCGTGCTCTGGACGAGAACGAGTTGCCCATCTTAGAGCAGACTGCGGGTCGGTTCGTGGAGGTTTACCCGCCAGGCCAAGAGATCCTGAGCCACCGACGGCCAGGTAAGCCTATCTTCTACCCTGAACCTCTCAATGCTGTGCCTGCTGCTGGAGTTCATGACATTTCTTCTTCTGAGGAATCCGCAGAAGGTCCTCCACTGGTGCGGAAGAAAAAGGCTGCCGTCGGGAGAGGCAAGGAGAAGGTGGCCTCTACGGCCGACCCGGTAGTCCTATCTGACTCGGAGTCAGATAATGCAGAGGTGGCGGGGAAGCCCGGTGGTGAGGAGACCACCGCTCCGGAGGCTGCAGGTGTTACCTCCGGGGAGGCAGCGACGACGACGGTTACCGGTGTCAAGAGGCCGGCTCCATCGGGTTCGCCCCCGCTCGTCCGTGCGTTCAAGCTCAAGAAACCCCGTAAGTACCCCCATAATTCTTGTCTAGATTTGTTGTTTCAAATAAATTTAACACTTTTGCTTGTGCAGGTGTGGATGTTGACGCATTCCAGGGTGGAGTTGGAGTAAGTATTCCCCCGCCAATGACGGTAGGCTCGGTCAGCCTTCTCGAGGCGTCGACCCAGGCGTCTACGCTTGCTTCCGCTGGTTCCAGCCTTCCTGAGGCTGTTCCAGCTGAGAAGGTGTCTCCGCCGGCCGTGAGTGCAATTTTTACAGCATCTTTCACGGAGCCGGCGGTTACTGTTGCTGAGGAGACGGCGCCAACAATGGCTACCACGGCGGCTGCCACTATACCTGCGCCACCGGCACCGGCGGCCGGACCATCAGGTACGCGCCGGGCTTCCCGCCGATCTACGCCACCTTCCCGTCTGCCTGACCTGTTGGATGGATTTCCTTTAGGTTCAGGTGATGGGTTTGGCGGCTATCGGCCTGTTATTGACCCTACAGGTACGTAGGGTTCTTTTTTCTTTGTATATTTTTGTCATCTTTTCCTAACTGCCTTTGTTTCTTTTGCAGTGTCGGATTCCAATGAAGTGTATGTTCCAAGATGGAACATACGCCGAGGAACAACCCTTCGCACCCCTGTGGAGTGCGTGGATTGGGCTCGCCACGCTGCTCCTCATGGTGCGTTGGGGGAAGCCATGGCTAGCTACCAAGAGGGTAGGCTAACCAATGAGCTTCGGGTTCTCCAGGCCCGAACGCAGCCCCGCGTCGAGCTGCTTTGTCGTGAAAACGACAAGTTAAAAGCAGCTCGCGCCAAAGATGTATCTGAAGCGCGGGCTCTTCGGGAGGAGAACCGGCAGTTGGCCGCTGCCGCAGCCGAGAAGGAGAAGGCATTCAAGGCCCTCGAGGTTGAAGTCCAGGCGCGACTCGAGGCCCGCTCCAAGGCTGCCCAAGCTGTGAATGAACAGCTTCGGCTGGCCAAGGAGACTGCGCGAAACTCAACTGAGAGGGCTGCCAAGGCTGAAGCTGTTGCTGAGCCACTTCGCGAAGAGAATGAGCAGCTTAAATGCAAATTAAAGGCTCTTCAGCATGCTCATGACGCCTTGGCAATGGAAGATGCCAAGAAGCTGCAGGAGATCCTTGACCAGAGGGGGATGCTCGACCGTACTGAAAGGAAACTCAAAAGCGTCGAAGAAGCTGCCGCCAAGGAAGTTCAACTTGCCAACCTTGATAAAAGCGGAGCCGAACGTGCTTACAAAGAAAGTCAAGCTACCCTCCAATGGCTGCTTCGAGAAGCGTTGCCTGAGGTATCTTCATCTTTTTCTTCACGCTTTCCGCTCGTAATTAGAAAATGTTCTAACTTGTAATTCTTTTGTAGGTTGTGCGTCGGGTCCTTTCAGAGACCTCTTACGACGATGCAATGAGCGCAGCCCTCAACGCTTCTCACGAGGATGGGCAGAAGACTGGCTTCCTGCTTGGTCTAGGGTTTGCTGAGAGAGGCTTTCCGCCCTCCAACTTCCCTTTATTCAATGTTAATACTGAAGCTGCTTATGACCAAGCTGTGAATCAGTACGCTGCCTTCCCGCATCCAGTGGTGGAGAAGGTGAATGAAGCTGCTGCTGCTGATGATGGGCTAAGCATCCTTAAGGCTTTCCTTGGGCAGCCGCGCTCTGACGGTGCTGGTCCAAGCGGAGGTGGCCCTGAAGCCTGATCTTGAAGATCCCTTCCCCCTGCTAGGATAGCCTTGTATAGATTTCTTTTAGGCGGGTAGTTACCCAGCCATTCTTGTAATTGATTGTGAAATATTAATCTCTTTGCGTATAAGATTGTTATTTCCTCGGGTTCTTTGCTTTATAAACTTATGACTTGTATACTTAGTTTAAATTAGCAATTTCCCAAGTGTTTAGAATAAGAACCTTTGAACGTGGTTGATGATGGGTTAAAGTTTCGCCTCCTCCCTCGTGATTGTGCGGGTAAAACCGTCACTTGCACTTGGTAGGATGGCTAATCTTTACCCTCTATCTGACCTGCGTGTAGGTTTTCCTTTTCGAAATTTCTAAGGCATTAAGTTAAACCTTTGAACGTGGTTGATAATGGACTAAAGTTTTCGCTTCCTCTTTCGTGATTGTGCGGGTGTAACCGTCACTTGCACTTAGTAGGATGGCTTTAACTTTAGACCTATATCTGACCTGCGTGTAGGTTTTTCTTATCCTTTTAAGTGTTCATAAGTTAACCTTTTAACGTGGTAGACGGTAAGTTAAGTTTGGCTTCCTTGTTCGTGATTGTGCGGGTAAGACCGTCACTTGCACTTACAAGGATGGCTAAACTTTACCTACATCTGACCTGCGTGTAGGTTTTCCTTAGAACTTTTTAAGTGTTCATAAGTTAACCTTTTAACGTGGTAGACGGTAAGTTAAGTTTGGCTTCCTTGTTCGTGATTGTGCGGGTAAGACCGTCACTTGCACTTACAAGGATGGCTAAACTTTACCTACATCTGACCTGCGTGTAGGTTTTCCTTAGAACTTTTTAACATTTTGGCGTTGTGTTTATGCGGGTATTGCCGCCTTCCACACGCAACTACTTCTTCCCGTAAGAGAAGTTCATAGGTTACAAGCTATTAATACATCATGAAAGGAGAATCATTTCCATTAGAAGTGGCTCTAGGCCTTTTCTTTACAAGTTGGAATTGATCTACATATAACATTTGCGTAATTGAGCTCCATTCCATGTTCTAGGGATGGGAGTGCCATCGAGCCTTTCGAGCCGGTACGCGCCCTTTCCCAGAACTTCTTTGATAATGTATGGCCCTTCCCAAATCGGGGCCAACTTTCCTGGGCGTTGTTGGTTCGAAGCCTCGTTGTTACGCAGTATGTAGTCTCCTTCCTTGAAGTTGCAGAGTTTTACCCGCGTGTTGTAGTATTTTTGCATTTGTCGTTTGTAGTTTTCTTCACGCACGGCGGCTAAGTCTCTGCGCTCTTCGGTTAGCATAAGGTCTAACCGTCTTTCCGCATCATTGTCTTCTGGTTGGATTAAGACCCTTGGTGAGGGTAAACCGATTTCGACTGGGATCATGGCTTCAGTGCCATAAGTGAGACTGAACGGGGTTTCTCCCGTACTGGTCTTCTTCAGCGTTCTGTTTGCCCAAAGGACGTGTGGAAGCTCGTCCACCCAACCGGATCTATGTTCCAAGAGTCTTCTCTTTATGCCTTCGACGATGCTCTTATTTGCTCTTTCCACCTCACCGTTACCTTGCGGGTGTGCCACTGAGGTAAAGGTGTGGGTGATTTGAAGTTCTTTCAGCCACTGCTGTAGCTTCTTGTCAGCAAAGTTGGTGCCATTGTCGCTTACCAAATTCTGTGGAAGTCCAAAACGACAAATAATAAATTCCCAAATAAATTTTTTGATATGCTTTGCGGTTGTTTGGGCTAAAGGTTTCGCTTCTATCCATTTGGTGAAGTAGTCAATGGCTACCACTAGGAACTGAACATTCCCAGCTGCTGTTGGAAATGGGCCTGTCACGTCAATGGCCCACTTCTGAAATGGCCACGAGGAAGTGACAGGAACAAGTTCATTTTTCGGGCGATGCGTGTTGGGTGCGTAAAGCTGGCAAGATCTGCATTTTCTGATGTATGCCAACGCGTCCATATGCATCCCCGGCCAGAAGTATCCCGCGTTGTTTAGCTTGGCTACCACAGCGCGGGGGCCTGCGTGTACTCCACAGATGCCTTCGTGAACCTCCCTTAGGAGGTAGTCAGCATCTTGGTTGTCCACGCATCTTAACAATGGGCCAAGAAAGTTACGTCTTTAAAGGGTGTCATTGACCAGCTGATAATTCAGTGCTTTACAGCGTAGTTTTCTTGCATGTGACTTCGACTCTGGTAACGTTCCTGCTTCAAGGTATTTTATTATTGGGGTCATCCATGTTTCTGTACCGGTTTGGATGACACAAATTTCCTTGTGCGGGACTGATGGTGTTTCGAGGAGCTCCACGCGGATGTCCTTTCCCAAGTGGGTGAAGGCCAGTGATGCAAGCTTGCTTAACGCATCCGCAGATTTGTTTTCGCTGCGCTTGACGTGTATCACTTTACAATCATTAAAATCGCGCATGATGGCTTTGGCTTGGGCAAGGTACAGGGCCATTGTGTCGTTCACAGCCGTGTACGTCCCGTTTATTTGGTTTGCCACTAGCATGGAATCTACGTGGGCTTCCAAATTTTTTACACCCATCTTTCGCGCAATCCTCAATCCGGCCAGGAATGCTTCATATTCAGCTTCGTTATTCGTACTTGGAAAATCCAGCCGAATAGCATAAGTATATTCCTGGCCTGCTGGATTTGTTAATTTTAACCCTGCGCCTGAACCCTCGTTACTAGCTGCTCCATCAGTGTAGAGTCGCCAGACTTCATCGATTTCGTGTGCTGGGGAGGGTTGAACCTCCTCCTGGCACTCTTTCTCCCGTGAAGCGGGGACTTCTGCAATAAAATCAGCCAGGACCTGACCTTTAATGGCTGGTCTCGGCTTGTATTGAATCGCATATTCTCCCAATTCAATTGCCCATTTAGCTAGACGTCCCGATAACTCGGGTTTGCCTAGAACATTTGAGAGTTTGAAGTTGGTGAGAATAGTGATTGGGTGACCCTGGAAATATCGTCTCAACCTGCGTGAAGCGTGTATAAGTGCCAAGACCAGTTTTTCCAGGGTAGAGTACCGGGTTTCCGCGTCTGCCAGCACGCGGCTAACATAATAGATTGGCATCTGGATGCCTTTTCGTTCTACAAGCAGGACTGCCCCGGTTGCTCTATCTGTTGCGGAGAGGTATAGGATTAACTCCTCCCCCGCTTGTGGTGCCGTGAGTGTTGGGAGTTCGATCAGGCGTGATCGAATCTCCTGAAAAGCTGCTTCCGCTTCTGGTGTCCAGCGGAAGTGCGTTTTCTTTAAACAATTTCTTAGCGTTGACACAAAAGGGAACGACCTATCCGCATGGTTTGCCAAAAAGCGGTTAAGCGCGACTAGTCGTCCATTAAGTGTTTGAGCCTGTTTTATGGTGGTAGGTGATTCCATTTTGACAATGGCTTCGACCTTTTCAGGGTTCGCTCTGAAGCCATCTTTAGTAATAATGACTCCTAAGAACTTCCCTTCTTCCACCCCAAATGAACACTTGCTCGGGTTGAGCTTCATGTTTATCTTTCTGAGCGTGTTGAAAGTTTCCTCAATGTCTTTCAACATCGCCTCTGGCTCGGGGCTTTTGATGACCAAATCATCCATATAGACTTCCAAGTTTCTCCCAATTTGGGCGTGAAACTCTTTGTCCATTAGTCGTTGGTACGTGGACCCCGCGTTCTTAAGTCCGAACGGCATCATTTTATAACAAAATGTGCCATCGGGCGTCCGAAAGGCGGTTTTGTCCTGGTCATCTACAGCCATGTGGATTTGATGGTACCCCTTATACGCATCCAAGAAGCATTTAAGGCGAAATGGTGCCACCGAATCCACCTTGAGATCAATTTCTGGCAACGGATAACAATCTTTGGGGCATGCTTTATTCAAATCTTTGAAATCTATGCACATGCGCCATTGTTTGTTATTCTTCGGTACCATTACGGGATTTGCAACCCATGTTTGATATTTGCTGACGCGCACGATGCCCGCATCAAGGAGTTCCTTGACTTGGGTTCTGCACGCGTTGGTTTGCTCGGGCCCCATTACTCTGCGCTTTTGTACGATCGGCGTAACGGCCGGATCGCATTTGAGCTTATGCTCTGCCTTTCCCCGGGGTACACCAGTCATGTCGGCTGGTGTCCACGCGAAGATGTCTGCGTTTCGCTGCAGTAAGCGCTTGAGTAAGGTGCGTGTTGGATCAACAATTGTCGGGCCAATGGTAACGGCCTGATCGGGATATTTCCCATTGAATGCCCACTGTTCAGGTTCAGTGATGGTTTGTTTGGCCATCTTCGGTTTGGGTTTAGAGGAGACAGATGCGATGCATACCTGGGGAATGCCCGTGATCATCGCTACGCCTTCAGTTGTTGGCCATCCCATCATGCCGTGGACTGAGGATACCACGGCGTTGAATCTTGCCATCCCTTCTCTCCCGAATAGGATGTCATACGTATGATGTGGTTTTTTCATCACAACAAAATCCACATCCTCCGTGCGTGAATAATTCCCATCGGTGAGAGTGACGGGGAAAGATAGGATGCCCAAGGGGGTGTTCATGCTGCCGTCAAACCCTTCCATTGAAGCGTAGACCGTCTCCAGGCGTTCCTTGTCTTCATCATCGAGCTTGTCGAAGAACTGCCTGTACATCACTGTCGACGATGCGCCATTGTCAACGAGGGTGCGGGAGGTGATGTAGTGCCCCAGCTGGCTTTTAATGATAATGGGGCCTTCTTTGTTTGGGCCTCCCGGCACTCGCGGGAAGCGCACTTCTGCTTCCTTCCATGCGCATGGTTCGGTCATCGGTCTCTTCCTTCCTCTGACCTTACCATGGACCATGTTGATGCTGATGTCGACGGGCTTTCGTCCGTTACCCCTGTACCTGTTGTCGTTCCTTCCTCCCTTCTTGATAGATGCCACGAGGTGTGCGAGCCTCCCATCCTTGACGAATGTCTCGACGATGTCCCTCAAGGATGTGCACTCCTCAGTGCTATGGCCCTTTGTCCCATGGAAGTCACAAGACTTGCTTTGATCCGCATTGGGTTTCTGTCGGATCGCTGGGGCTTTTGGCCATGGCAGTTTTTCCGTGGCGAATATCTCCGTGACGCTCTTGGTGAGTGGCGTCCAACGGTTTTTCCGGTTCGAAGGGTGCGTGTTGTCCCTTCCGCCAACCAGAGGGCGAGAGCTTGAGGGGGTGTCAAAGTTTATCCTTGACTGCCAAATACCTTGCCGCCTTTTTTTGTTTAGCCGGGCGGTTCTCACATTGTTCTCCCTTGTCCTCTGTGTGTAGAGGTTTGTATTCTGGGGGAGATCTCTTCCCAGCTGTTTCTCCGTTTCGGCGAAGCGCTTGGCTGCCGTCATTATGGCATCCCATGTGGATGGCATGCCGTCTTTACCCGTCAGAGTGCGGATAAGTTCTGGGTACTCAGCGCCCTGAATGAAAGCGGCGCGAACGAGGTCTTCGCTGATGTTACCCAGACTCAGCTTCTTGGAGTTGAAGCGGGTGATGAAGTCCAGTAAGGATTCATCCTCTTCTCTCACACAGTTGAGGATCGTCCACTGCTCCTCAGTGTGCTTCCTCTGTTGACTAAACTGTTGACTGAACTTGTTCTGGAAGTCTGCCCAGTCATAGATGTGGTGGACCGGTAAACGGTCGAACCATGCTCTGGCTGCTCCTACCAGAGTCATCTGGAACATGTAGCACCACGTGGGTTCCGTCCAGTTACTGACGGTTGCCCCCGCAATGAACCTGTTCAGATGGTCATCTGGGTCGGATATACCATCGTATGTGCCAATATTGGACATTTGTTTGGCACTCCTCGGGGCGATTGCTTCTGCAATGTCCCTTGCAAATTTTGACCTTCCTGCGTTTGTGGCAGTAGGTCTAAAGGCCTTGGAGAAGTCACGCGAGCTTTTTTCCGTGACTGGTTGGAATGCTTCCCCAAAATTCCTTTTTGGCTGGGGATCCGTTTCCTTACGCTTCCCTTTCGCCCTATGGCGAGGGTTCGCGTCGGTGTCGGATTCTTCCCTCTCGGCGTCTGAGTACTCGTACTCACTACTCATGTTGAGGTGCTGGCGAGTACTACCGAATTCCTCAGCTTGTTGGACTGAACGCAAGCGTTCGTCCAATTCAGCCTGAAATTCTCTTTGACGTGCCTCGGCCCATGCCTTCACTTGATCAAGTGTTTGGCGAGGGGCTCGAGTTCGTTTTTCCAGCTGGGCATCAGTGAATCCCAGTGGAATATTTACTCCACTTGCCCCTACATGAGTGACTGGGGTAGTGTTCGTAAAATGTACTTCACTTGCCCCAGCTTGGGTGGCTGGGGTAGTGTTTGTAAACATTGTGTTGCCGGTGTTTACCCCAGTGGCTGGGGTTGTGGTTACCGGAATTTCTCTAGTCATCTTGGAAGTTTTGAGAAACTGGAGAAAGATGTAGTTCTAGCTTTATGCACGGATGGCGCCAATGAAGAAACACTAAGTGACCCCGGGCAGATTATAGGTAATCTGGGGGCTAAGTAATGTTTCCCACGAAGGTTAGGTCCAGCAGAGTAAGTTGTACTTCAGGGAACCTGCAAAACAGACACCGTAAGCTCGTCACTGAGAAGGGGGGGGTTCCTCCTTGTGACCACCCTCCGGCGTGAGAATCAGTCTATATTGCTCTTTGAATATAAAAGTATATGAATACTATTAGAGCAGTTATCAAGTAAGTTATACGAGATAGTAGATGATGAAATGATAATACCATTTGCTGTCTTTTATAGCCGAAGGTGGGTTTCCAAGGGGTTTAGCCGGCCCAACACGCTACCAACTGTAACCTATGCACGTGCCCTACCTGTGAGTGGTGGATAGGTAGCGGCTGACACAGAGCAGGCGTGCCGTGCACTCTTCGTCTTCTACCAACTGCAGGCTAGGCACGTGGTCTGGCAGGAGTTGGTGGGCAGGCGGCGGCTATTGGTCACAGTGCTGTGGCGTGCTGTCTGCCACGCTGCTGTCAGTGAGCTGTCGCATTCTTGGTCAGATCTTTTGTCTTTACCTCGTCAGGTATCACGCAAAAGATCCTCCATCATACGGACTGGCCCATTTTGGCGGGAGTTTTCCCCCTCCCGCCTTTGCTCATTCTTTCAGGTGACACTGAATATTTGTAAGTGTTAAGCCTTATGCGTGTAGCTATGCTGTGCGGGTAGCCTTCCCTGATGGCTTGTATCCGCAACTGCGGGAACAGGCGGGTTACTTTACCATTGGGAGGCTTTTCCCTGCGTATGCAGCCTGCATACTGCGCGTAGGCTTCTCTGAGCATGGTGGGTCCTGCGGGAGTAGATGGTCTTTGCGCAGACATCCCTGTTCAAGGTGAGTCATGCGGGACCAACTGAGCCCTGCTGGGACCTACCTCTTCACATACACCTTATAGTTCTTTCGAACCCACAACATCGTCGCCACCTGCTGGCGGCTCAGCCCACCCGTCCTAGCTGGAGAACCAGATGGTGGGCGGCATGATGCTGCTGAATTTGCGGCACAGGCTCCTAGCTTGAAATTATTATACCTAGCATAAAAGGTTTGATAGCGATAATCGGCTTTGTATCGACCGTTTTCAGTAGCCCATGATGAAGCATCCCATATAGACCCGTACACATACATCGGCCTTGATGGAAACGTGGCATCACTTTTCCTAGGGTACCTTCTAATTGGCACATCATCCACAAAAAATCTGCATTATTCCACAACTTTACATTATTTTAATTGTTTCATACGTGTATGAATTTTTAAGACGATACAAATGAAGCTAATTTGAGTTTAGTTTAAATAAGTTTGGGACGGTTATGAGTTGATCCTGCTAACATATTTAGTTAAACAGGTTACCTTCACGTCGAACTTCTAGGTTAACGTGTTTACCGCTAATACTTATAAATTACAGAAAACTTGTTCTATGCTAAAACTAAAACTAGCCGGGAATTTTATACTAAAATCCGATAGATAAAGAGAATGATCATGTTTTATAGTTTCGACGCAAAACCTATTTATATATATTTTTGTACCTTTTTATTATAAATATGTAAGAGAGAATCTATAATTAAAAAAATAGTGATTACATCAAAACAAAAGACCAACAGACGATAAGCTGCGTCATAACCATAACCCGAGATATTGTATATCGTATATGGTGTCTTATTTGGGTTCATGTATTAACTAAAGTGGGATTCCAAGTTTCCAACTACCTATCTGCATATAGGGGTGCAAACGAGCCGAGTCGAGCCCGAGCTCGACTAGGCTCGAGCTCGGCTCGTTTAACTTACACAGAGCTCGAGCTCGAGTTCGGCTCGTGAGTAGATTTTCAAGCTCAAGCTCGGCTCGGGCTCGGCTCGTTTATCATTTATTAGTTTTTTTTAAATAATATAATTATTTTTATATATTATTTAGTTATTTTTATTTATTTTTTATAACAATATATATATATATACATTTATATATATAAATTAATAATTATTAAATATATATTTTAAAAAATTAGATAAATGGCAGGCTCGTTTAGGCTCGCGAGCCGGCTCGAGCTCGAAAGGTGAAGCTCGGGCTCGGGCTCGTTTATTAAACGAGCTTACTTTTAGGCTTGAGCTCGGGCTCGGGCTCGGGCTCGATTAAGCTCAGCTCGTTCGAGCTTTTTAACGAGCCGATCCCGAGTAGCTCGCGAGTAGCTCGGCTCGTTTGCACCCCTATCTGCATACACGACCCATTTATTTTGGATATATTTATTAAATAAAAACCTTTTCTTGCTTACACTTTTTTAATATTGAAATGAAACGGACAAAAGTAATCATGTATTATTTGTTTTCAAATATATCTGGAATAAAATAACTTACATGATTTCAATGGGGCTCCACAAGATAGCATAGTTGTGAAAACCTTTGGTCGGATCAAACCACAGGTGAATCTTTTCTTCCCGCCCGACGATATTTCTGTCGCCGCTTCCTCTAATGTACACGTTCGTCTGCAACGTATATGGCTTCCCAAACGTCGTACCAAGAAACTCGATATCAACTTCATCATGGTTCCCAGGATAATCTTCGTTATTTGAAAGCGGTAAAACAATCGAAGCACAAATAAAAACAATTAATAAAGCCCTATAATGCTATAAATAAAATTAAAAAGATAAGTAACTTTTGCATGCATGCATGCATGCAAATTAATCAATCATGTGGTAATATTGCTTGTGTCACAAGTAAATATGCATGCATGCAAATTAATCAATCATGTGGTAATATTGCTTGTGCCACAAGTAAATATTAAGTTCATACGTAAAATGACGTAATAACCCCTGCGGTGTAGCCAGGGTGAAGCTTGATCGTGGTCCCAAAGTAGCCTGATCTCGCTCTTTGTGACTTGAACCCGCTTCCTGAAGACTTGTCAAGCCACAACACCAGCGAGTTCTGCTCGAACCGCTGGTGCTGTGAGCCCCATAAGCTCCTATAGGCTTGATTGAAGGGTATTGTGGGAACTTTGGAACTAGGGTAAAAACCAGGTGAAGGTTGACCGTTGGTCAAAGACGAAACAGTGAGCATGAAGCAAGAAAGAATAGGGAGGAAAAAAGCCATTATACTTTAGAAGAGGAATAAAATGATTTGTATGCCAAGTATGGGAACAAATGATACTATATATAGTATTGTGATTTACTCAAAATAACACATGGACCCTATTTATAACCAACCAAATTAAAAATTACAAGAAATTCAAACAATATCAAAGACTTATACTTTCGAATACACTTGGATAAGATTACATTATTAAATATAAGTCTATACTATAAAAAAAATGCATAAAGTAAAACAAGCAAATTAATCTAATTAACTTAATATTGCAAAGAAAAAGGTACGTACAAGTTTATGTTATTTAGAATATCACCCCGAAATGACGTTGGTACCCTTGGAACGTTTTCGTTTAGGATTACTGTTGTTGGTCTAACTGATTTAACAGACGAACCTCGACCAAGTATATATATTTGTATTTTTGTTAAACCTTTTTAATTTTTGTCAATATATATAATTATTTAGTTTCAAAGGTTTGACAAGAAGTATATGATTGATAGCACAATTTTGATATAATTTTTAGAGATGAAACAAATATAGAATAAAATGATAGATTTGGTGAGCAATTATTTTCAGTTGTATTTTTCTTTCACAGGCCTCTTTTGTAGACCGATGATTTAGGTAACGATGGGAACCCGACAAAATGCATATGTATATGTAAAATATAAAGGACCTACCCATGAAATTTATTCGGTTTAGATTTTCAATGCCGACAAATGTATTTATACTTGCACCATACCCTACCAAGTTAAATTGTTTTGATCAATTTATTTTAGCAATCACACCCCTAAATGTATGTAGGATAGTGTTTATATAAGCTAACAAGGTTATAAACTAATGTATTATATGAATTAAATAAATGTTTATATATGCTGTTCTAACATATAATACAAACACGTTTTATGAAAAACAAAAATAAAGAATATAAGTTATGGTGTAATTATATTATTTACCAACTCAAATAAAAAAAACCATTTTTATTTAATAAGAGACAGACATAAATCAAAATCTAGACCGCATTAAAAATCGACACGTGACATCCAATGTTTAATAGAAGAGATATAAACAATAAAACAAACTTTTAGGTGGCACATATAGGTGTCCCAAATTGTTTTTATTTATTAAATACGAAGGATATAAAATAATTTATGTGGTTTAAGCTTATTATTATTATTATTATTCAATAATGTGTATAACTGTAAATTAATAAGGCCACCCGAGGCGTATCCTAGATGAGACCCGGGTTCGCGAAATGATACGAGATCAACGCCACAATTGCCTGAACACGTTCCTAGATAGGGATTCATAGGTTCACGAACTCGTTCCAAAATGGGAGAAAGTGGGGGTAAGGTGAGCATGGGTAAAGTATTGGAATTAATGCAAGAGTTCAAGTGGTGGGTGCTTAGCTTTGATTCTTCCGGCTAATTCCTAACACAATTTTCAATTTTGTGACTTCCTTAGCATTGATTCTTGCCAATTCGACTTTCTTATTCATCATCTTCACAATAGCAGGGATTGCTCTTTCACATCGGGAACAAGTGAGATTATTAGCCCACTTTGGTCATCCACAAGTTCCCTTTTGTGATAAGTTTCACATATCAACCGATTACAAAAATCCTAATCTTAGTTTTCTTAATTCACATAAAATTAACCGTTAATTGAAATAATTTAAATCAAATTAACATCAACAATTATCATTATTTGTGAAATTTGAACAATTGAAAGACTTACACAACACACTAATCTTCGACCGGTATGCATTTGTATGAGAAATCCAATAGAAGGTCCCTGCACTACAAGAGCATTACAATTTCGATGTATCGTAAGTGTGTGACTTCAATTGCGTCGAACATGAAGACGAGAGTTGTGACCTTAGGGCTCCAAAGAATTGACTGGTGTGTTAGATAGTCAGGACGGATATGAATGGTGTGTTTGAAGGTTTGAAAAGGTAAGTAATGGGTAAATTGATAATTTAATCACTGATTGGATGGAAAACCTAATAACAATCATACAGAAGGATTCAAAGTGTATCTACCAAGAAACCACAGGGATGCAGTCACGTTATGTTGACTTCTAGGAGCATAATGTGCTCCTGCTCATAAACCAGAGGGACACAAATAAGAATTCCCTCTTTTTTATTTTAATAGCAAACTATAATTCCACAATACCTTGTATCTACAAATATTTAAACCCACCATCACACTTGTTACTTGTGAGAAGGCACACAACATACCATTAAACTAATTTGTCAAGAGTAACTGCTTCTAATAATGAAATCACGTACCGTTGCTAGATATAATTTTGAAAGTGACCATCATTGGGGATTTTCAAAACACCTAGTTATTTAAAACTACACATTGGACATCAAAGAATTAAGTAGATAATACTAAACAATTTTGCTTCTATCCAAACACTAATATCTACTTATCTATTATATCAAAATAAAAAAAATTAAGCAAATGAACATTTTTTTTATTTAACATAATTATAATAATACGATATAATATACAATTTCCGCTAAACATGCACGTCATTGAAGATATGAAAAAACAAATACAAGATCATGGGTATCCAAGTAACTATCAATGGCATATATATTTTGTTTCTTTCTTTTTGAATTTTATCTTGTTATTATTATTAAACGGCTAATTGGGATCACTGATGGGCTACTGGTCCACCCACTCATCTCCATTCTCCAAGTACCTATGATAGATAATTTAAAAAGATATATCCGCTCTAAATTTGAGATTTTTCATTGATGGGCATATCCACAGGTTATTCGTTAGGACCCTGTTAGGAAAACCGGCGTGGGTAAGCATTCCATCAACATATCGACCAATCCATATTACATGCATATCAACGATCGATGACATTTCACAGGTGAATCACCGACGAGTAAGTACTTCGCCATAAAAATGTTAAATGTGGATGACCAATCACCTTATCTTTGACAGAGCTTTCACTAGTGGAACTCTTTTTGTAGTAGTGATATGATAATTTAATAGTACTTAAAACACTTTTAACCTTTCAGAATTGTAATGTTGATCTGTTTTATTAAGTACATGCAATGCATGAAAAAGAAATAAAAAGAATTTATAGATATAAAATTATATCAATGTCTTATCAATATTAATTATAAGTTAACAAATTAATAAAATTATATCTCGTTAAATATCATTTTTGTTGTACGACCAAAATAAATTGAGATTGTATTTAAACGCAATTAGTTTAACTAAAATGATATTAAAAAGAGAATAAATTAACTACACAACAAAACTTATAAATTGAGCATCCAAGTTTGTCATCAGCATAAACTGTATTGGAAGATGGTAATGAATGTCAAAATGAGTAAACATCAATCTAGACTCTTTTAACAGTTTTATATCTAAAACTCAGCCTAATGTCAAGCTCGGGCTCAAGCATGTTTGCTATGGATGATAGGTTTGGTTAGGCTCGTGAGTCTAACCGAGTTTGGTATATGAAGCTCGGACTCAAGCTCGCTTGTTAATAAGCTTAATTTTAAGTGTGAGCTTGAACTCAAACTTGTTATGCTCAACCACGAGTAAGGCAGCATGCCGATACCGAAGATATTTAGGATGTCAAAGGGTGATGGTGTAAATTGAACAACTCAGTTTAATCTATAAAATATCTCTCACCGTGGTAGTTATGTAGGTCTGAAATTTGTTCTTCTTACTCGTTTATTATTAATTACTCCCTTCATTCCGGTCAAAGTGTCTTAGTTTAAAAAACATAAAGTTTAAGGTAGATTAAATTATTGTTTTCCTTGTTTACCAAATGACAATAATGCCCTTAAAAATTGGGTCTATAAGTACTGTTTATTAATGTTAGTTATGTGTGTTTAATTGTAAACTTGAAAATTGATTAATAAATTTTGAAAGTAGATATTTTTAATGAGACAAATAAAAAAAGAAATATGAACTATTTTAATGGGACGAAATTAAACTTTTTATATGAAATACTAAATAAACTTTTATATGAAATACTAACAATATGTTGTATGTACTGAGTTATGTTGGTTTGTTAAAAACTTAATCAAGTTCAACTCTATCTAGTTGACTTGTTTAAGTTCTCGTGTCGAGTACAACTCCAACGAGTAACATATTAACATCGTACATGATAATAGCTAGTATAAACTTCGAAACTCACATTTGATTTCTCATTTACTTTCCTTCTATATTGTTCGTTTCGTAGTGCATTACTAAAGTTATATAGTATCAGATTATTTTTAACTTATTATTTAATATTCGTATACATAAAAACATACAAAAATTATTATTAAATTCAATTCACCAAGTCACAATCCAACTCTAGCTCCCCACTCATATTAATATTAGCCCTAGACTGAATTAATATATGATTTGATTCTTTCTGTACCTTCCCGGGCATATTTTGCTAGTGTCTAGAGCACACCATGCATAATACACTATCTCCATGCAAGTATATGTATATATACTACAATTTTAAATAAAGTCATAACAATATCTAAATATTTGTTTTCACAAATTAATATTCTAAGGAAATATATATAAGCAGTAGTTAAGTTACATACGTTTTAGTAGTTTATATAAAATAATATTGCCATTATTAAGAGTGTATTATCTGTTATTTTTAAATGGTATTTGAAACAATAATTGCAATATACTTCAAACATCAAGAATATATATAACTACTCTAGTAAAGTGATGAATTTAATTATTTATCTAGTATAGTGGGGAAATAAATTCAAAGATAAGTGGAGAGACATGTAGGTGATATGATAGAATGGAAGGGAAATATAGTTTAAGCTAGGGATGAGTATATTTTATATCGGGGTGCTGATTGGTATCGGTATCGTCTTGAATTTGGTACTGATTTGGTACTCTAGGTATCGAATCGGTATCAGGTTTTTAGTTTTTGGTATCGGTACGGTACTGGCACCGGTATTTTTTGAATTTTGCACGAATTACTGGTACCGTACCAGTACTGAACCGAATATTTCGGTACCGGTACCACATATTTAGAATTTTTGGGATTGTACCGATACCATTCCGAGCTCATCCCTAGTTATAGTTAAACAAGATGTGATTTAATTAGTTCAGGATGATTGGTTATAACATCTGTTATCAATGATCAATGCTGCATGTCTAAGACTACTCATTATGGGACAATAACGCCGGATGTTGAGGTGGTGCACCTTTAACACAGTTATATTGTGCCACGTTTTTAAGTGACCAACAGTAGGCTTGTTAGCTGACAATAACAAATGTGAGTCATAAAAAGGTGGGGCTATCAAAAAAACAACCCATCGAACCATCCATAACTAGCTAGTTACATTTAAGTTTGTTAGCCCACAACACCCTGATTAACGGATATGTTAGCTAAAGTCATATTGCCTACGTGACAATGACGTGACATTTTACTAACCCTTATTTGCTAAACCAAAACATATAGCCTTAGTATTACTAGGTATCTTTATTGACAATTTGAACGTTTTTTAAAGTACTCGAATTTATAGCGTAAGTTACTAATAGTAAATGGATTAAAATCAAATAATTATATAAGTTTTGATTATTGCTTAATATTTTTAAGAAATCTGGAAAAGCATCTCTAGACGTCAATGCAATTTCTTAATAAAATTATTTGAGATTCGAATGTAAATGGCTTTACTTAAAAAATGCAATAGTTAATTATAAAATTAAGGATAATGCATATATATTGTAGAAACGTGAAATGAAGCTGACCTGACCCATGACGATGTTTCCACGGACTTCGAGATGAACGAACCACGACTTGCTTGATTCTGCTCCGACCGCTGCTGTGATCTGCTGTGACTTTTGGGGGTGTGGAGGTGACCGCTAAGAAATCCAGAGGATCTCTTGTTCACAGACACAAAAATATGGTGGTGGCTCTTATTGAGCTATTTTTACCCACCCTAGATAAGGAGGTGGAGACCTCCTTATATAGGGAGCCTCATGGCCACCATCATGGTACCCTAATGGGCCTAGCCCAGTTAGGGTTACCTCCACAAAGCCCCCTCAGCCCAATAACAAATGTATTAGCCCATATAATAAAATAAGCCCAAAACATAATAAATTAGGGTTCTTAGTACCATACCCCGACATATATAATGTTTAAGTACTTGATATAATAATAAAAAAGGACGATTAATTATATTATTCAAAGCTGAATTTCCTGAATAATTCAAAAAAGTGAGGTTAGACTATTAGACCAATTGTCGTTATAAAAAAAGACTATTAGACGAACGAACGTATTTAAGTTATAGATGACGATTTTTATTGGTGAGTTGAGACTTGACAAAATGTACATATAGACTGCCCTACCGACACTCATGTATGGTACCTTTGACTGTTTTGTTACATATGTTCCAAGGAAAACTAAGAAATCATTTTGTTGTATGCAAGCTTTTGGATTACGGACATAAAGGGAGTGTTTGTGATTCCTTATTTTTCCTCCCTACATAAGTTACAAGTTGTAACTTACAACTTATAAACTCATAAAACCTAACTTTTTTAAACGTTTTATAACTTGTATAACCAATAAGTTAAGCTATAAGGAGGTAAATAAGGAATCCCAAATGCCCCAAACTTCTGTAAAAGTTTGAAACCTAGTAAAGCACCAAATTCTAATTTTGCTTTAAACTATAAACTCTTCTTAAACACTAATCATGCATCAACTAGTAGAAAAACACATCTACCAGATCTTTGCAAACAATCAACCAGGTAAATTAAATTGAGCGTTTGTTTTAAATTAATTATAAACTAGCATGCATCAACTAGAAGAAAAACACGTATAATGAAACAATGAATCCTAGAAAACATCATAACAAACAAGGAAAACATAACAAGTGACCATCTTTCCAAATCATAAAATATATATTCAAGCAACTTTAATAAGCATTTAGGATTTCCTTCAATCATTCCTAGATTAAAGGCCACAAATTGCATAAACATCATACAACTTCATGAATAAATGATAAAGCCTAGAGTTATTCGACATAAAAAGACATTAACATTTACAAGTCTTGAACTACTTAATCAAACACTTGAACATATAATTTCATCAAAAGACAATCATGGACATGTCATTACTTCAACATAATCAGTACCAAATATTTATTACAATCGTCACGAAGGGTCAAGCTTCATCATGTATTAAGGTGATACAAAGATTTTAGCTAATACTGAGCAAGAACAAGGCATCAACAAAGTAAGAAAACATGTAAATCATGGTAAAACCAAGATGATCTAACCAAAAGTCTAAGCTGGATAGATATGGTGATGCTAGAGCTTCTTCCTAGTGATGTATGAAACTCCAAGGAACTTCAAACAACTAAATATCTATGGTTCTTGATGTACAACAATTCATACGATTTTTCGGCACTAAAATATCTCCAGATAAACGTAATATCTATATTAGAATAAATAACCACAAATGTTCATAATTTCTATCTGTAGGTAAATATAGCCTTAAAGAATAAGACGAACTGATATATGAAGAAAAGCATAGACAAATGGTGAATACAAACTCAACACACTCCATGGTGAATCTATGGTCATGCCTAGAACATACAAAGAAAAGACAAAAAATAAGGAAGTTATAATATGACCATATTAACCAAAACATACCTTATGTTAAAAGTACAAGAGCAAAAGACAAAATAAAAGATTTTGAAGATACATGACCATGTTAACCAAAACACACCCTTGTTGAAAGTACAAGAGAAAACGACAAATTTGGACTCTTCTGGAAGTCACCACTGTAACACCCCGGCTAAAGCGGAATACGCCCGGGTGTGACGTACATATTGCCCAAAACACATGTGACACTATTAAGTGACAATAATATCATTAATTCATTGATGATTCAAATAACAAGTACTTTTGCAAATAAGAAAATACAAAGAAATAAACAAGTCAAACACTTTATTATTGATAAACCTATGTCTAGTGTCTTCGCTTGTTTCATCCTCTAATAAGCATACTAGTAACATATGTACAAAATAATGTCAACTAACTTAATAGTTGGTGAGTTCACACATTTTTTTTATATAATACATAAAAACAATACAATTCCATGAAACTCGTGAAAGCAAATAAGGTCCTTTCCAATTGGAATTGTGCACCAATGTACTCGGCTAATGAGGCCCTTTTCCACTCATAACAACAAGGTCTTGAGTGCAAAGGGGGGCGTATGATCATACTATATTGAAGTAATCCATGAGCAAGTAATATTGAGCAAGTAACAAGTAAGCACACAAGTCCATGCATGAATTGTAGTTTGTAAGCAAAATCATAAACAATTGAGTTTTTGTAGGATACATATGCTACCCCCAAAACAATAAAAGAGTAAAAAAGGGGGTGTGAGAAACTCACATTTGAAACTGAAATGACAACTTGGAAACGAAACGAAAAGCACGTTATATGAAACCGAATGATCGAATCTCATAAACATCATAATTACTAACTAAACAATGGAAAATAAAAGGTTGGTTTTAAGGATCGTGCTTTATTATTTATAAGTATTTTGTTATACATTTTTAAGTATATTAATATTTAAGTTGACGGGTTTTTCATGAATTATTATTATAATATTACTTATAATTTGAATATTAGATTTAAATTATATTTACGGAATTTATCATTGTCGGTTAGAATTTAAATAGTTACAACGTTATTATATATATATATATATTATCCACATAATTATTCAACGAGTTTTAACGAGTGATTTGGTTTTTAAAAGTTGGTCTTTGAACAAAATTGCTAACGGGAATTAAAACATCTTTTATCTAACTATAAAAATAAATTTATTTGTTTTGTATGATTTATAAATATATATTTGATTTAATATAAATAAAAATAGTTTTAAAAGTATACATATATAAGACCTGCTGTAATCCGGGTTCGAACCCGGGTCTCCGTGTCCACACCAAACATAAACTACCACTGGACCAAACCATTTTTGTTGTAAACAGATGGAAATAATAATTTATAAACATCAGTTCAACTTCATCTTCTCCACAGAAAACCCTAGGTGTGCAATTCTCCATATCCAGGCCATGTTTGTTAGATTTAGGTTAAGGGTTTTGTTAGACGGATCAAACTAATGAAAACCCACCTATCAATTACCTCTAATAACACCGGAAAGTGGGTGAACGACAAGTTGGCCGGAATAAACTTGGACGGAAAAATTGATGATAATAACGAGTTTGTTTGTATGATTTTATGTCTGTAGCAAGTTTAGAAGAAGATTAGGGTGCTATTTATAGACTCAATTTGTCCGTCGGATGATTAAATCAAGTTAATGAATTTTCAATTATTAGCCGACGGTTTTAGGGTTGAATTCGAACGTCGTAGGGTGTTATTACGCATAATGGGTCTTGATTAAGCATTAATATGGTGGATAAACGAGTTTATAACCTTAAAAGTTGATTAAAATGGCGTTTTGATGTGGTTTTAAAGGTCGCCGGAGTTTCTACCGTTCGCTAGAATTTCGCCTCGCCGGTAAAACGTGAATATGAAGGGGTGAAGGGGCTGGGCTGGTTATAATATTATTATAATATAGTTTGAATTTAATTTACACTTTAAACCCTTCATCTTTGGATATTCTTATGTTTTATTCTTTAAACTTTATCTGCATATTAAACCTTGAACTTTCAAATGTTAATAATAACTTGATATAATTTTATAACTATTACTTATTTGTTTATTATACCCACATATTTTGGAGATTAATTATTTTATTAGCTTTAAATGCTCGGAGATTCGTTATTTGAACAATACAACTAGAAGGTGAACCTAAACGAACTTTAAATTATTGAATATGATATAAATTGATAACTTTAAAAAAAAATCAAGTACATTGAAATGACAAACGGTCCGGTTCAACAAATACAAATACAAATACGAATACGAAAAAATTGACAAATGTCACAACCACGGCCGTGCGCAAGCCACCACAGTCGTGTTCCCCTTTGTTGTACGATCTGACAACGAGCATTAATTACAGCATGAACAAACACGACCGAGTTTTGGCGACCTGTCAGCCTAAAAATTGAATGCTCATCTTCCACGTTCAATACACCTTACACACCATTAAAGTCAATTCACTCGCCTCATTCACCACCATTAATAAGGGAATTATCTCATTCATCCAACCTTTGAAGATTAAGGAGATTAATGATTCTTGAAAAGTTGACTTTTAAAATTCAAACTTGAGACTTGAGAGAAATTGACATGTAACATCCCTAAAATTTTGGTCCAAATTTGACAACTTAGTAAAGTTGAAGAATCAAAATCATTCTCTAAAAGAAAATAATGAGAAAATTTAAATAATGAAAATATAAACATTCTATAAGGAAATAAAAATATTCCATAAATAAAGTTATCTTATGTTAAGGATATGGAATAAGGAAATTCTATCAAACATTGAAAAATGTAAGAAAGTGAAAGATTTCCACATGGGTATACATAAGGAAAATGGAATCCATCCCACATGGAAAGTGGTAAAGATTTGGAAGCTCTTTATAAAAAGATAAAATTCCATAGTAATATTCTTTTATGCCTAGCATGCACCCAGTGGTCCTAGCGGAGGGTGCAAAGCACCCGACGTCCACGTGCACAGGCTCGGGCTCAGGCGATGGGCGCAATGTGGCACTTTGATGGCGCACTTTGCACTTCGCAACGCCGCGAGCCGCCTTAGTATTTTTGGACAATGGGAGTTAAACCCAGGAGTAACAAGCTACCATAAGACAAGGGACTAAAAGTGAAAGATTGAGTTTAGGGACCCATCGCGCTACGCGATGAGCCCAAAACACAGGTCATCGCGTATCGCGATAGACCTTGATGAGTCAGCGAACACGTGTCAGCTAGTGGTATAGCGGTAGAGAAAAGGCGGCGCCGCGATACGCGAAGAGATAACCAAGACCCATCGCGTATCGCGATGGGTTACAAAATCAGCTATGAAAGGGAGGGGTCACGACTCTTCATTCTCACACCAAATCTCTCTCTAGATTATCTCTCTAGAAATCACTCTCTCTACCTCGGTTTCCGTGCCCTAACCCGACAATCGTCACCTCGTAATCCGTGCCATACACCAACGATACCTCGAAGTGCGTGCCACCCGAAAATAACCCGACATTCTATCTCGTAGTACGTGCACGTCACGACAGCCACCATATGTTGCCTCGTTTTGCGTGCCAACCTCGCAGTTCGTGCTTAGATCCGAAGTTCTGACAATTTAAGCACCAATATGCAACATAGAGTAGAAGTGCTGCTCATACAAGCTTAGGTATATAACTTCGAATGCCCGTGTAAGGTAGGAGTTCTGCCTAAGTACTACGAGATAGAATGTCGGGTTATTATAAACATTCATGGAGATAGATGCTCGCAAGGTAAAGATGACTCAGTTTTAAATTATTAAAATATTATGAAGATTTAAACATGATTAATAAATCAAACACTTGGGTATTTATTATCCGAGAAGTTTTCAATTAAATTAATATTTTATTTAAACCAAAGTCTTCCGCTAAAAATAAACTGCAACTCTGATATATTTACAAAACAAGTACCAACTTGTGGTCACACGCCTAGGCCCTAAACCGAGGTGTGACATGACAAGCTTGGATGATTTTGAATGTAAATTGATTGTGCAAAGAAATTGTAGAGATTAAGTGAGCTTTATATAGGTTCAAAATCGTTAATAACAATGTCAAAATGAGTTAATTTGATGGATAATCATAAGGCTTGAAATCATGGATTTAGATTAACTAATCAATTATTATGACCAATTAAATGTGTGTGACTCATTTGATAAAAGAAAGATGATATAATACTTAGGATTAAATTTGTAACATCATAAATAGTAAAACAACATTATAAACATAACATCATGAACATAAATACAAAAATAATTCACCATTTTATTAATAAATGAAGTTTCGAAAGGTGTCAAAATTTTAAATGAGTTAGGTTTTTGGTTTTTATAAATGACAAATGTCACAAGCGTATCTCGGTCTACCTATCAGGTCACAAGAATTGGTTTTTGGTTCGTTTTTTTATTGTTTAAGCCCCGAACTCGTGTTTTAACCATTCAAACCAAACAAGACTCAAACCATAATTATTCTATAACCCTCCAAACATGTTTTTATCTCTATTTATAATTTATTTAAATAAAAAATCATTTAAACAAAAGAATCAATGTTTATCCACCAGACAAGTTCATGCACCCTTGCCTCAAACCCTAATCCTTCCCCATATATACTCACTCAATTTCTACAATTTACAGCTCATCTTCACCTTTGTCTCCCAAATTGTTTGAACTTGCAAGTTGTTCTAGCTAGTTTTGCTTAAGTTTGATTTTAAAAGTCAACGGAACCAAATCTTGCATTTTAATCCTTTTCATGTATATGTTTTTGATATTTTTAGTTGTTCTAAGTTATTTTATCTTAAGAAAACCATTTTCATCTTTATATAAGTTTTTTGGACATTCAAACACACACACACACACACACACATATATATATATGCATTTTAGGCCCGTTTGGTCGTTTTCGGGAAAGTTTCACTTGTTTAACCTTTTATTTGAGTTTAAATATGAAAATTTTAATTTATTTTAGTTCTACGGTTTTGGACATGTGGTAACCATCCCTGGTCTCATACCATGTCAAGGACGGACCCAAAACCAAGCACGTGTTTAACCAATATAATAAACTTTTAAGCAACCATGTTGCATGAAACACTTTAGATCTGAGTTTTCTTTGTATTTTAGTTATTATATGGTTGATATGAAAGTGTTAGGACAAATCTTGGCTCGAACCCAAGTTTCGGATAAAAATCGAACACTCGTCTTCACGAGTTAATAACGTCCAAACCACCAAAAGTTCAACCTATCTTTTTTGTTATGTTTTACTTTATATTACTCATATTACTTAAGATTTTGAAAGTGTTGGAACAAACCTGGCTTAAACCAAGTTTCGGGTAAAAATCAAGTAAAAGTCGAACTACTCGTTTTAACGAGCTAGTTACCGTTCAAACCACCAAAAATCTTTCCTAATCCTTTTACTTCATTTTATATTATTTATATTTATAAGGTTATGGTGTGTTGGAACCAAAACTTGGTTTTATACCAAGATCGGTCCGACATACACTCGCTTAAACCCAAGTTTGAGACTTTAACTAATAAAATTCTCAAACTTGTTTAAGCTACTGATTTAATTGAAGTAGTTCATATATTTAAACATTATGATAAGTTGGATTTGGATTTGGATTTGTTTATTCATAAAGTCCCAAACCAACTAAACCAAACATATTTTTAAAAGTAGGATTTTTGATGCTTACATTAGTGGGATTGTGGACACTTACACAAAACCAACCCCCTTGTGTAATTTGAGCCCTTAAGTTTTACTTTGATGAAACAACAAAGTTTCTAAAACAAGTAGAACATAATTAAAATGGTTGATGACTTGAAGTTGTATGGACTTAATTATAATGAGAATATATGTTATCATATGGTTATCTTCAATAAATAAATAAATAAATAAAAATTGTTTAATATGTTTTCCGTTTTCTCAAATAAAAAGAAATTATGGGACAGATAATGTTAACATACCATCAACCTCATACGTCGTTCTTCATTTATTTGTCCGTAGTTTAAACAATCATTCTTGTAAATCAAATAATTGCAATTATTAGTGACCGGTTAACTTATAATGATTAAAAAAAATAAAACATCTCATATGGTTTTAAATCATTTTCTGTGTCATTATTCTTAATTGATAGTTACTTACATACTTATCAAAATCAGTTTTAGGTTACAAGTTCGATTTGTTTTAAACAATACTTACTTGCGCATTTAAACCAAATTCAATTAATGATTATATGCACATAGAAAGCAAATAATTTATGGGGAATTACATATATTCCTCTCTAAACTTGCAAAATTACATATTTTTCACAAAGCATAACTTTTTAACGCATAATGTACAATGTTTTTTAAGCACGACTTACGAAAATATACGATGTTACATGTTTGGTGGTAGATATATATGAAGTTGTGCTAATAGTTTCTACTCTAAGAGAGCTTAACGTTCCAAAAGTTAGTTTCCCAACTTTCACATACAAGCAACAATGTGCACCACTTAAAAGGAGCTCAAGAGTATGTAGCTAAAGATTATGTTATATTATTTGAGAGTGCTTTATAAATGAGAGCTTTACACTTGATCTTTCAAGATAGCTTTTGTGGTACTTTAGTTGTATTTAAACGATGTTATCACCTACTTACTACTAACCATGATGTTTTAGATTGTTCTATATAAATATCTTACACTTCTAGGGGATTTCATGGATCTTTGTATCTTTCTAAGTAGCTATAAACTTCTACAAGACTTGGATAAGGATTCAAGAATAAGTTAGATTTTTTTTTTCTTCAAGCCTTTTGATCCATATTTTAGATGGATTTTCTGCCCACCTAAGCCAACAACGTCATGTCGTGTCTTCTTCGCGGCACACTTTTTATTCCATGTATTGCCTCAATGGATGCACATGTTTCTTATATGGACATCTTCTTTGGGCGAGTTCTGGTTCTCACCCTTGACAACTTCACCTCGTACACCATTCACCTTTGCAGCAACTCTTGCGTCAGTCGTTTGATCTTTCACCCTTGACAACTTCACCTTGCCTTTTCTTTAGGTAACTCTTTTTTGTATGGTGACATCATTGAGAAGTTGTTGCGGCTCCTCCTCGTCCTCGTAGGATTCCTTGCATGCCTTTTCCATCATTTCTTGCAAATTACTTTCTTTCTTTGGATAATCACGTGGCTTATGCAGTCCATCACATAATGTTGAACCATGGTATCTGACTAGGATTTTCCAGTACGTACCAATGTTATATATTGAATTGATCAAAGAAACAAATATGATGTAATTAATAGACCACTGGAAAAACCACAATCGTTGACAAATCCGAACAAAGAGATTTGGTTATATATGTCATAATGTGAGATAATCTAGCAACGGAAATATCTTTGATATTCAGTTACCCCATGTTCATACGAGCATGTAAAAAAGCTAACCATTAGATTTTGGACATGCTCGAAACTTTATCATGATATAGTGTTTGATTTTCTAAAGTTGATGTGGTTTAAGTGCACCTACGAATCTTCAACGCTACTAGTGCAATGTGGAATATTTATTTAATGGAGATGCTATAAAATTAATGAGCACGTCACCAATTTTCATTAAGAAAACACACACAATTACATATATTTATATTTTTTTGAACGCCCAACTAAGTAAAGCCGTATGTGGCCCCTATTGGCTAAAGGTAGCCCGAGCCGGCCACTACTCCGGACGGACAGCGGTCCACATATTGAGGGATTCACCGGATAAAACCCGACCCCCACACCCGCCAAATGGCACGACAGCGAGGCGCCGGTAAAACCGGATGAGATCATGACTCAAACCTTGGTCATCCCTCATATCTCCCATATAAATTAGTGACAGTGAGGTTTAAACCCCCTACCTCTCACTAGTAAAATGAGTGCTCTACCATTGAGCCACATTCAATTTATTACATATATTTATTAGAAACCCAACCAACATAACCCTTATTTATTTATTTGTTATTATTATTACTATCAGTATTTCAATACCTTTAGTTTAATCAAGTTATTATTATCCTGTCGCGAGTATAGGCCTGGGCAACGCAATGACTAGTCAAAAGACTCAAAACACTCATGAGATGGGCTAATATTTTGGTAAAGACTTGGGTTATACTAACATGGGCCTTGTTCGGCTTTCTTCTTATTTCCTCAAAGGCAGAGGCCCACTAAATCCTTGGGAAATGGAGACCTTATTTCATAAGATAAAGATCAAACTTTGATACATCCTAAAATATCAACTTGTCAATCGTCTACGGCATTGTTACAGCTTGTTATCCAATCCAACCTATTTCATTTGAGTTAAATGTATCATGTTCATGACTTCATGTTACATTTACAGTTCTGTGTCATGTAACACAATAACACATGTCATTCATGTTTGGGTTTATCAATTTCAGTATGTAAACACGACACGATTGACATATTATAAGACTTAATTTTTTGCAACATATTATATATTACAAATAGTTTAGAAAAAGCACTCCAAATGCATAATGATTATTGTAAATTTGTTGAGTTGATATTGATTACAGAAGTTCATTCAAGTTCTCGTTCAAATTTTTATAATTAAGTTCGAGGTCTAAGTCCCGAACAAAAATAGAAAAATACATCTCAAATAGTATTCTGTCTAGTACATGACATTGACAAATAAGTGGTCGATCTTATAAAGAAACTAATTATTGTTATATTTATATTATAATTAAAAACTTTGGTGCTGTAAAGACCTAATTGGTACATATTGCGGCACCCGATTGGTCCAAGTAAGTCACGATTATAAGGTTCTCATTTTTGTTATATAACATATGCATTGCACTCTGGTTAGAAGTCAGGGGAGGCTCGGAGGGTGTGCGAGCCGCACCATCGACCGGGGCACATAAGTTTCGGGGGCACAAACTTTTTTTATACATATTACATACATATGTTTTTTGGTGTTAAAAATAAAGTTATTTGCAATGGTTTATGAGATAATTAATGCTCAGAATGGTTTCTGCTTATAATAAATCGGTCGATAAAAGTTTTATCCATATACATTAGCGAATAAAAAAATTTCGTTAAGGCCCACGGCCGAGGTATTTAAATTTTAGGAGACGGCCCTGTTAGAAGTTATGAACTATGAAGGCTGGTCGGTTGGCTTGCATTTTGGTTGGTATTGTTTTTTTTTCCTGGCCAAGGTTGATCCTCTGCCTCTTATACTTTTGGGTAATTTTTCTTTGGGTGGGCATGTAACGATGATAGGTTTTTTTGGTTAGTTCCGATCTTGTGAAAAATGTAACGAAACCAACCGAATGTCAATTTTCTTTTTGTTTTAGTACCGGTATTGTAATGAACGTGACAAAAAACGACTGAACTTGCGTAGACTCACCGTCTCAACATCCGGAATCGACGATGCTCAGGTTTTACCAACTCTCGAGTTTTACCGACCGACGCCACCCCGTTGGTCCAACTCCATTTTTATATTATTTTAATTTACTTTTTTGTTTTAGTTTTAATACCATAACGCACGTAACCGAAACCGAACTAATTCGCATCAACTTACTGCCTCACGCCCAGACGCGACAACGTTTGTGTTTACCACAACTTAGGTTTTACCGACTTGCCCCGAGTTAAAATTCTAGTTATACACAAATCAGTTTGTGATTTATAACAACTGAAAATTTGGGCCAATCTAAAGAACCGACCCACCCTATTTGTTATCTATACTTTAAAATTTTTATTTCACATATTAATCATCATTCCAAATTTGAAACAGCAAGCGGGTATAGCTCAGTTGGGAGAGCGACAGACTGAAGTTCTGAAGGTCACGTGTTCGATCCACGTTCACCGCATTTCATCTCTTTCGTTCTTCTATTTAATTTTTGTTGCGTAACAGTATAATTCTGATTTTCATTGATTTTTTTTTCAATTCGTTGATTTTTAGTTTGAAACAACTTGACTTTATTTTTTTGTATTTCCATGTTTTGTAATCTTGAGGTACAAATATCTCTTCTAAAAGTGAGTACAAATAAATATATTCTTTTTACTGGTGTTATCATATTTTAGTTTTTAAAAGTGTAATTAACTTTTTATCTTGTTATGCCATTAGAAATTTCAAGATCAATAAATATGAATATTGTAATCACGTAAATTATATTACAAATCAAAATTATGAGACTTTATCACGTGTCATCACTTGAAAATATAATACATACACGAGTCGTGTTTTTACATTTTGTTTTATCTTATACTGTTCGTATAGGTTTATAAGACTCGTATAGGTGACTATGCAAGTAGTAAAGGTGTCTATGACTTGTTTCTTTCTTTATAAACTTCCCTTGATTATCAAAAGAATATGATTGATTGTCCTCCATCCGGTTAACACAACTACTCAGATGCTATAGTACCTCACGACTCAATGGGGTGATTCTTGTAGCTCTAACAACATGTCCATGTCGAGGTTATAAATGCGAACGATATACCGAACGTCATGTTTATCGAAGTTATAGTACCAATTTGAACAAATGACATGTATCTGTTTGTTTTGTATGTCATGTATATTTTCAACACATGCGGGATCGAACGCACATTATATTATATCTTACACGAGGTAGGATGAATATAGAATGACTCCACTAAGGCATTAGTGGATGGATTTGTGTGAAGTCCATTAATAAAACTATTATCATGCAAGAGTTTGAAACGAACTTGTATTGGACGCAATGTTTCGTGGTTGTCTTTACTTATACTTTAATAAAACTATTATCATGCAAGAGTTTGAAACGAACTTGTATTGGACGCAATGTTTCGTGGTTGTCTTTACTTATACTTTGATGTTCGCCGTACACAGTTTTAGTGGCGGCACATTTCTATCGTTCCATTCCCCTAGAGTTGATAGTTTGTCACTCGAATGCATATTATGTTTGGTCAGCTTCTTCATCGTACACTTTTTATTATTGGATAATCGTATTGCATATGAATACCCCCCCTCCTTGTCCAAACGTTGAGCAGCTGGATGGTTGTGGTCATCACACATCACCTATAACGTCCAACATCGTACCCTTTGAATATTTACCTACTGGCATAAATAGGTTGTTATTTTTTTTGTACTAGAATGTCTAATTGTTACCTTTGTATTCACCATCACGATCACACTTTAAAAAAGTTAATCACATAACCTGCGACGTTATTCTTCGATAATGGAGTACATATGGTCATACCAATCTCATAAACCTCTCTGGTTTGCACCCAATTCATCAAGATCTCGAGAGACACGAACAACCAAAAAATATATGTTTTTGTTCACAACAATAGTGTTAGGTAACAAACATAACGACAAAATGTTATACCTACAAGTGAAACACGCTTATATTTCGCTAGATGACACACCATGTGATGCTAGATATATAACGTCAAAACTCAACATCGCTAACTAGTTCTTTTATTAAAATTGATATTATGTGTTATGAAATGAGTCGGGGGAAACAATAATATACTAGTTTCAATGGCATTTCGTGTTGTGTCAAATAGTTGGAAAAATCTTTAATTATCCTGTCATTATGTATCATGTTAAATAATTTGTGAAATCTTGCATAACATTAAATAACTGGCAGAATCTTGTATCGTATCAAATAATTAGCCGACACGTTTATTGAAGAAAACCTTGACATGCATCCAAAACCATGCCTTCATACAAGTCGTATAGCTTTATACATTTCGTTTAGTAAAAAAGTCGTATAAGTGTATACAAGCAATTTTCTGACACATCTACAGACTTGACGTGTACAAAAAAGCTACACGAGTCGTATAGCCGTATACAAGTCGTACATATGGCAATGACATGTGTCTGGCTTGGGGGGGGGGGGGGGGTTCCTAACAACTAGCGGTAGAGCTAGAACTTTTTCTAATGAGTTTGGGATTTTTTGACGCTCGATTATTTCAAGCGTCAAAGTTTTCGGCTCCAGATGGGTCGGGTCGTTCATTCGATCAAATAAACAAAATGCAATATCACTATTACAACAAAAGTACATCGTCGAATTATAGTCAAGCTCAAATTTTATCGGGCCGGGTCGATCATTAGTCAAACTCAAATTATATCGAGCAAATATATCTTCAGTAGCATGTTTAAGAGATAAAGTCGTCATATCCAAGAACTAAACAAATAAGTTGCTCTTAAACAAATCACAATTTATCCACATATCTCAACACCAAAACCATTTGTTTCGTTTTAGAAACATCCATGGACTCGTCAACTAACATAGTACTTCTTGTGGAAAACATTTAATAACCTTTTTTTGAATTGGTGGAGACGTCATTTAGCTATTTTTTGTGCCATTATTTAATATAACTTTACTAATTGATGACCACAAAATGTCCCATATAATAGAATTTTTCAAACTCATCTTGACAACGAAACGATAAGGCGCTGATAGGTGATGGTCATTTGGTCGGTAGTAACAGAAGATCAGGCGTTGAGGCGATGGCCGTTGATTTTGTCTTTTTGTTATTTAATTTTGCTTTAGGTATTATGTTTAAGTATGTTAATTGAATTGGGCTTATTGACCGATCTATGAATAATTTTGTATTTTTTATAACCCATATACAGGTTATTATTGACCCATTTATAACGTTTGTTAGTATATTTTTTTATAGCGTTTTTTAAATCTTTTTTATATTTTATAAAAAAGAATCATTGCTAAAAGAATTTTTAACTAAATTTTTCATAATCAATGAGTTCGAATATTTTTTTAAAATGATATTGAGATCTTTGTGATTTCAAGTTCGATCCCAATGACGCCCGGATTTTACCACCATTGGGCCTTTGGGCGGATGGGGTTTCCCCGGAATTAGAGATAACTTTGAGGCGCTTAAGGACTCTGTGCGGCTGGGGTTGGGTCAGGTGGCGATGCCATCTTCCTGTTGAGTCACCCCGTACGAAGTATCTAGGCAATTTTCTTTTGTTGGGCATTCAAAAAAATTAAATTAACTCATATATTAGTGTAGGAAGCTAGTACTGTGCCATGATGATTATCAGTTTGACGTAGCCTCTTTTGAAAAGCAGATTGGATCAGTGTAATGATCATAAAACTGGTTTGACAAATCAAATGAAATTGTTGGATCAGTCGATATGATATACCTGACCAGTCATCATTGTAATGCTAAAATGAAATATTTGTGAGTTGCCTGTACTGTTGTTGCAAATCATTGTTGAAGATTCACTTGAAATCATGCGTGGGAGCTGAGGCAATTAGCATGCACGACCAGATTACTTTATAGTTTATACGCTTAAGTACAATTTATATGTATGGACAGCATTTTTCTGATACTTTTTATACCAACTTTTCTGCATTTTAAAGCAACGAATCAATAATTGTGGGGACATGCATTTCTCTATATACACCATTGTAAGGCTTCAAATGTGGAAAATTTAAAATGTTTACATCCCAATTGGAGATGACCTTGGATCATTGAAACGGTTATAGGACTGTGTGATCTTACGACCGTGAATGCTCTTATAGCTAATCCTGACCAACCATCTAAGAGGCAAATGCTTCAACCGAGTGGGCTAGCCTCACAATGGCGAACTTACACTTCAACTTCTTAGAATTGCAGGATCAATAGTAGGATCTTATATTTGACTAGCGAGATCATTCTAGTTTTGAGTTTTGACTATGGAAAAAATAGGCTTGATGGAAGGCCAAATGGAGTCCATTAACTCATATGTAATCTACCATGGACCATTGGAGACCTACTAAGACCTGATGTGTTCAATAAGGCTCAATGAAGACCACTAAGGACCAATGGAGTCAAATGAATATATCTTCAAACGACTATCTATTCCAACGGCTATATACTCCAACGATAGTATTTTTTTCAACACGTATAAATACGCAACTTGCAAATTCATTTATCTAGTTTAATAGTTTGATTGTGATCATGACAAATCGACGAAACTACATTTATTGGAAAAAATGTTGTTTTATTTTCCAACGGTCCGCAAACTAACGAATGGTTAACTCCGTTAGTCTGTTGCTTACATGGAAGGCCTAGAGGATCGTTGAAAAATATACCTTTAGTCGGGACTTTTATTTGCTAATAGAGCAATAGGGCATAGTTGTTATTATTTAAAACCAATTTTCTTAAAAAGAAACATATGATTATGTCCACGTAATGCTACCACATACATGTTTATTGACAACTAGGCGTGCTACGTAAACATAGACTAATGGATGGTTAACTTTGTGAGTCGCAGACTGCTGGTAAAAAATACACCTTTAGTTGGGACCGCAACCATGCAAGAGTGAAGTTGAGACTTTTATTTGCCAATAGGACATAATTGGAATCATTTAACAACAAATATTCTTTAATTAATTCATTAACATTTTTAATTATTTTATATATTTTGAGGAAAAAAATCCTTAAACGAGCCTAAACCCAGCTTCAGTACGTAGTACCTTAAACGAACCAAAAGCTCTGCTCGAGCTCAGCTGTGTAGTGTGAGTTTAATAGCTGGAAGTCCAAAGAGATCCATTATGCTCAATGAGCCTATATGGGCTTCCTATATAAGGCTCGAGTTCGACTCAATAACAAAATTAACGAGCCAGCTTTCTTGGAGGCTTGGACTCGAAAAAGCTTTACTCGTTATGAACTTTTATCTATCCAAACTCAAGTAGCTTGCGAACGTTTGACTTGTTTGCATCCTTATAATTATGAGTTTATATTTTCTTATAGTTTTCTTTACTGGAAAATTGATTGAAGATAAAATAATCAAGTTTTATAGTATGCAATTATTTTACGGACGTTTAAATTTGTGACTGTAAAGTTTTAATTTTAGAGTACCATTAAGACGTAAAAGCATTAAAAATAAAAAAAATTGAATGAAATGAGTAGCATTAATTTGTGTCGATCTGTAAAAATTCTTGTCGTGTTTGAATTTGTTTCGGGTTCAAGCAATTGATATTCGAACTATGCAAAAGTCTCACTTAAAACTTTAACAAAGATTGACCCAACTCAAAAAAACAAAAAAAGTCCAAATGGTGAAATATGGATGTACCGTACTACTTGTTATTATTAAATTGAAAAAAGGTTAGGAGTTTTGTTATGTTTTGTCTTGTTTACTGACTTTGGTCCTTTAGACTTTTAGACTACAAAAGTCTTTAACCCCATAAAAAGCCAACCAGCATACCCACCAGACAAAATTGTCCACACACAAAGAGGTGAAATTTTCTACTTAAAAAAGGTCAACCTAGTGAGATACTTACAAGTTACAAACAATCAAGAGAGAGAGAGAGAGAGAGAGAGAAAGATGGGAAGAGCTCCTTGTTGTGACAAAGCAAATGTGAAGAGAGGACCATGGTCTCCTGAAGAAGATGCAAAGCTCAAAGAGTTCATAGACAAACATGGTACTGGTGGTAATTGGATTGCTCTTCCTCACAAAGCTGGTAGATATATATATTCTATCTTTCTCACCATCACTTTGTAATTTCTTGCAACAAATTAATTATATCTTATATATAGTTGTGTTAATTATGAATGTATGAACACAGGTTTAAAAAGATGTGGCAAAAGTTGTAGGTTGAGATGGCTAAACTATCTTAGACCCAATATTAAACATGGTGAGTTTTCAGAAGATGAAGATAGGATCATCTACAACTTGTATGCTAGCATTGGTAGCAGGTAATTATAAGTTTGTACCCTTCATGGATTTATTTATTTTTATTGTACCTATATATGGTTATATATCTACACTCTATTTGTACAAATTTTCCATCTACATATAGTACTTCTTTCCATGTTAGGCCAAACATACATGAAACCCTAAATTATGATAATCTTGATTTATTTCCATTTATACATATTCAGATGGTCAATAATAGCAAGTCATCTACCAGGCAGGACTGATAATGATATCAAGAATTACTGGAACACAAAGCTTAGAAAGAAGCTTTTAGCTATGATTCCTTCCATCCAAAAGAAACCATCTTTTTTCCCATCTATGCCCCTTCAAACACCACCTTTTTCAGATCATCCAAAAGATAGTAATTTCTTGAATGCTTCTTCATCATTTTACAATAACTTAAACACTAGCTATTTGATGAATGTTAGCAACAATATTAACTACCCTCTTCTCTCCACAAGCACAACCACTAATCTTTTCTCAAACCCTATGATTTCCAATGAAAAACATTATTTAGGTTTTCAAAATCTGAATATGAACAAGGAGTATTGTTATAATTATAACTTCCCTGAAGTAAAAGAAAGGATGTTGATGTTTGGTTATGGTGGTGGTGGTGGTGGTGAAATGAGTGCAAGTTGTTCTTCTGGCAGTAGTTGCATGAGCAGTCAGATAACCTACAACAATGATAATCATCATCAACAAGGTTTCATGACTGATCATAACTACATTGATCAGAAGCAAAAAGGGTGTTACAAGAATCTTGAAGAAGTGAAGCAACTGAGCAGTAGCATCAATGTGGACATCAACAGCTATCTGATGAATGATGATGATGATGATGATGATGATGATGATGATGATGATGATGATGAAAACAAGACAACACATATTATTACCGATGGGTTTTATAGGATGATTGATGGAGGTAATTAATTAAATGACTGTTACTGTTGTAGTTAAGAAATGTGTCAGGTTAGAGATCTCTTTGGATTCACAGTTTCTTGGGACCTGTGTTGATCTGTATTGATGGTGAAAAGTAATATGAAGTTACATTAGATAAGGGGATTTCATGGTTGATATTAACTTATGGTTAAAGTTTATGTATTTCAATAATTTGAGGGACGTTTATTGTACATACTTTTCTATGTATAAATATTGGTTTGTAACAAAACAATCATTTATAACGTGGATATACCCAGAACCGACTAGCGACCGGACTTGTTAAGCATATTTGGTTCGGTTCTCAGTCTTAATTAATTTTGGGCCCTGTAAAAACTAAATTTGGAAACATTTATTAGCGTATATAAAGATTTGTATTCAATCTTAACCCAACTCGAGTCCAACCTAAACCAAAGAGACTGAGACCACCCCACCATGTATTGGTCCGGTCGTTCGTTTTGATTCTCCGAAAAATTCAAGTTCAAGAACAATTCGATCTGATAACTACTTGGCATGTTAACTTTTTTTTTTTTTCATTTTTTCATTTTTTCATGTCAATCTATTTCCTTCTCTTTTGACATTACCCCTCTCTTCTCTTTAGGCTCTACACCTCTATCATATGAAGGTATTTTAGTATTCAACGAAAAAGATGACTTTATGTTTCTGAATTAATTTTTTAATTTAGTCAAAAGTTAACTAGAAAGTTATGACTAATGCAAGATGTCCAAACAAGTTTTTTTTAAAAAATAATAACATAATCAAAGTTCAAATGGAAACATTGGATTCACCTTTCTACCTAATATACATACATGAAAATTCAACGCAAACTTGCGTTGTTGGTTTAAACCGTTTATATATACTGATCAAAGCATGTCACCCTGGCAGGCAATCCGTTGCATCCCAAACATTTATAGTTAAAAATAGCTATCATTAGCTGTACGTCTATTCATAATCGTGATTAAACTAGGTTTAAAGATTTAATTAAGCCGTAAATGATCTTCACCTCCCATTGGTCTTATTTGAAGTTAGATAGCAGCTTGAATTTTTGTGTCATTAATGTATGAAGATGGTGACACATTTATATATGAAATTGATGAAATGGATGCGGTGGCTATTGAAGATGCTTCTAAGCAACACCAATAAATCAAACCATTAGATTTAACTAAATATAAAATCTCAGTAAACTATCATTGGCCGGAATATTGTAAGTATATATTATAAAACTGTTAAACACCTACCAATGATATGATTCAACGTTGAAATTCGAGCATCAAATTGACACTTGTTTGCTATATTATATGTTTTTATCATAGTATATTTTGGTGATAGAAAAGTTTCAAGGAAACAACAATAATTCAAAGGCTTAAGGGGCACATGCAAATTTATATATTAAAAGTTTAAGGCGTTTGCATTTTAAATAATTTTAAGTATATTAAAATCATAACGTAGTAATTTGTCAAAACCTCAATATGACCTAATCAAGATCTGCTAGTTTAAAGATAACATATTTCATGATCATTAAAACTATGTGTCTAAACAACTTTTGATGGCATCAAATCCATAATTTCACTTGATAGATGTAAACCAAAGTTTGATCACGTTTTCAAGTCCATGCGATACAAGTCTATAACATATATAAACGACTTCTACGAATAAGTCACTAACTATGAAAAACAAGAGACTGTATCAATTAGAAGTTGCCTAATTTTGGTTACAACACCTGCTAGCTCAATTATAAGGATATTGATTTATAGTCCATCAAAAGGATAACCATCATATATAACCTATTGAGTTAATTGATTCAGGTTTGCTTTACCGTGGAAGCTTGTGATTATTGGAAGCTAGTTAGTTAGTTATTGAGTCAATAAAATGTCTGGATCCTTTGCTATTGGATAGTTGTTTTTGATTCGGTCTATATATGTTTCCATTGTAAATTGCCTATTTAAGGCTTTTCCCTAGCGCACCAGTCAATCAATAAACTTGTTCTATTATCAATCTGATCCAATAAATTGGTATTAGAGCTCAATTAACGGGTTGTATATTTAATCACACTTGTAATACTGTAAGCATCTCGATGACGAGTTATACCAAGAGCATCCTCTTTGTGCTACTGGTGCTAATGGCCTCTACTAACACCAGTGGTACACCCTCTACCCCTCTTCCAATGTTTAAATGAGATGGATATGAACTTTGGAAGATCCGTATAAAGAAGATTATTGGAAGAATCCTTCACCACCTACATGCGTTGAGTTCATAACCTATATTAAAAGTGTGGATAACACATCGTTGTTTTTGTAACGTAATTGTTTGTATAACTAAAGTAATTACTTTACTTTTTATGATCAGAGTAACACTATAATGATGTTTACTCTTGTTACATTAACAGTTACGCTACTTAGAACTAGAGCAATCACTCTTTTTATAACTAGAGTAATTATACTAAAATGATATTTACTTTGGTTATACTAACAATTCTACTTATAACAATAGTAGTTACTCATCTTATAACTAGAATAATTAATTTACATTGATATGTACTCTATTTATTCAAAACAATTACTCCAGTTATACTCACAATCACGTTACTTAGGCTTAGGGGCATTGTCGAAGCTTCATTGAGACCCGGGGTGGCCTCGGCCCCCCTGTTTTGTGCATAGTAGTGTAAATTTATCCGTTTTCGTCCGAAAATTATTATACGTAGCGTAAGTTTAGCCTTTTTGGCCAATATTTTGACCCCCCCCCCCCCCCGTGCCTCAGTCCAAACTTCGCCACTGCTTAGGGGTATACTCTAACGCCCAACATAAATTAAGATGACATGACACTTTATCGGTGGATTAAACCACTTCCCACCTGTGTTAAATTTGTTAAAAATGGCCATAGATTAAGCTTTCTACGGGTTAAAAGACAAAAAAAACAATATATTAAATTAACAATTAACAGAATTGAGATGAAGTTAAATGGATTAAACAATTCCCTTTGAGTGAGATGGAGTAAAAGAGAGAAAAATGAGTGATATGATGCATATGTTGAATTAAGAGAGGTTAAAGTATACCTAACTGCCTTAAAACTAAAGTAATCACTCTTCTTAAAACTAGAGGAATTACACCATAATAATATTAACTCTAGCAATACAAAGACACAAAGTAATTAATGTAGTTGTAATAACAACTACGTTACTTATAACAATAGTACTTACCTTTTCTTTTATATTAAGTACACTATAATGATATTTACTCTAATTATAAAAATAATTACTCAAGTTATACTAACTTTAAGTTACTTTTATAATTAGAATCCTCTTTTTTATAACTAACTACAGTACAAGTACAATGATATTTACTCTAGTAATATTAATAATTACACTACCTATAAATAGTTTGATACTTTTATTGTCATCATGTTGATTTTGCTCTTTGCTTTGTACCATTCGCACGGTAAACTAATTTGCACGTGATTGGTAGTCTATTAAGGTCATTTGTTTTTAAAAAAATTTAGAACTGAAGTTTATATAAAAATTCACAGTATTGAAATTTAAATGGCATTTGTTAGACATATATACCTTATTATAATAACATACTAGGTAAAACAAAAGGTAATAAGAAAGAAACTGATCAATTACTATTAAATGAAATACTTTCATTCGTATCTTAAATACACATATCCAAATGGATCCAACATGTTTCTCTATTATTATCTTTTTCTGTGCCATATCATTGTTAACTTGTGTGTTCTTCCTTACTTTTTAAATATAAGTATGTTATTTCACGAATGGGGTGCAGCTCAGTAAAGATTTGGGCTGAAGATATCAAGTTTTCAAGATCGAATCCGATTTCAACAGAGTTTTATCATATTGGGTTTTTGGACAGTGAGTTTTTCTCAACATAGGAGATGACAGGCTTGAGCTATCCAATATTGTCAGTGATCGCAGGCGTATAAGGTCACATTTTACCTTTAGATTAACACAGTAGTTAGGCTTTTCTCGTTTGTGTATATAAAAAAATATGTTATTTCCATCGCTAGGCAATCACTGAAATGATATAATAAATAATAAATGGGGTCCAAAAATACACAAGAATGCAAGATCCTTGTCAGGGTATGCTGCTGTCTTCCCACTTGCCCGCTTAATTTTATATTCCTTACATTTCTGTGCCAATTTTTTATTTTTTGAAGTTGTAAATTTGAAGTCGTCCGATTCGTTTTCGCAAGTTTATTTTCAAACTAAAATGTCTTTAGCATATGAAACATAAGCACAAATATATGAGGGGAAGAGGGCTAAAATTTTCAAAGGAAAACCGGTAATCGGTCTCAAACCAATCCGACGGTTTGTAATCTGTTTGAGAACGCGAACGTTAAAACCGATTTGAAACTACTTAAAACATTTGCTCTGGTTAAAATCGTTTTCAAACCAACCTGATCATTTTCTCCTTATAATTTAGTTTGAGCCAGAACGGTTTTGACGAGCTTTGACTCAATCCAATCTATAGTATGGGCCCAAAACCGGTTTTATGCACCTTTATAACTCAATTATTAACCGTATTAGGCTCGAAATCCAAAATAACTTAACTTTGAACCGAAAATTCAAAAAATGTTTCAAAGTTAAATTATTATAAACAAATCATGTCCCTCGAATCGAAATTAGTCACATATTCATCATAATTTATTAAATCCAGAAAGTATAGCAAAACTCAATCCACACACCAAAAGTACCCAAATCGACCCGACCCTGCTAGACCCATTACCATCCGTGTTGATCAATTTCTCATGGTGATATTGGAAAACATGAATAATATGATAAACCTATAATTATATGTGTACCTGTTACAGTATGGAGAGTAGTAACCGCAGCAGGGTATGATGTAGTCGACATGTTTGTCATCTTGATCGAGTTCCCCTTTAGGATGTATAGTTAAGGATGGTTAGGGTTCTTGAGAGGAACCCGGTTTAGAAGAGAGAGGAGACACATGATTTTCTTATTATGTGTGTGAGATTATGTTATGATGTTAATTTATTCTCTCTATATATACATCAAAGGGGAAACCCTTTATTAGCTATTAAGAGTAATATGACCCATCAACAATTACTAAGCTAATATATAATAAGGTATAATTAATTATTTTGATCTATTATTATATAAATGATAATGATGGCCATATAAATAAATATATAAAATATATTTATTCTTACATTCTCCCACTTGGCCGAATAATAATTTATTATGAGTATTAGATAAGCCTGATCAGGAGTTAACACTCATTTTAGTTTTAAACTCAAACTGGAGCAGAGAAATACAGTCATTGAATTGAACATCAGCTCAAGACCCCCATTAATCATACTGCAGTCTTTTTTTAAAACCTAAGTAGTTATGATCAAAATTTTCAAGTAATCCCTTCAAACGTTTGATTTGTATAATAATTTGTCTATATGTCATTATGCATGCAGAACATATTAAGAGACATACAAAATCAAAACTAGTGAGGAAATATTAATAGTTAATCATTCATAGTGCGATATGGAGTTGTACATGGTCATCAATAAACCCCTCATGATTATAAGCGCTTTCATAATACTTACGGGTAGACCTTTAGTTATAGGATCCTTAAGCATATCATGAATGTATTCGATACGAAAAATTAGATTCCTCAATTCGTTCATAAATGAATAATTAGTTTCATATCGAAATTTAATGCAGCACCTCTCAAACTGTTAATGTTTAAGAAAACATGGTAGCTGACTTTATCACAATTAGTCTTCAATATATGAATTATCTGGAGTTTAATAAAACTTCTGAGTTCACTAATAAAGATTCAACAACATTGTAATTAATCAACATATTATGTCGTTATGACTTAGGTTGTAATCAGTTCATTATGACTCCTCCATGAGATAAATTTATCTTCTGACATAAGAATATATCCCGAAAATTACATTTTCTTATCTCTGAATAGGACAAAGTTTAGAGTAATCTACCGGTTTGAATTCTCACGTTTTCTTTTAAATTATAGTTTTTCGTTTATTTTAAAGATATTTTAATACTCTTTTTAGATCTTTCACATTAATCTAGACATATCTAGTGTGTTGCAATTTTGAGTAATATTTGAACGAGTATAGACTTGAACATACATAAGGCTTCTACTTAATGAAGCATAAAGTAATAATCTCAATGATCCTATTATCCTCTAAATAGAGCAATATTGTTTGTTACATGTATAAGGACCCATTTAAGATAAAAATTATAGAACAAAACTAACGTCCCTTTGGGTCTATCTCAGAATGTTATGATATCTATTATGTAAGGGATATCTCTGAGATCTATCACATAAAAGTATGTACGAACAATGCTTTGACTTACGTAACATATACTTTTCAGAAGAATGTCATCTATATAAGGACAAGTTTGTTTTTAGTTGCTCCCACTCATCTTGAGGTAGGTACATTAATCCACTAGGTTTTTGATGAAAATAATTGTATAAAAATTTCATCACATTTTGATGTTTGCTTTAACCTATATATGGATTTTATTGACTTATATACTAAATGTTCTTTATCCTTCAGTTTATAACTTTTAGGTTGTGTTATGAACATATAAATATGTAAGTCAATTGTTAGGGAAAGTTGTTTTAATATTCATCTAATGTAGCTCTTAACTATTATAAGCTACTAGAACAATAATGATACTTAAAGAAATCTTTTGTAATATAGGTAAGAAGATTCTTTGGTAGTTGATTTCTCCTTGAATATAATCTTTAACAATCAATTATGCTTCTTTGTGTCTTAACGTTTGTGTTAGGATTTAATTTAGTTATGAACACCCTTAGGTGTTTCAACAAAATCTTAAACGTCATTCTGACTTATGAAGTTTAGTTTAATTTGCTAATAATAGCTTTATTCCATTTAGAATATTGATTGATTTAATGGTTTAATTAGAAGGGTATGATCATTAAACTTTCCAACATCCATTTCAACTGTAGTTAGGGAGCTTACATAATCATCAAAGTTAGTAGGTTTTAAAACCTAGATGACCTCCTGAGTTGATTATTGGGTTTATTTGAAGTTTTAGTTTTATGAAATAGCTCTTGGTTAGGTTGCTATCATTTTCAGGATTTTAAGTGTGTAAGAGTTGGTACAGTATGGTGTACAAGAGCTGTAATTGAAGTTAAATTTGGAGTAAAATTTAATGACTATTTCCCCCCGCCTCTTGTACTTCTAACAAGTCATTATAAGGACTTTTACTGCTCCTACTGATCTCAAAAACCTTTAGGAAATTAGCATGCTTAGGGTCAATATTTAAAGACCAATAGATTCTAATAGAGAAACAAGTTAATGATGTAAGTTGGCGTAGTTTTTCTTGTGAAGATTATTTTAGTAAGGAATCGGAGTATGTCCACATTTAAGACACAATGAAACTTTTGTAAGAGTAGTAATAAATTCTAAAGAGATAAGTTTTGATGGAATAGTGTTGTGATGGAACAGTGTCTTGTACAAGAGGTGTAATTGAGATAATATCAAGTTTTCACTCCCCACCTCTTGCAAATCTTGCAGATTATGATCAAGACACTTAATGCTCCCACTAATCTTTAATGTCTCTAGAAAAATTACATAAGGAGTTTCAATGATGTGCGCGATGTGGGAATATGTCATATATGTTAGACTTGATTTGATTTCATTAACGTCCATATGTCATAATAAACTTAGGGACATATTAGAAGAAATCATATTAGGTATATATGAATGGATTTCTTTAAAAACCATGGACCATAGAAGTCAGATTAAATACAAGTAAATAGCCTTTTAAATGATAAAAGAATTATGTCTGAATATTCCATTTTGAATAAGTTCCATGAATGTCAGTAAAATATAACTTATGGTGGACCCAGACTTATTCCTTAAGCCAAGTAATGTTTAGGGCATCAACACATGATTAAAATCACTAATAATGAGATTAGATGAAATTCACCCTCATCAACCATGTCATGATTTCTCATGAAATTTGGTTTTAATGGATGAATTTTATAAGTTTCATTTGTCTTTTGTTAAATTTTTATTTGCATGATAACAAAAGTTGTGAAAGTATGTAGTATCATCTAATTCTATTTAATAAATGTTTCAATACAGATATTAATAACAAATAATATGAGAATTTAAGGTAAGAGTGACTTTATGTTAGCTATGCAAACCTCACAACTGTAATAATGTAGCTTAAGTATTAATACTAAATTCTGATTGATCTCCATAATATTTAAGGTATCATAAAACATAATTAGAAGACAGTTTTTCATGGTTATAATAGCCTTAACATTTAAATTTTGTCACCAACACTCATGTTAGTTATTTGTTGATATCGGTAAAGAAACTTATAGAACTAGACTTAACCTATCATGTTAATTGGAATATTAGGATTAGCATATTTAAATATCATTAATATACGACTACTGTTTTAGCCAAATGTTCTTTTGAATTATGGATAGCCTTGTTACTTATGCCTAATATAATAATGACATATTTTTATAACGAGACTTCTCCTTATAGAACTTAAAGTTGGAAGTAATACTTGTATTTTGTCTACGAACCATAGAATTATCCTCTTTAAGGTTTTAATAGTGGTGAGCTGAATAACATCTTATGTTCCACTGCCATATTCTGTTCTATTACATGTGTTGCTAATCAACATACTCATTTTCCTTTTGTACTTACGCGTGTTATAACTGATACTTAAGGCAACAAATTGTAATAATAGAAAATTTTAGTATGTACTGCATTAGAAAAGTGTATTTATTTCCATGTGTGAGCCCTTAACTTTATGGGTCATGGTATTGTACATAATTATGTATTCAGCAATGCAATTTAACCTTATAGTTAGAACTTTTAAGGAGTGCGTGAATCTTAGGAGTTATTTTAATTATTTAATAGATATGAGATTAGTTTTAGGAAAAACTAAATCTAGAATAACTCTATTCTATAGCATGAGTTTATTGATTATCATAAGAGACTTTAGGTTTGACCCATCCTATTTTTCATGCTCTAGGTTTCTTCTTTATTACTATTATTAGAAAGAGCAACGAGATGGTCATGTCTTGTGGATAATCAAAAAACGAGAAGAGCTAAAAGTTAATGAAACTCTTTATGAAGCAAAACATATTTGGGTTTGAGATTAAAGTGGATGATTTGAATGAGATAATTATTTATAGAAGAAAATTATAGTGAGTAATTTTATGGAATACTAAAATAATACATATTAAAATTTATGATCATTAGATTAATGAAGGATCATTAATGTGAGGATCATTATATTTTATTGAAGATGTGATATGTCTATTATTAACATCAAACTAATAGACTATAATTAAAAGTTCTACTTAAACAAAAAATAAATCACCTTTGAGCAGAATTAGAATTTATTTAAGTATATGTGTGCAAAACAATTGTAACACATCACCTTTGGGCAGAAGTGAGACAATTATTTTAATTATGCACGAGTTAACTTTGCTGGATATAAATGTAACATATTACCTTTGGGCAGAAATGAGACATTTAAATCATGTAAGCAAAATTAACAAAGCTTTGTAATTAGACTTGAATGAGGAGTAGATGTGTAACACATCACCTTTGGGCAGAAGTGACATATCAAAATTCATTCAAGTAAAGCTTTTATGTTTTGTAAAGGTTTTTAAGTTTTAAGTATTTACAAAACATTTAATTAGTTAATAATAACCTGTTTGGATTAGAAAAGTTTTGGTTTTGTAATGAGTTCTCGATTCTAGTAATGAGTTCTCGGTCAAATTATGAGTTCTCGGTTTTATCGGGTTTTCGGTTTTTAATAAGTTTTCGGTTTTTAATGGGATCTCGGTTTTAATTAGATTTCGATTTTGATGAAATCTCAGTTTGACCGAGATTTCGGTAAGCATTAAAATCCAAAAATTATTTAAGGTAATAATATTTTGGTTCAAATTGTTAGAGATTAATTTTATCTCCAAGATTTGTTTAATTTTGAAATTTATATTCTTAATAATTATTCAGATTTCAAAAAATCTTTTGAGATTTGTTTTTCAATTATTTTAGGAAAAAACACAATCATAATCTAAATTTAACCAAAATATGCATTATTTTCGAAAAACCCATTATGAACACGAAGAACATCACCGAAAAACCATAAATTTTTAACAGGTTTTTAATGTGAAATCGGGTTTCAAAAGATTTAAATAGTTTATTTATAAACCGATTTCAATGAGTACAAGCATAAAAAAAATTTAAAATTAGGTTTTATCAAGATTTTAGATTGAAGTCTTCCGGTTTAAATCCAGATTTAATGGAAAACCATGAAGAACTGATTAAACAACATCGCTCTTGATACCACATGTTGATCAATTTCTCATTGTGATAATGGAAAACATGAATAATATGATAAACCTATAATTATATGTGTACCTGTTACAGCATGGAGAGTAGTAACCGCAGCAGGATATGATAAACCTATAATTAAGAGTAATATGGTCCATCAACAATTACTAAGCTAATTGTAGGTTCCCAGCCGGATCTACACGGAATATCTCGTTCTACGTAGGTGCGGAATCCCTACGTAAGACGATACGAGCGTAGAAGACGATACACGTTAAACACAATCAAACACACGTTACAATAAACAAAGAACATGTTGTATTGCAACTGATAACACGTGATATATCAATCACCGATTACACAAAACTGAACAACTCCTTCCAAAACCTAGCCGCAGCTAAACATTTATAACATACGACAACTTCGCCTAACATGTTTAGGCGAAGTTGTCACTAACTTCGCTTGTTTCACAAGTTCGCCCATATCAGGCGAACTTGAGACACAACTTCGCTTAATTTCAAATACAAAACATACTAACTCGATTACAGACACTAGATACTGAACTACTGACATCATGTACCAACAGACTCCCCCTTGGCAGTAGCTTCATATCTCTATCTTCAAACACGTGTCTCGTAATCCCAAAAATCTTGTATCTTCCATCTTCAAGCATGAACGCCTTCTCGTACATAAACTGAAACTACTCTTTGATATTTCTTTGCTTCTTCTTTCCAAGCAGGAATGTAAAATATCTTTTTCTCGTTCAGCACCTGCAGATCAGCTTGAGACAAATTCACTAAATGCATAGGATCATATACTCTCATCAGCTCTTGTTCATCTTCATCCTCCATTACTGCTTCAGCTGTTTCACAATCAACGTACCACCATTTTAGATCTTTGAGCACATCCTTGGGCATTTGTTTCATCGGCACTTCTTTTAGACACCGGATCGGCTTATACTTCATTATCATCCAAGGCTTGCCATCTGCTCTCATTCCTCTGTCTTTGTCTTCAACGAGCTTTCCTTTCTGTGGTTTCAACAGCTCGAACTTTTTCTCCTTTATGCTTTCCTTCCAGACTATCTTTCCAATGATCCTAGCCATGTTATTATCACTCCTGTTTATCAACCCCAACCTGGCTAAGTCCTTCACTTCACATTCAGGCAACGTATTCAACGATCTCAACAGCCTCTTGAAATACTGAACCCCATTATACCGTTTAATCACAAAAAGCCTCAACTGCTCATCATATAACCAGCACATAATCCCCTTTTTCGATTCAGCATAACCCCTGATGTTGTAACTTTTCTTGAACATAGTAGGGACCGCCGGTTTCTTAGTCTTTACGAACCACTGAGCATAGCCTTCTTTCCATCTTGGCTGCTCCTCCCATTCTGTCTCATCACATCCCGTATCTTGACCCAAATCTGACTTTTCAACCTCTGGAATTTCATGCTCAACATTCTCCTCCACAATCTCTCCCTCTTCGACTTCACTATCAATCACGATCTCAGCCCCTATCTTCTCTATCTCCTCCAACAGTAACACATCCTCATCACCTATAACATCATCTAACACCTCCTCAGCATCCACAACCACCACATCATCACCCCCTAAACCGCCAGCTGCACTCGTTGACTCCCCCTGAGATGTGGAAGTCCCAAGAGCTTGTTCAGTTCTTGGCAACTCTCCACCTGCACCTTTCGATGCATTGGGATCATCGTCTCGATCGTTACGCTTTTTTGTCCTCAGCTCGTCACCCTTACAATCGGGTCGAAACGATCTCTGATTAACGTCATGACATAGATTATAAGATATGACGACACTACACACCTATAAATCGGATTGGTATTTGTCAAAGATAACAAAGATTGAATCGAAAAATAACTTCGCCGAGGTTACTGGAAGATAAGTTCGCTGGGTTTGAAAATAATGATGAGTCTGACCAATAATGTCTTTATATAGGGTCAAAGATGAACAGGTGAAGTTGGGGCTAACTTCGCTTACCCCTTAAGTTCGCCTGTTATATTAACTTCGCTTGATAACCATGTTACAAAACAGACCCTCTAATTTGAACATTATGCTTTTAACTTTTAAACCTTCCTTTAAAAAGAAGAATGTTACGATCAAAGACCAAGTAACCAGATATAAAGACATAAAACGACATAAGTAGAATAAAACTTAGAAATAAAGTACACGGGATCAAATTTCAGTCTCGACAGGGACTACCACGTTTTAGAAAAGATCCGAACAGGAATCATACTAATTAAGTGACTGTCACATAGATCCATGTTCAGCTGTATTATGACATAAAGAAACAGGTTGTAAGCAGGTAAATAACTTAGAATGGTTTTCATCGCTTCTATGATACGGGTTAGGTTCAATTAAGTTCAAAATATAAATGGGCAACATCTCAGAGATTATGATGTCTCCTATCTATTCTCAAAGCGTATTTGGCTTTCCCCAAGTCACCCCGAGTTGACCTCGGCCCGTAGTGTCTGATTAAATAGTAAGTACACGTCGATCAATAGAGTCTTCTTCCCGTTCTCTATCTTGCATCTTGATTGAGAAGTATTAACATTATAAGCTCTAGAATGTCTCAATAACACATAATTTTTTTTTTTAATAAATATTTACACAGTTTCAGAGTAGTAAACAACTGCAAGTCCCGAATCTGGATCACTGCAGTTTCTTGATACGCTATCTTCACGGGAATCAGAACACTCACGAGCTCGTGTATGACTGGGTAATCGCTTTTCTGCCTATCATTCTGAAAGATATATGCGGAGACATACACAACTCTTAATGAGTTTCCACTTAAGATCGAGGAGATTTAGTTAGTATCACTTCTACTTTTACGCACCATAAAAAGCTACCATGACATAAAATGACTGTTCTAAAGTCTTTTAGGCCTAATAACTTCACTAGTTAAACACACATAATCAGTTTGTCTATCACTTTCCAAGGTTGGATCAATTTTCTTTTAAACATAGTAAAGAAACTTCTTACGAAGTAGTAGACTTGAAAAATTATTTCATCTCCCAATAATAAAAAAAAAATTTAACTTCTATCGCCCCGATCAAGTCGAAGTCTTCAGGTAAACGGCTATCCTGAAGATCCAATGGATCAGCTGGACCGACCACATACGAGTATGTGTCCTTCTAACTAAGTATGAACGACTAATTTTCAGCGAAAGAATAAAAACACATCATAAACCGCCCCGGTCACTTTCAGTCATCTGGTTAATGGCTATCCTCATACTCTACAGGTAGAAATGAGGACCAAACATATCCGAAGATATGTCCTTCAAACTTAAGCAACCGACATAATTCTAAGCGATAGTGAAGTTTTTTTTTTTTTTTTTTTTAAACAAAAACGAAAAACACGGTTACTCGGGATTGATCATCCCATTTAGCTCAACAAGGTTTTGAAAACGAGTTTTGTCGAACGCTTTAGTAAACAAATTAGCGAAATTATCTAACGAATCAACCTTTTCGAGCACTATCAATTTCTTCTCAGCACAATCCCGTATAAAATGATGACGGATGTCAATGTGTTTAGTTTTGCTATGCTTTACGGGATTGTTAGTTACTGAGATAGCAGCAGTGTTATCAATGCAAATAGGAGTATGTGTGAAATTCAGACCGTAATCGCGCAATTGCTGTTGTATCCAAAGAACCTGGGAGCAGCAGTTCGATGCTGCCATGTATTCTGCTTCACAGGTAGAAATGGCGACTGAGGTCTGCTTCTTGCACTGCCATGACACTAATGTGCCTCCAAGAAACTGACATCCACCTGTTGTTGACTTCCGATTCTGATTGCATCCTCCATAATCAGAATCTGTGTAGGCGACTAACTCCAAGTCTCCTCCTTTCGTGTACCACAACCCTAGCTTAGGCTTGCCTTTGAGATATCGCAATATCCTCTTCACACCCTTCATGTGAGATTCCTTTGGGTTTGCCTGAAAGCGAGCACAAAGACAAACTGCAAACATAATATCATGTCTAGATGCAGTTAAGTACATTAAAGAACCTATGATTGCCCGATATTGGGTGGGGTCCATGTCTGCATCACTGTCTGAATCAGCACCCAGTTTATGGTTGACGCAAACTGGAGTATCAAATGGAGTGCTGTCATCCATCTTGAAGCGTTTGAGAACGTCTTGGACATATTTAGTCTGATGAATGAACATCCCATCTTTCTTCTGATCAACCTGCAGTCCTAAAAAGAAAGTTAGTTCACCCATAGCACTCATTTCAAACCTCTTTTTCATGACGGCTTCAAATTCCTGACACATGGCGACTTTTGATGCAGCAAAGATGATGTCGTCCACGTAGACTTGCACCAGAAGAAAGTCGCTTCCTTTTCTCTTAACGAACAGTGTGCTATCGATCTTTCCCCTTTCAAATTCATTGTCAAGCAAGTAATCGGATAGAGTTGCGTACCAGGCACGAGGGGCCTGATGTAGCCCATATAGCGCTTTACTTAGCTTGTACACGTGATCAGGAAAGTCTGGGTCAGGAAAACCTGGAGGTTGCTCAACGTACACAACCTCATCGACTTTACCGTTAAGAAACGCACTTTTCACGTCTAACTGGAACACCTTCATCTCCTTGTGTGCAGCAAATGCCAAAAACAATCGAATCGCTTCCAATCTCGCTACAGGAGAAAACACTTCATTGTAGTTGATCCCTTCTTGCTGATTAAAACCTTTTACAACCAGCCTCGCCTTGTTCCTGATAATTATCCCTTTTTCATCTCTCTTGCATTTGAAAACCCATTTTGTGCCAATCGCATGCACATTTTTCGGTTTTGCAACCAAATTCCATACCTCCATCTTCTTGAACTGGGCTAACTCTTCTTGCATGGCTTCGACCCACGAGCTGTCCTTGAGAGCCATTTGATAGTTCTTTGGTTCAATCTGGCTGATGAAGCAGGTGTACAAGCATTCGTTAATGATGCCTGTATCTTTAATGCTTGTGTAAACACAAGTTTGCTCATTCAAGCTTCGTCTTGTTTGTACACCGTCGGACAGATCACCTATCACGTTCTCCAAAGGGTGATTTTTGTGAACACTCGTAGTCGGAACCGAACTGACTTGCAGATTGTCTTTCAGGTTCGAAGGTAGCTCATCAATGGGTGATTGTTGTTAAGAATGAAACGGATTGAAGAATTCCTCTTCTGTAGAGGCAGCAGGGGTATCGACAGCATTTGACGAGGAAGGTTGACATTCATCGTACTGCGGTCGTTGCACAAAATTTTCTTCCTCATCATAAAGCATCTTCGTAGCAATTCTCTCATCAACTTCTGCACAATCCAAGTAAGGCAAATTAAAAGATTTAAAAAGCCTATCATAGTCGAAAGCCCCAGCGGGTCCCGTGCTTGGTTTTGGTGATTTGTAACTTGTGATGTCAGTGTTACACACCACCTCAACCTTGCTGGTCGATAGATTAAAGACTCGTCTGTTGGGGGTCCCAACAACATATCCGACTAAAATATCTTCGTCGGCTATCTCACCAAATTTTGAGTTCGTCTTTAATATCGAACACGGGGACCCGAATGGTTCGAGACCACTCAAGTTAGGCTTTCTACCATGCATAAGTTCATAACATGTTTTATTCAATCTTTAAACAGTTAAAACTCTATTAAGGATATAACAGGCTGTAGCAACAGCTTCAGCCCAGAACACCACAGGAAGTTTAGAATCAGCCAGCATGGTTCTGGCTCCTTCAATTAGCGTTCTGTTCTTCCTCTCAGCCACCCCATTTTGTTGCGGAGTATACGGAGCGCTGTACTGGTGGTCTATCCCTTTCTGTAAGCAGGATATCTCCATCTGATAGTTTTTGAACTCTGTCCCATTGTCAGTCCTGATGTATTTAACCTTCTTCCCCATAATATTCTCAACCTTGGTAATCAAATTCATTACCAACTGAACCGTTTCATCCTTTGTCTTCAGGAAATATACCCAAGAATATCGAGAGAAATCATCAGTTATCACCAAGCAGTATGATGTTCCACCTAGGCTTTTTACATTCACGGGACCGAAGAGATCCATGTGAAGTAGGTCTAGGGTACTGACTATTGAATTAACCTTCTTGGTGTGATGAGATTTCTTGTGTTGCTTTCCCTTTTTGCACGATAAGCATTGGTCTTCAAAGTTGAAATATTTCAAGGGAACACCCAGCACCAGCCCATTCTTGACAATGTAGTTCATTTTTCGAAGATGAATATGCCCCATTCTTCGATGCCATAACTCGGACTCCGATTCAGTTTCTTTTGACAGAAGACATGATTCTTCTGTTGCCATCTCAGTCGACCTCATGTCCATAACATATGTATTCTTTTCCCTTGGAGCCTTCATTACTATCCATTCCTCTGGTATCTTGAAACCAGGATACAGTACGATCGCTTCATTTTTGGTAAAGTGCACAGTGTAATCTTTGTCACAGATCTGAGATACACTCAGCAGATTATGCTTCAGCTCTTCAACGAAATTCACTTTTTCTAACTTCATTTTACCATTAGTCACCGTCCCAATTCCAGTAATTCTTCCACCACTCTCTCCAGCAAAACTTACTCTACCTCCCTGAACAGGTTTCCATTCGTGTAACAAATTCTTGTTACCCGTCATGTGCCGGGAACAGCCGCTATCCACAACCTATAGATTGTTTGCAGCCCTGTTCAACTGTTCCTGCACGATTAAAGCAAAGGATTAAAATCTGGGGACCCAAGACCTATTGGTCTTGGGTCGATTAAATCTGTTAAAAGGCATCTCGTACTTTGGCTGTCCAAAGTTAGTATTAGAATGATTTCTGTAAGTCCTAAAAGGATACCTTCTAGTAGATTGACTCTGAGGCCATCCAAACCTTCGTGAATTAAATGAATTATTACTAATGATTTGGTTGTTAACAGGGAAAAACTGAGATCGACTTCTTTGAAAACCTGGATTAGTCCAATATCTGAACTTTGATGAGTTTTCATTTTTACCATTATAGTAATTACTGTTAGTTCTACTCTCAGTTTTCGAAGGCCTCATACCTCTAAATCTCTGATTCAGAGGGCAATCAGCAATCAGGTGTCCTATTTGATTGCATCTGAAACAGCTCCTGTGTTCAACTTTCGTCTCAACAGTTGTTTTAGATGTTGAGGTTGCATTACTGCCCGTTTGTCTAACATATGGTGGGACATACGGGTTTATTGGAGAATTCTTTTCTGTTGGTTTATGTTCCTCTCCACGTTTTAGTAACACAGCCTCTTCTTTTGTCTCACTAGACTCAGATGTCTTGTCCGAATTTGATGAGACAGGACTAGGAACAGAAATCTTAACATTAGAAACAGGCTTACTTGTTTCGCTTTTACTAACTTCTGGATCTTTAATCGTAACCTTAACAGGAACTGTCTGACCAATTTCAACATCAACAGATTTCTGATTACTATGATCATAAGTATGGTTATGATTATAAGGAGGTGGAACTTCAGAATATCCAATTCCTCCCCTTTTAACTGGAGAACGTTGATCACTTATGAGGTGATCAAGTATTGCGAAGGAATTTCTAAATTGCTCAAGCTTTCTGTTTAGTTCCACCACTTTCACCTGGTAATCAGCTATCTGTTTATCCCTTTCAGCAATTAGTTTGGTTTTCTCTTCTAACACTTCATAGCTAAGATCAATTACCTGTATTTTTTCAGCTAGACTGGCTTTAAGACTTCTGATATCTTTCTCACTAGCTTTTATTTTTACCGTGTAATTTTTTTCTCTAGTTTTAGTGTAATAATGATCTTCTTTTAATGTTCTAAATTGAGCATCCAAACTAACAAACTGATCAGTTATTGTTTTCAGCTGTTCAGACAGATTTTCACATTTTGTACAAGGGAGTTTAGAACTTACCTCAGAGAGCTGATCTGTCACCTCTGCCATATAAGCTTGATCTTCTCTTGTCTCTCTGTTTTTTCCTTCAGTTTCGATGTTAACCAAGTTGGCCTGTTCGAACACTTCCTCAACTTGCAGATTCCAATTGTATTCCCCGTTCTGTCTGGATATCATTGCCCTATTCTCGTTACTTCCCCCATTCGGTTGTGTTGGCCTGTTCTGACTACGTTCTACACGTTCATTTGTGCATTCTTTAGCAAAGTGTCCATTCTGTTGACAGTTATAACACCGAACCTTTGACTTATCAAAACCTGGTCTTTCACCAACGAATTTTCTACCAGTCTTCTTCATAAACCTTTTAACTCTTCTTACTATCATTGCCATCTGCCACTGCAGATCCATCTCCTCCAGATCATCAGCATCGATCTGATCATAGTCTTCGTCTAAAATTGCAGGATCAACGATTTTACCTTTAATGTAATTTTCGTAAGAAGCAATGATAGAGACATAGAGAGCAAACTGATGTTCAGCAGATTTAACACTCATGGGCATCTGAGAGTAGTTGTTGTTCGGAACGCTTGAAGAAAAACTACCCTTTGTTGTTTGAGGTTTAGAAGTGTTTGATCCACCAGCTACGAAACACACATCACCATCCATGTTGAGAGTTACATGACCATCATGAGTTGAGTTAGAGCTCGAGTCTCCCTTTGAGTAGTAAGCAGACGATTCTGACTTCGAACTTGAACTTGAATTAACTTTCGCACCATACATTCCCGGATCCTGAACCTGATCAGTTGGTGTCTCTTTTCGAACCATGTTAAGTTCAAAAGTTCGTAGTTTGTTGACTGCTGTTTCCAAGTCAATGTTGGCAAACTCTTTATCTTCTCTCATCAAGACAGTGTACATCTCCCATTTCGGTGGGAGAGCATCAAGGAGTTTTATTACGATCTCCTCTTCTTTGTAAACAATGGAATAATTGCTGAGTTCGGTCATCAGGTGATAATATCTTGTGATGATATCATCAAGTGATTCATTCTTCAACTACTTGAACACCGAGAATTGGGTTTTGAGTAGCTTAATCTTGGATGCACGTATCCCCACATTACCTTCAAATCGGTTTTCAAGCGCTTCCCATAGCTCTCTAGCGGTTTTATATTTCCTGAAGGTGTGAAGAATCTCTTGTGGAAGAGCCATTGTTATCGCAGCATGAGCTTTGCTTTCAGCCTCATACATCTTCTTTTCTTCCTCTTCCATCTTATTGTATTTCTTAATTTGTTCACGACCCTCATACAAAGCTGTAAGGCCCCGTTACCGGTAGCCCTACTTTCGTGTTGGATTTACTCATAAACACAGTTCTAAATATCAGAGTTAATTAAAACATTTACGCGGAATATAAAACTTTCATAAAACATTACATAATTCATAACTTGTCTCAAAACATCCTTTGTCTTTCAACATTAAAGCATTAAAATTAAAACATCATAAGTCTTCAAATGCCAGACTCTTGTACAATGCCACGTGTCTCCTCAAGCAAGCCGCCTCATCCTACTCACCTGCGTGCATACTAAAAGTCAGCTACGCTGAGTGAGTTCTAGTTAATCATACACTATACAATACACATAAACTTATATTCTTTCATTCATACTTTCATACTTTCATACTTTCCTACTTTCGTTCTTTCATACTTTCATTCTTTCTTTTGTATTAACTTACCTTCATATCTTACGTTATAAAGAGCATTACGCCCTACATTCCTCGAGTATTATTAGGGCTCGGTACCCTCCTTCCTCGAGTATTATTAGGGCTCGGTACCCTCCTTCCTCGAGTATTATTAGGGCTCGGTACCCTCTTTCCACGAGTATTATTAGGGCTCGGTTTCCCTCTTTCCTCGAATATTAGTAGGGTTCGGTTCCCTAGTTCTCGAATATTAGTAGGGTTCGATTCCCTCTTCGTTACCATACAACCATACATCATACCTCGAGTATTATTAGGGCTCGGTACCCTTTTCGTAACCATACAACCATCATTTCCTTCTTTTATTAACTTTATCACTTTCATACACATAAGCATTCATATCATACCTATCTTATACATAGCGTTACAACCTGACAGTACGTGCAATATCCGAATATCGTTCACGTACCATCAAGCAATCATTCATACATTTCACATTATCACATAAGGCATACACTTATCTCTTAGGATAAGCGTATTAACAAACATATTGAGTATGCACACAGCCCCGAAAACATAACACATAAATGGGGCTAGAAACTCACCTGAACACGGTTACGTTCACCGTTGATCGTAATCCCTTTCTTCAGTTGCGCACGGCTGACTGTATAACAAGTACACGTATCAAACAACTATCACTACTCATATCATCTTTCCAGTCTTAACTACTACCCACAACGAACGGGGGTCCGGGGGCAGCGCCCCTGGCAGCGGGGTCTAGGGGCGGCAGCCCCTAGCAGGGTCCAAGGGGCAGAGCCCCTGGCTGGGGTCGAACTTGACAGTTTATTTCCATTAACTGTCTTAACACATTTTTCATTAGATTTTTAATTTATTTTCTAATCGAACTTGACTTTAGGCGAAGTTAAACCTTAGGCGAACTTAGCTTTAGGCGAAGTTGTCATCAGGCGAACTTGGCTTTAGGCGAAGTTGTCATCAGGAGAACTTAGCTTTAGGCGAAGTTGTCATCAGGCGAACTTGGCTTTAGGCGAAGTTGTCATCAGGCGAACTTGGCTTTAGGCGAAGTTGTCATCAGGCGAACTTAGCTTTAGGCGAAGTTGTCATCAGGCGAACTTGGCTTTAGGCGAAGTTACCAGTTAGGCGAACTTGGCCTCAGGCGAAGTTATCGCTTTGAGGGCGAAGTTATCGCTTGAAGGCGAAGTTATCGCTTTGAAGGCGAAGTTGCCCAGATGCAGGCGAAGTTGCCCAGATCAGCCGCTGTTTTAGTTTCTGACCAGCATTTCGAGCGATTTTAACACCCTTGCTATGGTTCGACATCACCCCCTGCGTTCCCCAACCGTTTCCGGTCGTATATACGCTATAAAGCTCGGATCTTTAAACTTCAAAGATCAAGAATCATACCTTTTTGAGCTTGTTTGGATCTTGTTTAACTTGTTATCACAACTAATCTCTCTCTCTTTCTTGGATCTCGCTCGATTCTTCCCTCGGCCGGCCGGCGGGTGCGGTGTGTGGTGTGTGTGTTTTGGATTGTGTTTAGAAAATAGATGGAATGAAAGATAGTTTGGGGTTTTAGGGGATATTTATATCCCTTAAATCCCATGGACCTAAGGCCCCTTTCTCATTTAACCCATCTCAATTAATTTAAGTCCATGATCCGCTCCTTACTCGATATTTAATAATTAATAACGCGAAATCACTATACATAACTTTCTTTATTCAACATTATAAATTTTAGGATGTTACAAAAGCCGTTGGTGGAATGTATCCATCTTGAATGCACACCTACATCTTAGCATCTTGATATTTAACATACTGCTCAAACCGATCTTTCCAAGCCACGAAATCGGTACCCTTAAGCATTTTCGGTGCCTTAGTAGCTGAACCTGCTTCCACCTCCATTTTCACCAGTTCCGTAATATTTATAGAAGTCATCTTTGGAAGAAATACAAACGAGCACTCAAAGAAACCAAAAATAAAAATTTTATTCTGAACAGTACTGTAGGCGAAGTTAAACTTAACTTCGCTTAAGTCTTTACTTCGCTTGAATTCTTAACTTCGCTCCTTTTTAAATTCGCCTGATTAGGCGAAGTTGTAGATAACTTCGCTTAAGTTAAGCGAACTTGTGAGGTAGGCGAAGTTGTTAATAACTTCGCTTAACCTTATATCTTCGCCTAAACCCTACAAACAGTAGCGGCAACTTCGCCTGATGAACAATTGTTTTTGCAGGTTTGATTTTGACGTTTTGCGAGGTATGCGAAGGTGTAATGGGTTGTATTTGATGGTGGGATGTGAGTAAGACACAAAAACTCGGTATATTAATGTAAACTCGTCCCGCGAATAGTCGAACGGAACGATTTCTACACCCGTGTGATAATCCCGAACCACACAATCACGAGCAAATGCTCTGATACCAATTGTAGGTTCCCAGCCGGATCTACACGGAATATCTCGTTCTACGTAGGTGCGGAATCCCTACGTAAGACGATACGAGCGTAGAAGACGATACACGTTAAACACAATCAAACACACGTTACAATAAACAAAGAACACGTTGTATTGCAACTGATAACACGTGATATATCAATCACCGATTACACAAAACTGAACAACTCCTTCCAAAACCTAGCCGCAGCTAAACATTTATAACATACGACAACTTCGCCTAACATGTTTAGGCGAAGTTGTCACTAACTTCGCTTGTTTCACAAGGTCGCCCATATCAGGCGAACTTGAGACACAACTTCGCTTAATTTTAAATACAAAACATACTAACTCGATTACAGACACTAGATACTGAACTACTGACATCATGTACCAACACTAATATATAATAAGGTATAATTAATTATTTTGATCTATTATTATATAAATGATAATGATGGTGTGACACCCCGCACTTTCACGTCAACACCGTTAACCCAAACTTCGTTATCTTACACGTCATGCATAACATTTACCCGAGTCATCCACATGAGTCTGTCGGTATGCGTTGGTGATTAATGTTGAATCAGATATGTTTAAATAACTCGGATATAATTATGATGTGCAAGATGAGTTTTGTGTTACATGATTTAGTATATTATGCTCGCTTAACCTGCCTTCAGTTGTCATGTAAAAGTAATATATCAAGTATGTGTTTATAATATTATCTATATGAAATTACACGTTAAATGATTATGTGCTTAGTTCGTAGCTTGTTGTGTGAAATTTCGATCAATGGCGCGTAACTTCTACGTTTTAAGTTTTTATGAAGTATTATTTACAACATAACAACGAGATTTAACTTTTATAAACTTGGACTAACGTTTTAGTCATAACATTTCGTTATAACCCGGTTCGTTGTTAAAAAGTTCGTTTAAGTCAAAAATTGATTCAACAAGGACCATTCTTGTAATTTAGATTATATTTATATTAAATAAAATAACCTAAACCCTAATTCCTCCTAACCAGCTGATTACGATCGTGAAACCCCAACCCAACCTTCATCATCTTAAATCAAGCCAACTAAATGCAATTGACGGTGTTTCTTGATCATCCATCAATTCTACATGCATAACAGTAAGATTGATCTTTAAATTTCGTTTAGTTTTATGTTTTTAATAAGTTATTGTGAAACCCTAGATGTTAAATCTCTGTAATATCGATGATTATGATGTTAATTGATGAATTAGAACCCTAGAGATGACATAAACATGTTAGGGTTTGAGTTTTGATGACAACAGTTAGCTGGCCGATTCGTTCTTGTTTATTTTTTGGTTTGTAACTTGATGTTAAACGATGATTCTTGATCGATTCTTGATTCTAGGATATAGTATTCTGAGTCTAGTTTCCAGAAAGATAAATTTTGTAATATTTGGACAAGGTTTGAATAGTTTTTATGATTTTACAAAAACATGTGTCAAAGCTGATGCGGGGATTCAAATTCTGGTCTGTTTTCCCGACATCATTACTTGAGATTAACACAGCCAAATGAGTTGGTTCCACTTCTGGAACTTAGCATTATGAGTCTAAAAGACAACCCAATTGGCCTTGCACAATTTGGATAAATGAGTTTAGAGAACCATGAAACAACTTTTTGTTGCACAATCTGCTGAACTGTTTGTACCTATCTACAATGATTGAATTATTGTGAATTTTGTATGCATGAGAAAATATACTAAAAAAATTGCTTGAGAAACCTACTTCTTATATGCTACTGTGGTAAATTTTGTACAATTTATCCTTAAGTTTTACTTATTGAATAAAATCTGTTTGTACATGTCATAATCTGTCTCGTGAACTAAATGATCATATGTTGAGTTGTATGATGAATATTTGGCTTATTTGCCATGATATGATGTGTGAATACATGTTAAGACTTTTTGGTACAGTTGACATTACTTATTATCACCAAAGAGTCATCGTGTCAAGTTTGTGTTTGTGTGTGAGCCCATACTTGGGTTTAAGAGTCATGTGTTGTTGAACACGTTATCATAACTTAAACACTTGTACTAGGTAACGGTTAGCGAGTCAAGTGCATCCTTTTGGTTTTGAGATAAGTATATTACACGCGACGCCAGGTGAGTTCATGCTTTTTTTTCCTATTTGTTTTCTGGAGAGAAAACACAAAACTATTTTCGTATACTTGTTTTCTAAAAAGAAAACACCAAACATTTTCCTTACTTTTTTTAGGATTGAAAACACTAAATTGTTTCGTATACTTGTTTTCTGGATTGAAAACAAAAAACATTTGCCTATACATGTTTTCTGGATTGAAAACACCGACGCACTTACATACTGGTTTTCTGGAGGAAAACGCAACAACTTATTTTGGATTTATGTAATTTCTTATATATCACAAGTTTATACTAGATGCCCTTATATCACTTAAAGTCCTTACGTTACCTTGAACCGATAGGATGGGATCGCGGGGTTATATGGAGTAGTACTACTGGGTTTGACAAACCCCACCCGGGCTAGTCGCGCTAGCACGGCTGTGATGTCGTAAAACGGGTGTTATATTTACATAACTTTTATATGCCAGTGTTGGTGATAGACATGGTAAGAAGGCATACATACAGTCAGCTTCGGTTCAAACGTCTAGTAGCTTGTAAATGGGTTAGCTACCCTGATATATTTGAAAGATGCTAAATCTACTACACATATACTACTTATGCTACGTAAACTACATACACTATTTATACTACTTTTTACTACAACTTTTGAACTCACCAACCTCGTGTTGACCCTTGAGTATTTATACTTGCCCAGGTTGCTAGATGTGCTAAGGAGCGGGTTGCATTGCATATGTTAGGAGTCACAGTTGTCGCATGAACTTTTATTTCACGTTGTATTCATTTGATGGGTTGTGCATGTTTGAGCACATGGTTTATTATTTTAAAACATTTACTTTACACTTCCGCAAAACTTTAAACTCTTTGGTTTGGTTTGGTTTTTCTCATTTTTGAATGAGACATAAATAATGTTTTAAATATTTGAATTGGATGTTTGGTATAACAAATGAGCTAGATCCTGGTATGTCACACGCCTCGTGGTTAGACTCCGTTAGTCGAAATTTGAGGGTGTAACAGATGGCCATATAAATAAATATATAAAATATATTTATTCTTACAATCCGCACATTTACCACTTTTGTTGATCATCTACAAGGTTCAAAATCAATAATCCTTGTACCTTCATTCCAAGTCTTTTTTTACTTCCAAATGGATCTAGCCGTGAATTCTATTGAAGTATATATTACAAATTTAAAATATTTAGCATGATACAAACTTTAATACAACATTTTAGTTAACAAAAGAACGTACAATTGCTATCAAGACTTCAGTTTATTATTACAAGCCACATATCCTACAAACACCAAGTTGCAGCCATAAAGTTCCTTATGTTTTATGTATATTTCCTTCAACTTCTTTTATTTTATAGTCCACATGACGATCGATCTTGGCATGTGCTCATCCCTACAAACACATATAATGTTCATGCAAGTGATTAACAATTAACGAACTTTAAATTTATCAATTAACATGGACTAACTTTATCAACAAAGTTTAAAATCATGAAAACACGACAAAGGAGAAAGACTTACCTTTACTCGGGTTTTTATTCAGCAGCCTGAGCTACATTAATAATGTTTTTACGGTCAAATATTTTAATCCAGTAGCCATCAGGATCTTTAATAAATGCAATCCCTTTCATTTTCCCTACATCAAAATTATACGCGGTTTCACAATCATGTATAAATACATTACTCGTATGTAAAGTTACCTTCATCAGGCTTTTTGACAAATGGAACGCTTAGACTTTCAAATCTTTTACACGCGGTGTACGTGTCATCAACCGTTATACCAATATGTCCTGCGCATAATATAACAAAGTATTTAAGGGAGAGTGAAATGGTTTGTATACACAAGGTGCATACTAGCAACACTCGTACCGAATCCTCTAGGTTCTGAGTTCCCATTATGGTACGCTTGGAATCTACGGTCTGTTTCACTACCCCAGTTGCTAGAAAAATGTTACAAAATGTTAGATTTAAAGATGACGTGGCAAATATTTGAAAATATAAAATTTCCCACTGTGTAATCTCAATGGTAGCCTTTTTATCAAATGTCCATTGTGTACGCTCGATTGGATCTTTAGGAGCGGATGACGTGTCCTGTGAAGAAGAATTTATGGTGATTTTATTGAAGTGATTACATAATCGGAAATTAGGTTTATGGGTTTTAAAAACAGTTCGCTCGATTGGATCTTTAGGAGCGGATGACGTGTCCTGTGAAGAAGAATTTATGGTGATTTTATTGAAGTGGTTACATAATCGGAAATTAGGTTTATGGGTTTTAAAAACAGTTCAGTTTCGTTTTTTTTTTATTATAATTAGTCACTTGGTCTCGTAACTTTTGGGGTGAAAAAACAACCTAAATGGCTAAATTAATGATGAACTTCGGCTTGAAACTTTGGGCCTAAGCTTTTCTATTAATTAAGGGATGTGTTATTCATACACCCTTTATAGGACGTATGTAGAGATAATATGTGTGTTAAAAGGGTGTGTAAATATCCAAAAAGGGTGTGTGAATAACCATCACCTTAATTAATTAGTAGAACTTTAGGGCTACACCATTATAATCTATAATTTCAATAACAAAAGCCAGTTTTGTCAGGGAATGGTTTGGTTTTCAAGAGTTTTTAATCAAAATAGACTAAAATAGCTAGGCATATCTATTTCTTCATATTTCAAACTCTATGAAGTTTCTTTCTTTTCTACAGTTAATAAAAATCATTGTTTTAGACGATGCTTATGTAGAAAGCCTTTTTTTCTAGTATTTACTAGTGAATTTGATCTTTCTTTACATTTTTCTTTCTATAGTGGAAATAGTCGCACGTAATGACAGATCACGGCCATATTATTAAAAGCTTGTGGTAAGAATGGGTTTCGTTCGAGCGCTCGAAAATAATATTCCAAAGCTTTTGTGTGTTCTCCGTTACTTGTGTGGATAAGTCCTATGTTATAGAGTATAGTATCTAATTGATAAAGTAAGCACCGTAAAAATCTTCAATAACAAAAGCCAGTTTTGTCAAGGAATGGTTTGGTTTTCAAGAGTTTTTAATCAAAATAGGTTGGGAGGAATAAATATTTACCAAAATTGGGAGTTTGAAACTTATTTACCAAAATATGTGTTTTATAGAGATTTGTCTTTTCCTTACATAATCTTATTGGGTAAAATTAATGTCTACTAATAAACTTTTATTGAAGAAAATAATGTCTAGTTTCTTGAAAATAATTGAGAAAATGATTATAAAAAAGGTACGTACAAAATAAAAAAAATAATTGTGCTTAAAACTAAAAACAAAACATACAAGAATGAATATCAGTGGAGCCACGATATAGCCAAATAACGAAATTAATATATTTTATTTAAAATGCTCATCACGTAGAACAAATTCCTTTTTCTCTATAAAATTTATTTTCATCATTATGTGTGAAAATTGTTTCCGTTCGTTAAATATTAAAAAAAAATAGAACACATAGTTGTGTTTATTTTTTTCTTCTCAACATTCCGATATAATATTTGTTGAAAACAAATTTGTATATGAGTGTTGGTAACGTATGGTATTATGACAAACCAAAACGATTCCAACCAAACAACATGAGTATTGTTATTAGTTTTACTGGGATAGGTACCCGCATTCATTTTTATGGTTTTCACAATTATGTTTATTTTTTCTCTTGACATTTTAGCATAGATTTTGTTGAAACGGTATTGTTCAACATTTTATTTGAATATAGTAAGTTTTTCGATTGCCGGTATCGTATTGATACGGATGTTGATTCGAACATATTCTGCCTAAGCAACGTCGATATTGGTATCGATATTAAATCTAGTTCTATTTTTGAATGCCCTTGATATAAGAAAAAAACATATGGATGAAAACAATTATAAATCAATAACAAAAAAGAACAAAGACATAAAACTAAAAAAATAGTAGTTTTTAATCAGTTTTATAAAATAATAAAAAAATTATTTTAGAAAACAAATTTAAAAAGGTTTCTTTATTTCGATGAAAACATAACTGAAGATAAAAATATAAATTCCAATATTTTTAGTTCATTTTTTAATTATTTTTTTTACAAAGAAAACTTGTAATAGATATGATTTTTACCCAGTAAGGTTATGAGTGGAAAATGACAAATCTACCTAAATTCACCTATTTTAGTAAATAAGTTTCAAATTTCCCATTCTAGTAAATACTTATTCCTCACACCCCATTTTAGTAAAAAAAAAAATCATTTCAATACATGCCAAGTCAAAACCGAACTGAAATTCGGTTTTAGAAAAAACATAAACAAAAACTGTCGATTTTGATTTTGGGTTGGGTTCTGTTATTTCGATTACGCATCATTTTTCTGTTTCATGCATGCTCCATTAGATAGTAAGTACGCGGGTTAAACCTCTTACCTCATAGCCCAGAAAATACAAGCTAAATTTCATATCAGGAAAATCCAGTCTTCTAAGCAATCTGCAATTTGAAAATGATATTCAACTACTTTGTTCGGTTATAGTTAAAAGAACACGAACATAATGTTGTACGTTCATGTTCGTCCAGTTAGTTTACGGCCTTGATCAATAAAATAATAACACTTACGACATTCCGAGGACCTTCGAGTAGAACCTAAGACTTTCTTTTGGATCTTTAATTCGGTACATCTGAATATTAAGAAAGTACATGGTTAGTGCACCTTTAAAATATGATTACATACTTCAAACTATTTTTGGTTCATGAATCATGATCATGTGGCTGACCTAAGTACCAAACTTTGTATTTGTTGTATTGATTAATGTTGAACGTTCATTTTTTCAATAAATCACGAAAAAGTTACATCACCGATTACTCTTTTTTTTATAAAATGACTATTATACCCTTTATTTATAAAAGTAAAAAAAAAAGTAGAATAAAATTATGAAACATTGGCACATAGCCCGGCTTTCACAACTTAAAATTGTGGATTGTTTGATACTAGGGGTGAGAGAAAATAAAAAAAAATCGGTTCACTCCCAATTATGCTTAGGGGTTGTTTGTTTACATTCGAATTGAGCAATTCAGATGTAAACATCTGATTCATTCAGACTTCAGACTGTTTGGTTTCAAACAGAAAAATATCTGAATGGTTAAAATTAGGACTGAATCATTCAGACTTATTGTTTTTACTGAATGAGACAAATATTCATTCAGATCTGGATGAACCAAACAGCCTCTTACTCCAAAATCTAGTTGTAGGTCTGTAACGAACTTTTTTGAATGTTTGTTATTGGATTTAATACCCATATTCATTATTTTAGGCCAAAATTTTAATGCCTAACTTCATTATTAGGCTATTAGCAAAATATATATATATATATATATATATCAATCAAAATTACACTTTTAGGCTCGAATTTATTGTTTTGGGTCAATATTTATTAGGCCCACACATTTTAAGCCCAAATGTAAAACTGAAAACCAACTCTTAACAAACCGGGTAAAGACGAAAAACCAAAAACTGAATAGGTACGAAAATCCACCAACCAAAATTTCGGTTTTGATTTTGTTGGAACCCAACACCCCCCTTAGATGCAAGTTTCATACACTCATATTTGTATACACAATTTAAAAGCATGTGAAAACACTTGATCAAGTACCGTTTGTTGCACGAAGTAGCTCTTTGTTTCTGCATCAGGTGGTCCACTTCGGAGTCCCGAATTCTTCTCCGGCGTTTCCTTATCTGTAGCCATTGACGACGAAACCAATCATTAACGTATATTAATGAAAAACTTCAAAGATGATTACAAAAAACATGGAGGGGACTTGAGGTGCATAATTATAGGGTTTGCTAGTTAGTAGAGAATCTGAGTGAACAAGATAAGGTATTCGTGGTTACAAAATCCGCCATGCAAATGAGAATAAAGCTTGAGAATCCGGAGATGATAGTGAAATATTATGCCCACCATCATGGATGAACCTTAATGGAACCCCCCCCCCCCCCACCCCACCACACACACACACACAAAATCATTTTTTCACTATTGTGTAAATTTACCTGTTATCATCCGAAATATTCGAGCCCCTCCCCACGTTTCCATCTAAATTTTGCCGTTGCCGGCAATTAAACATGAATTTGTGATATAAAAAATGCATAAACAGTCATTGGGATGTTATATATCTTGGAAGGCACAAGAATAAAAAAAATAAAAACAAATAAACAAAGTTATGGAAAATTATGAAGGTTTTATGACTACACCTTATTTTTGTAAAAAGTCATAAATCTGACTGGGCGTCACATGGCGCATAACTTTATGACTACACATGGTCTTAGAATGGAGTGTTAGAACACATCTTTTGTATATGTGGGGTGTCATATGAACTTATCAAACTTGTTAAAGCATGTTGGGCATATTAATTACTACTATATAGTATATTCTGAATTTAAATGTAATGTTTTGTAAAGCATACAAGTTGACATTATGAAAGTAAACATATTAAGATCGTTTACTATTTGGAAAGGGTGGAAACAAATTATACCGTGTTAAAATAAACATCTTGGTGTTGTTATTAGACAATTGTTAGAAACACCACCAATATAAAACCATAAACACAATTAACATGAGCAAAACCTTCAGGACCATCATATTTCTCAATTTATTTATATACTTTTTTTATCACAAGTTCATAACTTGATAACCATGATAGTGTAGTGGGTGGTGCTTGGTAATTTTAGTGTTATCAACATGATTTTAATTGTATTAGGTGAACTTGATGATATAAAAAATATTATTAGTCATTAACGAATTAGGAGACGCGGAAGTGCAAACTCATTTATTTCCAATAATAATACGTTTTTTGTTTAGCCATATACTAATGAGTTGGGCTTCGATTAAACAATTGATACGGGCTTAATAGGTATTCGGGCTTTGAAGTTAAATTGCAATTCGGCTTACGGTTTCACATTGAGATTTAATTGCAGTTGGGTTTCAAGCTTTGGAGATTTTCTTGGAATTGGGCCAGGTATGCTAATGATCCGATTTGGGATCTGTTTGTGGGGGGCGGTTTTGTAAACGGCTGTAACAAAACGGGTTTAGGTAATAACCGCAGGACGGTGCCCAATTTATTCTCTCGATCAATAATCAAATTCGTTCTTGAAATAGCCTAATCGATTAAACACTGAGTGTACCCTCAATTGGTTTGATCTGATTGTGTCATCACGATTTTAAATTAATTTGGGTGCTTAAAAGGTTACATGCACTAGGGCCATGTGTGTATGTGTGGGGCACAAAATGTTCAACCAATCAAACTACTTCACTCACATTTTTATTAAAAAAAATTAAATAGCATTGTGTTTTTAATCACTATGCGATTTTAAATGAGAAGTTAGTAAGAGCCCAAGCCTACATTGCAGTGACGTGAGAGTCTCGTTTTCACTTTTAACTTAAACCATTACACATAATGTGCGTGATTACCATTATTACTACCACCCTTACTAAGCCTACCAATACCACAATCAATAACACTAATAACACTAGTACCATCATTAAAACAACTTTTATTTTTACCTTTTAAAAAGAACGAACAATTAATCAAATAAGAAAATGTATAAAGTAAAGACTAGGACTTGAAAACCCTATGAAACTTATGAGGACTACATCTAAATCTAGGAACCAAATTAAAGCAGTGCTACTTATGCTAATGAAGCAATTAAAATGAAATTAAAAGTTGGCATTAAGATCCTACAACACTTCAACCAAACAATAGCTTTCAAGTCCACAATGCTACATTAAAGCAATGAATGATAATGTTAGAAGAAAAATACAGGCTTATAACATGTCTAAACTACTTGAAATTTGAAAAAACCTTCTTTGCACGGGAAAAAAAGTATTAAATATAGTAACACTAGTCTGATCCTCTCGTTTTACGGGAGTTTATTTAAGTTTTTGTTTTTAATCGTTTTGCTATTTTATGATGATTTATTTTATTTTTTAACGTAGTTTGCTTTAATTTAATACATATATATTAGTTTGTTATTATATTTTTTTGCGTTTGGGTATTTTCAATTGAGATGTGTAGGTTTTTAGATTTTTAACGAACAAAAATACACGAACACGAGCATGTTGATTTTTTTTAAATAAACAAACATGAACAAAAATATTTGTCTGATGAAAAATGGTACGTTGATGTAGTTAACGATGACGGGTAATATCGGAAGTTAACCGGTGATGGAGATGATAGACCATCAATGGAGAACATGTAAAGAAGATAAATTAAATTAGGGTTTGAAGATGAAAGTATTTACCAATAAATAATATCTCATAACCCATTTGAGAGCTATTAGAGTTTGGTAAGACCCATAACTCGTGGAAATTATTCTTTGATGATTAAAAGGTTATTTCACAAATAAATGAGAAGTTATAACCCGTTTAATGGTTATCCGGGTTTGGTGAGACCCATGACCCACGAAAAATTATTGTTTGATTATGAAAGAGTTTCATAAATAAATGAGATGTTATAACCCATTTAAAAACTATCTGGGTTTGGTAAGACCCATATCCACTATTTCGGGTCAAATGCATGAGAAGCTTCCATTTAGAAATCAAGCAATCTGGTGGCTCTAGAGAATTAGGGGGACAACCTGAGAACGACACGTAGGATTTTATGGTAGACAATTATATAGATAGTTAGATTAGATACACGGAGATAGACACATGAACATGTAATTATGTGTTCTAAAAGACAAAGTGAATTTAACATTCCATTTATCCCTACATTTTCTAAGTTATTATCACAGTTACACTAATATTTATAAACAAGTATTTGTTATAATAAACTATTTACATTTTCCTGTCTTGTGTATAAAAATAAGAAAAGTTCAAATTACAAAATTTTAAACTTTAATAAAGCTTTTAAATTAATAAATGTACCTTAGAGCATTCATAATCCTTCCTCTAAATTATCAATTTATGTGAGTGCGATTCTCCATCTTTTCTTTTAGGTTGTAAATGGTTGCAAGAGTGGAAGAGAAAAAATTTTCCGTTCATGAGTACATGTAAAGAAACATTGTTCATTCTCTATAATTTTTTAATGTTTTTAAAAGTTGTTATGAATGGAGAAGATAGAAAATGTAATGATTAAAATATAAAAATATTATTTAATTAAAAACATGAAAGAAAAGATAACAATTTAGTGTAATTATAGAGGTATATAGATAGATAATGGATTGTGAATGCCGTTACAAACGTTGAATGAGTTTATATATTTATAAGAGTTAAGTGTCATTTTAGTACCCGTGATTTGATTAACTACGCAACTTTAGTACTTTTTTTGAATTTTTCCCAACTGGTTACTCCATGTTTCATATCATAGGATACTGATTTTCTTCCTAAACGACAAGGAAGTTGTGATCGTGTGTCCAAATCGAAGATTTAGATCTCAAATCAATTAAATGAAAAATACATTATTTCGCATTACGTTGTTGACTTTATGATTAAAGGAAGTTAATAACATAATGTAGACTGGTCACAACAAGTGGGTCATGCAACTGCATGACAACAATAAATAAATTTTAAAGTCCACTAAAAACTACTATAGGCCGGGTACATTACTTGTTGCCCCTTGGGATAGATAGATAGAGTGGCTGAGTGGATGTTGTGTGTCACGTCGGTATCAAACCTAGTAAATGATGTTTTCGCTTGCTTTCTATATCGGGTCTTGTATGGTATATTTTCATCTTTTAATCCACTTATACTAAGGAGACTATTCTTGTCAATGTTTCCTCTCGTTAGTACCGGACCTTATGAGAGAATGTTCTCGCTGATACCAGAGACGATACATCATCTGCTCCATCCTCTTGTTACACTCCTTGTTGCAATGTTGCTTCTACTTTGTTCACTTCACCCTTACTGGGATTTAATGTTTGGTTTCAAGCCGAGTAAATAAAAAAATGTGCACGTTCAAAATCGAATCGAACTACATGTTTAGTTTTAAATAAAAACCAAATGGAGTTTTTGGTTCCACAAGTTGATCTTGGTTCGAACCGATACAATTACATGTTTAGTTTAAACATGAATAAAATCACATCTGCCTTGTTACAATAACCTAACCCCAAAGAAAAAATAAAATAAAATTACATACTAAGTAACGAGATTCTATGCCACTTACCCAGCTTATCTTAGATTTACAATTTCACAAAGATAACCACAAGACATCAAATTTACACTTTCATAAAGAGAACCACGAGGCATCGAATGATTCAGCCCAATATAATGACAAATTTAGCTTGATAATTAAACTCAATCCAATAACATTTATTGATTATTCTGATTTTTTGGTTGAAACTAAACCAAACATAATTCGGATTCTTAGTCGGTTTTGAATGAACAAAATTGCGTTTAGTTCGATTTTCAATTTTAGTTGGGAATTGAAAGTTGAAACCAACAATGATCCGACGAACACCCCTAGTTATAAATTTGTGAGGATCCTTTTGAACATGTGTTATAAGTGCGAATGAACAAAGTTATTTTAACAATTAATAAAACTATAAAAAAGAAGAAAAAAAACATTTAACCACCAATTTAATGCTTACAAAATCCTCATATTTCACTTACCATATATTATATGAAACTTAACGAGTCTATAAAATTCCCAAAAAGGCAAAAACATGCTATAGATCCATAATTTTATATACAACTTCTAGTTCCCATTTCTACCTTTTTTCCCTTCACATAACAACACAACCATTCGGGTTCTCGTCACTGAACAACTGAGGGGCATGAACGTATTCCGCATAACCCGGCCCGTACGCATATTGTGGATACGGATACCCGATCGGACCACCATAAGTTTCCATTTTAAACATCTCCGGCTTACCATCACCGCCACCATTCCCCTCTCCACCCCCTTTGTTTTTCCCCTTCTTCTCACCACCACCACCGCCGTCTTTACCCTCACCACCATTGGCATTGCCACCACCACCCTTCCCCTTCTTTTCACCACCGCCGCCTTTCTTCTCACCATCACCCTCTTTCTTCCCTGGAACTATCTCCACCGCCCGCTTCAACTTATGCTGCAACGCCTCCGCTAGTAACTTCATATCGATCGCTCCTTTCACTGCCACCAAATCCTTAGTTTTGTCCAGAGACATATCCATATACCCTGTAACCAATGTCGTATTATAAACGTATAACCGTAACCACTAAAATCTCACTTGTTCCAATTTAGAAACATTAAAAATTCAAAAACTACAAGTAAAATAAAAAAACATGAAAAGACAAAATTACCCTTGGTTTTAGTAACAAGTTTATGAATCTTCCGAATACACCCCTGACAATGCAACGGAACCTTCAACACCGCCATGGTTACCGGTATCTAGTTAACCAAATTAAAAAAACTAGTTAAATGCGTACATTAGCAACAGGTAGTACAAATATGCTAAAATGAACCTCTTTCGGTTTTTCGCCACCGTTCTTTCTGGCGGTTTTGGCAGGTGGTTTGAGGTCCTTTTCAGGTGATACTTTTTGCTGCTTCTTTTTATTCTCACCGCCAGCATTATCACCGTCGTTGGCTTTCTTCGCCGCCGGCGAGAGCACTTCCACCTTTTTTTTGGTTTTTTCTTCAACTTTTTGCCGGAGTTTGACCGGATCAAGGTATCCGATCACCGTCAGTTTGTTCAGCTCACTGTCACCGATTCTAACAGACTCAACACCTATACACACAATTGTAAATTGCTTAAAAAAATTAGTATTAATAATAACTTTAAAAAAAAGTAATAATATTGTGCATAGTAACGTATAGGCCCATAAGAATCGAAACTTTGTTTTTAGTAGGATTAAGTTTGCTATCCAAAAGGGGGTTGCGGTGCAGCTTGTTGCCCGCTTACCTGCCACTTCATTTTAAATCGTTTGGATTTTTCTATGATTCCGTATGATGATAAAAATTATAATATTATTATTAATAACATGTGTACTAAGGGCGTAAACCGAGCAAGCCAAGTGACAACTAATCATTCACCCACAATCGGTTTCACTAACCCGAACTTGTTTCCACTGTTTCACAAACCAAGCTAATGGCGTCAGTGTTACCAAACAAGCCGACAAAACCGATGCACTAACCAGTGGCGAAGCTTAGACGAGTTCGTGGTTGGGTGCCCCCTTAAAAGGTATTAAAAAATATCATAAACGAGGGGGGCTCAAATTCGGGCAAAAACAAAAAAATTACATTACGTATACACATTTTCGAACAAAATAAAAAGTCAATTTACACTACTGCGTAAAAACAAGGGGGCCACCCAAGCCCTAAGGAAGCTTCGCCCTTGACACTAACCAAGTGGTGCCTCAAGTACACACTAATAATACTAAAACATTTTTAAAGTTTAACCGTTTATAGTTAAAACAGGCTCGTTCAAATATTAACTAAACGGCTATTCTAACTAATAGTTTTCATAGTATGACCATTTTATAATTAGAACAGCTGTCCAGATACTGTTCAACTAGTAGTTCTACCAAATAATTATTTTCGTCAAAAAATAAATAAGTGTTTTGTGACGGCCGTTTGGACGTTTGATGGGATGAAATCAAAAAAATTGATGTAGGTATGTCAAATTATCGGAACTCACCGTCGAGTGTACGGACAGCTTTAACTACTCTACCAGCACAACCTTCACAATGAAGATCAATTTTCAGAACCACCACACTAATAATATCAGCAGCTTTTTGCTTCTTTCCACCGTCACCACCACTGTTGCCGCCGTCGTTTTCATTGTTGACTTGCGTCTTCTTCTGCAAAACCCACAAAATATTAACCAAAACTAAGATAATTAAAACGTTAAAAACTGAAAAATTGATTAATAAAAATAATTACCTTTGCCATTGCCGGGAAATGGAGAGCCGGAGAAAACAGGGGAGCTAATGTAATGTAATGGGGTTGTTAGTATTATTATATAGAGGAATTAAGTTGCAGAAATGGTCATGTCAAATTAATGAAATGAATGATTTAAGATTTGATTGGAAATAATTAAATGAATTTGAAAGGAAGTGAAGCAGCGGTTATGATGATGATGATGATGATGATGATGATGATGATGGTGAACTTGAAGTGGTGGGAGGGGTGTGCAACTGAACTGCTTTTATATGACCAGGTCCAAGCTTCCTCATCAAAATTCGCTTTTATATTTTATTATAATAATAATAATAATAATAATAATAATAATAATAATAATAGTTTTTTTAACAACGGTTAAAACCACACTCATACCTAGGGATGATCATTTTCTCTCAAATACTCGTACTTGTACTGTACTGTAGTGGTACCGATTTAGTCTATTTGGTACGGATATTGGTATTTGTTTTTGTTGAATTTCGTACATATACAATCGGCTATATGTACGGGTATGATACAAGTACCTTTGTTATTTTTAAGTGTTTAAAATATGTAAGGGTTTAATGGAGATTCTTTATATCTCTACCATATATAATGGAGGAGTCAAGGGCCTCTTAAAATTTAAGAGGTATAAGATTTGTTACTAATTGTACAACACACAATGTATAAAAATATGAAGTTTTAGGGGTAATGTGGTCTTTTATAACTTCATGAACGGTTAACATTATTCCATTCAAATATAGTTACAAATATGGTCCTTTTACTTCAATCAAATTATGTTAATTTTGTAGTATAGTTACATATGAAACCCTTTATCTTTACCCATATATTTGACAACTTTATATATAATTTTTATTTCATCTATATCTTCTAATATACTATATATATATAAACCGAATTTACCGTTGTGACGAGCTTATTTTTGTCAACGTTTTGATATACAAAAGTTTCAACACTTATGTGTAATCTATAATGTACAAGTTAATAAAACATAAATGTACAAGCAAATGATGCAATTATGAACCTATAACATGTTACACATACAACCCATGTTCTCCTTTTACTATACCTCAAATATACAAACCAGTCCTTTCAATTATACAACAATTCAAATTACAAAATTTAGTGTCTTAACTTAATAATTATATGTCATTAACCGTTATAATAAATAAACCACATAATAAATGTGAATTGGTTTTGTTAATATTTCATTTTTAACATGACTTTTAATGTAATTAATATAACATAACTTTGAAACAAATTATTGACTTTATTATTGCATGATCAAAATTATTAACATAAAAATTGTTTTTCGTAATTACGTACATCCCATGAACCTATAATATGTTTTAACATCAAGTGAAATCTATTTTCATTAGATTATATCAAGAAATATTAGTATTAATATTATAAAATTTGTAACTATTGTAACATGTTAAGCTTCTATCAAGGAACTGAACTGAACTAAACTGAACTCGAACAAGGCTCAAGTTTGTCTGAGACGAGTCTTAACTCAAGTTCGAACACAAAAAAGATAAGCTCAAACTTGGAGATAATAAGAAAATCGAGCTCAAAATATATAACGTGTCACTTTATTATGGTTACTTAAAAAGATGTTAGAAAGCATGCCACTTATATTAAGTTTTACTTTGTATGTTGATCTTTAACAAACATAAAATGAGAAGTTATGATGACAAAATGAGTAAAAAAAACATCTAAAAACATCGTTGAAAAATTACCACGTAAAAGTCATATAACAACTTTAACACATATAAGTTCACGTGTTAACTTCGAACAAAATTATGAAAATTTTATAAAATGGCATAGCGTAATGTATGACCACTATAAAATCACATGTTACAAATTTTTACGTTAAACTATATCTTATTCTCATATGTAATGGTCATAAGGGAAAGAAGAAACATTGGTGAAGTAAGTAGCCATAACGTAATGTGCAATTTATGTATAGTTACTGGTTATACTAAGTCCTATAATATAAATAGTGAAGTGTCTCACTTAAACTGTTTTAAAAGGGTATCATATCAAATCCATTTTAGCTAACTCGAATTGTATCATAGTCAAATTGAAGTTCTAAGGTTTTTTTTTTTTTTAGTTTTAAATTCATTGTATTTTTTTTTTCTTTTTGAACTGCAAATTCATTATAACTTAGTTGACTATTATAAGCCCAAACTATCTATGATTTGATATGGATTTTGTTATAATGTTAATAGGTTATTGTATAAATAAAGAGAGATAAAAATTGAATGACGAAGGAGGAAAAGTTAAATTTTGTTAAATACTTAAATCACCAAAAATCCTTATAATAAATGTGTTATTCCAATACAAATATGTCATTCATTTACCACCAAAACTAAAATTACCAGAATAATCATCTTTATTTAAGTTGATTTTTTAATTTGTTCGAAAATATTGCATTATATAGGGTTTCAATAATTTACCTTATATTTCACATATTAAACACTTTACCACTTAATCAAAGTAGGAATGACTTATTTAATTTGAAATCTTTGCACTCGATGATCTTTGATTTTTCAAATAGGACAACTTTTTTTTAGATAATTGTAAATTTACATATCTGTACTATATATAATGCAGGAATGGTGAACCACTTAAAACTTTTTTATATGATAGTCATGTAATGCTTATGAAATAGATATAACACATTCATGCTATTAACTTAAAAACTTTAATAACTAATAAAAACAAATAATACTATGAACTTTTATAAAATATTGCACGAATAACAAAACTAACAAAAGTACTATACAATATATCACGAGATGATTGATAAATCAACATAAACAAGTATAGTGTTGCAAATTATTGACGCCGCAACATCGCGCGGACACCCAACTAGTTTAATTAATATAGAAAATAAATTCTCCTTCCATTAAAAGAAAACTGTTTGTGGTGGTTAAGTTCACTTACTTAACATTTGCAATTTACAATGTATTAGCTGTGTTCACAATAATATGGACCGGTTTTATAACTTTTAATGGTTTGGGTTCGTATTTAAAAAATTAAATGGCAAGGATAGTTATAATACATATAGATTACTCTATACTTAGTTTAAATCAATATAAATAAATAAGGCTCAACGGTCGGTTTGGTCATGGTTTCTGTTCCAGTAATTCAAAGTTCAAACCGTCGACCAAACCAGTGAGTAGAGTGCCAAGCCTTGGTTAACAAGCCGTAAACCGAATCTCACTTAAATTTTACATCAATTGAATTAGTTTACCTTGTTCAGATTAAACGATTTAGAAGTTTCAACTTTACATTAATATCCTTTATAGGCATGATGAATATGTTATTACATTCTTTCTGGTTATATTGTAAGAGTTTTGATGAAAATAGTCCTAAATGTTATATGTTTAAATTATGCTATCATTAACCATAAACTTAAATACTGTGTTTACTATATTTCTAAATCTAGTTAATTTGCGATCGGCTCAAGTAAAATACACTATGTTTATTTCCATAAATATGATGATTCTGACTAATATTTGAAACTCGGATATTTAATAAATAGCATATTTTAGAAAGGGAAAAAACATTAAGTTTTTTCATCTTACATATAGTGATATTATTATAATCATATTAAATAATAACCCTAAATAATAATATAATAAAAATCTCAATTTCATAGTTAAAGAATTTAATATAGAAAATTAGCACAATGACAAATTCCCTATTTTGTTCATCCCATTAATAAGTTATTATAAGTTAATATTATCCATTAAATTATTTTGCTTAAAGACCTTCAATGTTGCTACACTTGTTAGGTAAATAACACTTTGTATTTGATTCGCAACAAACTTAAATATATTACCAATTTTACGTAAAGAAGGTGATAATGGCATAGCTAGTTACATCTATTGATGTAAACAGGTCATACCGGACTATTTTTTTTTTATATATATATATCTTTCTATGCATCCCACTATATGATATTATCTTCAACGTATAAATTCCTGTACGGTTGACGTAATTGTTAGTTCAGTTTTAAATAGGTTATGTATTTAATCAAGTATGTATGATTCATAGAAGTGCGATGAATCTAACAAGTGATACATTTCTCCACTTACCATAATTTGATCAAATTCTATATGGGATGGGTTAAAAATAAAGTCTTTTAAAAATAGGAACTCGTATGAAATGTATCGAACATACTCTGATTATACTCAAACATGCGGTATTGGAACCGTCCCGTCGAACTCTACGATATTATATTATAAGTTTTAGCTTTCCGACCTTTAGCTTGTAGATTTTTGAAATTTTGTTAAAATCATTGTGTATTTTTGTTTGTTTTCGTTACCGTATCTTTTTTTTTTCTCTCTCATAATTATGTTACATTATTCATCATTGTGTTATTTTGTTTAACATTATGTTATATTTTACGATTCATTATTTCTTTGTACCATTTTTAAATTTAAGAGACAGTGTAAGATAACTTGGTCATTTTATATACTATAATTTGATCTTTATTTAATTAGTTATACAATTACAGTACATGCAATGGAAATGAGGTTTAGAATAAACTTTTTTTAAGTATCTTTTCACAAGGCTTTGTGCAATAAGCCAATAATTGCTGATTTTTTTATATAATTACATACTTAACTTCATATTATACATTGCTGATAATTCTTTGTGATACGCATATTATTTAATAATTATTTTGTTTTATGCATATGACTGTACTTGGATCTTCATTACTTATTTAAACCGTATTACTAGAAAATTGATTAAAATGCTTGTTTAGTTACATTGAACTTGTTATTTTGTTTATGTTGGTCTTAAAGTATACCGCATGAGTTAAATGTTAAATTCTATTATTATAACATGATATTTAAAACTTTGCAATTAATTTCATATGTGTTAAATGGGTCGTGTATGGAGGATGGTTGGTCAAATTCGACACGAATCCAAATATTACACGAGTTTTTAGTTTTACTAGCTGGCACAGACATAACTTGTTTGATCCAAAAATTTTATTTGTCTTTTGCATATACTACTTTACATTACAACTAGATATACAAATGTATATAAATCAATAACACGAGTACGGAAAACCGATGATTACTTCTTTTTGTTTATCATTTATAATTTGATATCCAATCAATCCAAATTGCAAAACAAAATAATATATATTTAAATAAAAACAAACATGTTAACAGAGTTAGTTCGTGAACAACTAAACAAGTTAAGTTGACTAACACAACCTGTTGTTCAGGATCGATCGAAACATACAAAAACTCATTCGTATTAAACTTTGGCCATAATTTTTATGTTAAATTCATGGCGTGTCAGAAATTTACACATGTAGGATAAGAAATCTCCATGCTTAAAAGATGTTTAACGTCTCTAGTAAATCAAATAGGTATAATCTAATGCATTTTTACATTTGCTATTCCTGTTTTGGTTGGATGGTAAATACTTTGTAGTGGATACCAGAATTTAAAATCAACATGTCAATAAATTTTTTATTAAGAGTAGTTTAAAATAGGACTAGATGAGTATGTGTGACTGTTTAATAAGAAGGGATCGTTACATCTACCGGGAAAATACGATTAAATCCAAATATCATGGAAAATAAAGCTTTTATACTTTTACTTTTCTTTTATTGGGAAGTTTGCATTTTTGCACTTTAGCATACATATTTTTCATTTTTTAAAAAAGTCAATCCCACGTGTGCCCCCACATGATACTTTTATACAGTTATTGTACAATCACCTTATTTTATTAAATAGATTAAATAACTAATAATAAATAAACACATTTACAAAGAGTCGTGAGACAAACTGCTTAAATTTTATTTAAATAATTTCACATACTTAACTTTGAGTAATCGTTTATATTCCTTTATTCATCTTCATTTAACATTGTTAAAGATCCAAGTTAATTATTGTAAAAAAAGAAAAGGATGAAGTGGTGCATCTTTACGCATGAGATTATGGTCATGATGGATGGTGGTGGTGATACCATGCACTTTCAAGCTAATTCTGAGTGGTGGCGCAACCATATAACCTGGACTTAAGTGTGGACATACTCACATGTTGCCACATGTCAACCCACCTCTCAAAACTACCATATTTAGACCATGCATTTAGAGTGAATGTACGGTATTGAAAATCTTGATCTCGTAAATCATAAATTTTGGATACCGATACCAGTATCGGTATCGAAATATTCGGTTCAGTATCGGTTGGGTACGGTAACGACATTTAAGATAAAATTCGAGAAATACTGGTGCCGTACAGATCAGTGTCGACGCTTGGGGTCACCGAAGTCACAGACTCAAAAATTTTTCGGTCGACGATTCGGTTTGTGTCGGTGATTCGGGTTGGGTCATATCAAACAATATGGCATCTATATATCTGATTTTTCATCATTTATTCAAACGATTGTTATTACAATAAAAAACAAAATAATTTATTAACCAACAAAAACATAAAGTATTCATGATAATGCGAGAGAATGGCGAGTAGGGATAAGCAAATTCGATATTGGTACCAACGGTACCGATTTGGTACAGTCGGTACCTAATAGGTACCAAAGTTTTGTTTCGATACTGGTATTTCCCAAATTTTACTTTTAATACCGGTACCGAACCGAATATATTGGAATCGATACCGGTATCAAATATTTGTTATTTTCAGGATTAGGATTTCGGTACCGGTACCACTACCGTAACGGTACGTTACCGATCTCATCCCTAAGGGTGAGTACCTAAAAGAAGAATTACAAATACCTGAAATATTTATAAAAACAAATATTTTATCATTCAACTACTATTTTGTAACTTCTGTTTATAAATATTGTGAGATTTTGTAAAAAAACAAACGATGGGGTATTATATTTATAAAAAAATTACTCAATGGTGACTGGTAGCATTTTAGAAATATACATCTGAAAGCGCTTAATACCTATAAAAATTTTCAAGAAAAATCGTGAAATTTAACCTGCTAACGAAGAAAACGGCAATAGCCGAGCCCACCCCCGAGTCCCCAAAGAGCTACGCCACTGGTACAGATACCGGTACTGAAAACTCAAAAAGTTGTACCGATCAGTAACAATACCAAATTGTTCATCTCTAATTTTAAGAGAGAGACTAGGATGCGAGAGGATGCCACGTCATCACTGTGAGTGCTACACACAACTGTTTTTTGTTATTTCTGAGAACCCCTAAAAATTCCGAGGCCTGGACGAGTAAAATGAAACGGGAGCCAAACTTTTTTTTATATGTGCATAAAGAGAAAATGCCACTTCTAGGATTTAGTATTTATATTTTAACTAAAAATTATATTTTCATATATTATTTATTGTATTTTAAAAAACTCACATCTCTTTTTTAATATTCAATTAAATATTACTTATTTATTCTTGTTCTTTTTATTATTATTTTTTTTACTCACATACAACCATAAAAGTTACTAAAAAGAATAAATATACGGGATGAATAGTAAAAACAAATTTGGGGGTTTGGATGATTTCCTTATAAAGATATGATGAATTGAGATGTGGATGTGTTTAAAATGGTTTTTCGGTTATTTTATTTGTAAGACACAATTACGAAGTTAGTCTAATACATGTCTCTAATATAGCAAGATTGGGTATAAATGTTCAAGAATTGCAGTTATGGATATTAAGGTTTTAATTTTGTAACAATACTAAGTATTTACTTTATCTTCCGTTAAAAGTTAACGGAATTTGCATGAACTCGCCGTCGTAATGCTCGGTATACCAATGCCAAAGATTCAACGCTCGGAATTTAAAAAAAGCCCGATTTTTAACGATCGAATAAACACCGTTTATTATAAGTTTTTGTATGTTAATCTTTTTATATGTTAATTCAACAAATTTAAATTCCGGGTTTTATTAAGGTACCTTTAATAATGTAACTAATACCCATCGAATACGCGTCAATTCGCTGCTGCAACACAATGTTCGGTTTACCACCTGAATAAATATTGTTTTAAATATGGTGATTTAAAAAATCTTGTTCAATTATATCTTTATATAAATTTTTAAACTTCTCTAACAGAGAAATAATTATATAAATACATCAAAATTAGACTTGAGTAATAAAAAGTTTCTCCCTTTTTATTTTTTAATTTAATTTAATTTACTTTAGAGTTTAGACTAAAGTTAAAGTTGTGTTTTTAACACACTGCCTCCTTTCATTACTCTTTTCCAAACTTCTGCGAATATTCTCTGCTTTTGCCTGCTCCCTTCTCTTCTTTTCTTTTTTACTTTATATTTAAAAGTTAAATATTTTATCTAAAAATTAATATATGTGATATAGTATGTATATTTTCCTTAGGATTGCCATTGTTTGATGAAAGAAAAATATACAACTTAGATTATGACCATCATCTACCTTATTCACTAAAGCATTGCAATTGTTTCTAATTTCTCTGACCTTTTTAATAATAACAGATTTTGATTGCTATATCAGGTTTTGATGGATTTTCTTAACTCTTAGAAGTGTTCGTTACATATTTTCCCCTGTATATATTGCAATTTGTTTAAATGACTTATTATATATTAATAACTAGTTTTTATCCCCCGTATTACGGGGGTTGTTTTATATTATTTGTTTATAATATTTATTTATTTTTTGCATTTTTATTTTTTTATTATATAAAAGTTAATAATATACTTATGATTTGATGATAAATTGTTTCACAAATAAATGATATGTTATAACTCGGTTTAAAAACTATATGAGTTTGATGAAACCCAATACCTGCTTATTTTTTACCAATAAAATTGTATTTTAATTATAATTATAAATAATATATAAGTTTTTTTTTAAATAAATCAGATATTAATTTTTTGTATATCCCTACTTTATAGGATTTTTATATCAAATGTTTGGTGAGATTAGTTTTTAATTTAATAAGATGTTATCACCCGTTTAAGAAATATCTGGGTTTGATGAGACTCATACCCATTAATACATGTCAAATGCATGAGAAGCCTCCATTTAAAAATCAAGCAAATCTAGTAACTCCAAAAAAGGGGGGCGACCACATCACGACACGTAGGATTTTCATGTTTTCGTTTATATATATTATAGATTTAATAAGTTGTTGAAGTTTTGTGTGATATGTTTTCCCTTAACCCATGCTTGAAATTTGAAGTGTGTGTGTATATATATATATATTGCATATGTTAACATATATTTCATTTTCTTCACTTAAATCAATTTGTACATGATCATGATTTAGAGTTAGTTCCATGAAGTCTACACTTCTGCCTATAAAGCATTAAAGTTTTCTTAAGATTTATGAAAATAGTGCCCCTTTATGTGTTGACATGCTTTCTACACCGTTAAGTGAATGCAATGTTAGTAAGAAAAAACATGCTTTGTCACTTAAAGTTAAAAGGTTACGGATATTGTATAACGATAAACTTATGCCTCTTTCATAAAAAGAAGCTCGTATACTTACTTTTACTTTTTACAAAATGTCAACATTAAAGAATACTATGTAACTTAAAATGTCCATCAAATCAATAAAATTGCTACCAGGGTTTAGTTTGTTTTGGTTCTTAACTCTGTTTCGATTCTTGAATCCATCTATTCGACGACACATGGGTTTGACTCGGCACAAGTTAGAGAACCTCTAATAGATTATGTGCGTCGTTATGCAAAACAATTAGGTCAAACGAGTTTAAGTGAGTAAAATTATGTGCTTCTATATTTATGGCTAAAAAACTAAATTAACTATATATAAATTGTATGAAAACATAATTAACTATATGAAAATTGTTATTGTATATAACTATTTGTAAAACTTGTAATTTGATGTAAAAAACTTTAATTTTATTATGTCCTCATGTAAAAGATAACTCACTGATCAATAAGTTACTGGTAATATCTTTTTGTTGAATATTTCTTGTTAGACAATTCACGAATCCTGGAATCATCATGTTTATATAATGTTATATCTTTTATTCTTTTTAATGGAAAGTTACGATAACTTTATATTAAAAATAGTTTCAATTACAATAAAGAGGCAGGTAAGCGGGCAACAAGCTGCGTCGTCACCCCCTTTTGAATGGCAAAACCAATCCTACTGAAAACAAAGTTATCGTTCTTCGGCGTCGATGAGTTACTGTGCACGACTCGCTGAACTCTTTTTAGAAACGCAACAGCATCGGGGGCAAGAGACCCAAATGTGTCAAAAGCAAAAGGAATGAAGGCGTGTTGATTCTCCACACACGCCTTCTCGTGCTTAGCAATTTTTCCTACTTCTGCCTTTAGAACGGCATGCCTAGCAACAAACCCGGTGTCCCTAAGCCCGACAAGAGGGGACACCCCAGTAAGGTCCACACAAGCATGTTTCCCCCCGCCCATCCAAACACAAGAATGTCCGCTGGTCGGAGAGTAGACCTTCCTTCACGTGGATCCGACAAGAAATTCACAGGAGCCTCTTTTCTTGCCGAGATTCCCGCCCGTTTTAACACATCACAAAGGACATCTCTGACCAAATCATGTCTATATTTGAACCCAGGGAGTTCTTTGCAATGAATCGCGTGTTCACCAAAATTATCTAAACAAACCTTACGACAGACCGGACATGGCTCATCAACTGGGAACAGTGGGATCATTAAACGATATTTAAGAATGGCTCGGTACTCCACTGCTGACATGTGCTGGCCTAACCCTTCGATTGGGGTGACAGTCAAAAAGTCTTGAGCATGAGGAGCCTGAAGACATTCTAATACCGCTCTTTGACGAGAGGACATGCCAAACTTTTCTCCCAAACTTTGGACGGTTTTACTATAAAGGGCACTCACCAAAGCATTTTGGGCTTTAGGGGGGGGGGGGGGGGCGGTGTCCTTATTAGCCAACCCGCCAATATCAAAATCGGGAATAGAGTTTTGCAAATAATCCATCGCACACCCAAAATCAGAATCCAACCCATCACCACCACAATCACGCAAAATGTGGTCTTGTAACTTCCAAGATTGTGCTCTCGAGGCGAAGAAAGCATAGGTGGAAACATCCTCACCTGAATATAACCCTAAACCACCGAAATGGATAGGGAGAGAGGCTAGTCTCCATTAAAAATCCCCAAAAAACGGACCCCCACATACCACAATATCCTCAATCGTCGCTCGAAGCCCTTTGTCAAAAACAGAGACAGCTTTCTTAACAAACATAGGCTAACATGTTCGGAGTCCAAACAACAATTTAGCCACCCCCATACATGTGCGAAGCAAGAGAAGCTCACATTGAGGGTCACGCGGACGAGTAAGACATCTTATTAGTTCCACGGCTCTTGAAGCTCTGGTAATGACTCACATTGAGGGTCACGCAGACGAGTAAGACATCTCATTAGTTCCGCATACGAGTAAAACATCTCATTAATTAATTATAGTGTTAGTAGCGAAACCACTAACTGTGAGTATCAGGGTAAAAAAACCAACACTTTTCAAAAGTTGTATATTGCAATATTGCATATACTATCAAAATTCAATTGATCAAAGTTTTTTTTTTCATACATTAATCTCATATAAAATAGTGATGAACAAACATTGAAATTATTATGTTTAACAGAATAGTTAAAGTTGTTTTCATTTACATAAATGTTAGTATTCAAACCCTAGTTAAAGAACACTTTAAAACGATGTGAGCATTCTTATTCTTCTCGATTATTAAGATAACAATTATTGTAGTTTCTCCCAAAATGCTACACAACTCAAAGCAGAAACAAAAGCTTGCACCACGACCAATTTATGGAAAAACGCAGCTCAAAAGGTGAATAGTTATACTATGCCAACATAGTTTTATTATTGATACAATCTTTTTTCATTTCAACATAGTAATATATTAACTTTAATTAATGGGTTGTTATTTATGTATTTAAAAAACACGGTCAGGCATTTAAATTGTAAGCTGGCTAAAATGCTAACGACCATTGGGTTGGTGACCCAATAGTAGAGGCAAATTCTTTAGAGCACCTAAACTGTGTTCCCGAGTCTCATTAATAAAGTGAGGGAAAGAAAAATAGATGAAATATAAAATAACCATGTTTCAGAGATTTTTTAAGAAAAGAAAGAGAGGGGAAATGAGGGAAAATTATGGAAAATAGGAGCATATATTCATCCTCTCAAATTCAAGAAATTAGGAGAGAAAATATTTTAATTCTTATCAATTACTAAATTACCCTCATATCTAACTTTCTATTATAGTTTACTTAAAGCGTATAATTGAAAAATTGTATTTTCGTTTCTTTTCCTTCTAACTCGGGAACACGTAAAATGTTTAATTTTCATTCTTTTCCTTTTTTTTTCATTAAACTTGGGAACACGAAATAAAATCAATCATTTTTCTTCCCCTAGCTTTCTTTCATGTTCTAATTCTCCTTCCTTCCCCTCCCCTCATTTTATGAGACTCGGGAACACAGCTATATGTTAAAAGGATGCCACGCTGCTAGCGATTAAACCATTATACATTTTAAATTTGAAATCTTTCACATTTATAGTGTTTGCCAACTAATCTGAAAGGATGTTTGTTTAATCTGTGTTTACCAAAATCAATTGCTATTTTCTACTCAAATATTGCTAATTTGGACCTCTTTATTATTTTGTTTTTCATTTAGTTTTAGGAAACTATGTATTTCTTCAATTTTTGTGTGTGTCATACTTACACTATACGTTTGTTTTTCTAATTTTATTTTTCTTCTTGAATAACTATTTACGTACTAAACTTTCAACTAGTATTAGTATATTTTATATTGTCATCCAATGCCAGTAAGCGGATGCTACTCTGAGTTTTTTATCCATCCGGTTTTAAAACACATTTATTAGTGATTAAGGATTAAAAACTTGTTTCGAGTCTTTCAGCCTCAAATTCAGCAAATTACTTCCAATTTTTAAATTCAAATTCTGTTGTGTGAGCAACAAAAAAATTATCTGTTCATATAGACACATTAGATTTGCAATATCGTATGAATATTGAATAAGGTTATATAAAATCCCTAACGGGTTTAAACTTAAAATACAAAGGGAGAAAAAAATGATAAATGTGAGAAGTTTTAGTGGTCACACAAAAACCTCTCAACAAAAATTTAAAAAAAAATAACAAAATTTAAAAAAACATAACTCAAAATATAAATAATAAATGAAAAATAATTAAAAATAAAAATTTTTCTCCCGCCATTCTCGTTAAAAAAACCGACGAAAAAACACAATGTCGTAAAAAAACACAATGCCTAGAATGAACAAACACAATGATAAATCAAAAAAGACACAATAGGTCACAAAATTTAACACAATGTCGAATAAAATATATATAACACAATATCAAGAAAAAAAACACACGATGTCAAGGAAAAAAATATAATCAATGACGAAAATAAACATAAAACACAATGATGTTTATTCCTTAACATTATGTCTTTTTCGAGTTTTTTCTTTTTTTGAACGAGGAAGACTGTGGAAACATATTTGTGTTTTTACATTTTTCATTTTTTATTATTAAGTTATGATATTTTTCAATTAATTTTTCATTAATTTTTAGGGGTTTTTTTTTGGATAGAAAATCCTTTTCATATTTCTTATTTTTATTCTCATTTTGTTGAATAATTTGACCCAAGCCCGATATACATTTAGGCTTGATCTATATATGCATATACAGTGCTCAACCTTCCCATAATAAAACCCTAGTATAGAATAATAAAGAGAAAATGTGCTAAAACATTGTCATTCATTTTATAAATAGTTTCAAAAGATCCATTTTAACTTGTCAACGAAGATAAATTTTAAACCAAATCCGTCTTCGTAAATGAGTTTTGTTTGAATCAATCAAAAGTGTTCCAAATCCGTCTTTGCTAGCAAATTTTGATCGAAATCCGTCTTAGACGACCAATCTTAGTTATTTTTTTTTTCTTTAATATTTAAATATTATAACTAATTTCATAGTTTTTTTATAGCTTTTAAAATATAAGGTTTTACGAAATTTTGAGTATACCTTTGAGACGTGCTTATTTTTACCTACGTGCCGATATAAATTTATTCTAAACCGAGTCAGGTTATATCGAATTATGAGAAACTGAAGACGGATTGAAGTTGGTCGGAGAAGACAGATTTGGTTCAAACTTGGTCTTCCATCGATTTCAAAAACGACGAATTTGGGTTTAAACTGGGCCACTTTCAACGTGTTTTCCCCAAACTTGTCCGGTTTTGTCACATATCTTACACATGGCAGCATATTATTGGATGTTGAAAGCTGTCGACTCGATTCCAAATGTGACGTCGTCCATTTTCACAAAGAAATTTATGGAATGTTTAAATAAAAGGAGTCATTTGGGGTTTCTCTTTTTCTAAATTACACTATTTTGATAATTTTTCAACTTTCAATACCATCGGATTCGTCAATTTTTTTTTGGTAAAGCATATTACTCCGACTTTCATTATTCGGCTTTTTTTAATTTTTTTTATTGTGATTATGATTGATTCTACAGTCTTCTATGTTCAAATTCTACAATTGCATCCAATTTTTAAGTTCAAATTCGTTTTGTGAGCTACAAGATTTCATCCATTCATATAGTCTATATAGATACATTGATTTGCATTATCATATGAATAAGGCCATATAAATTCCCTAATGGGTTAGCCCAGTACACAACTGGGCTGAATCGATATACCATTACCGTAAAATGTAAATGCATATACACTAGGAATAAGTTATGGGTGACACTGAAACCTGAACCTGGTAAGAAAAATTCGAAACTGTATTATCCGTCCTACTAGGGTATGGGACGGCGTTGGGACTACATTTGAAAGTTTTCACGTGTTTGTGATTTGTAATGTCTGATTACCCGATAACATAGCCTGGCATATAATATACCTTAAAACTTATTATTTATTTTGTGTTGAAATCGTTGTTGTTGTTGGAATTGGATGTATCATATTAAACTTTGAGCATTACTATTTGTCAAAACTTGTTTCTAAGAATTATTTATTGTAATTGATTAGTTATTGACAACATTTTATGGTAACCATTTTTTGTAATTGATTAATAGTTACGTTCACGATGTAACTGACTAATTATAAATGTCAAAAACCCGTTAGATACCTAACGGGTTTTCGGCCGGGTATACTCGAAACCCGCAGGTTTACCTAATATCTGTTGGGTAAAACCCAACTAATACCCAACGGGTAGCTACCCCACTAATATCCGACGGATTTGGAATGAATTTTACTGAGCGAGTATGGACTTGGCAATGCCTGAACTCGTCCCAACCCCCACCTATTTTCATCCATACACAAAATATGTAGACAAGTATATTAAACCTATAACTTAGATTTTATATTTAAATATACCCACTCTAGTTGGATAAGAAGGTTCGTTAAGACTACAATGAAAAGAGAGAGAGAGGGGAGGGTGTTTAACTAGTTGGTCATATTGTTAATAATGTCAACAAACTGATGAGTAAGCATTGTAGGTTGCACACTTGCACTCCTGCATTTTCAATAGTACATCTTTCTTTAACAAACTAATTTTAACATATTTGTAGGTTGCTGTTGTACTAGATCACAAGTAAATTTCGTAGGCATGTGTAATAAAAGATGACGAATCGATCGCAATTCGCAAAGGCACGTTAATATTGACTAGGGCTGTTCACGAGCTGAATCGAACCGAGCGAAGGCTTGCTCGTTCCTTGGCTCGTTTACAACCGAACCGAACCGAACGGCTGAAATTCAAACCGAACGAAAACCGAAACGAGCGAAAATCGAATCGATCATTTTCGATCGAACATTGAGCGATTTCGAGCATTATTTATCTCTTTTTCACTTTAAAATTTTCAATAAGAAACAAGTTTAAAGGTTGTAAATTATATATTTTATAAATAAATTAGTAGTTTTTAAACAAACGTGTAATAGATTGCAAGTTTCTATTAAAAGTAAGTTTGAAGTGAGATAAATTGATCATGTAAACACACTTCTAGTATTCTAAAAACTTGAAGGGAACAAATAAAACTATAAAATTGACGAAATAGGAAAATTTTAAAGGGGTTAAAAAATTGTAAGCTTACATTTATGTGTTTTGTCTATATATTTATATATTGTTCATATATAATTATATATAAAATAAATTAAAATATTCGAGCCGAACCGAGCAGACCTTTGCTCGTTGCTTGGCTCGTTTGCAAACCGAACCGAGCAGAGCAGCTCGTTTACAATCAAGCGAAAAAACGAGCGAGTATTTTCCAAGCAATTTCCGAGCTAGCGACGAACGAGTTCGAGCGACGAGCGATTTGGAGGACGCTAATATTGACAACATTATTTTCTTCTATTTTCAACTAATGGCCCATTTACCTTCAGCCCAATTATTAATAATTTATTTCCACTTTCTTGCCATTTCTTTTTCTTCTTCATCTGCTGTTTTTTTAACGGCCAACTGATTCTTCAAATTAGCTACTGGTTAAATTTATTATATTTGGATGCACTCTCCTTATGATGCGGTGAAATAAAATTCGTTCAATCTAAGGATCCAACTAGTGAACGTCACCTACTCGCCTAGTCTCCATTATCACATGGTGCCACAGAAAACTAAATAATGGGGGCGGGAGTCGAACATAGATCACATATAATACCATGTCTCTTAGTTATCAATCAACCACCAGCTCATTCACCACTTTCTTGACAATTTGATTTGATTTGTTTTTAGTGGACGAAAACTAATTCAAGACATTATTATTATTATTATTATTATTATTATTATTCCTTAAAACGACATAAAAACGTTTGAGGTATAGTCCATCGGTCAAAAACATTTTGTTGTTTCACAATTAACCTTACACCGTTGAAGCATTTTTTTCCCCGTAACCTACAAAATATAAAAATTGATAAATATTTTTTTTAAATGACCAACAAACATATAATGTTTAGGTACTTCGTACAGGGTGACCCAATGACAAAATATTACCGTCAACTGGCCCAATCCAGCAGTACGTATTCCTCAAGCGTCTCCAAGTTATCTCCAGTTTGAGGGGAAAACTGAAAAATATAAATAGGCCAATATGAGTACATATAATCAACATATATTCCCCACTTGTGACATGGTGGTAGAAGGCTTGGGTTTTCCAGTAGAAACTTAAGTTCAGATCTCACTTGTGTCACTTTTGGGTCGATTTTTGCAATGAAGGATTTGAGCTAGGCATTGTGCAAATGTTGTCAGTTTGAACCTAGAGCCCACCTGGGTTTTCGTCTGATCGTGTGTTACGTCTGAGAGTTATGCTCTTGTGGTGGCACAACTGTCAAGTGGCAGTCGACGGTATGATTACCTGGGAGAACGCCAAAGCCAAACTCTAAAGCAAACGTGAGCCCGGTTAAGACAACATAGTATGACCAGATTGAGGCATTGGGGCTCTCCAGATTCGGAGACTGCGGTAGTCTAAATACAAGAAAGTTGTCGTTCGAAAAAAAAACATATAATCAACATATCATATTCCATTTTTCTAATCGCAGTCCTCCATGTTTAATTAATTGACACTTTTGATTTTGTAATGGTTTTAATCGTGTTACTTTTGATCTCAACCTTTTGATTTGGGAATTAGAGTTCAAATGTATCGTGTAGTAAGCTTGCACCTACTATATATCTTCTACGGTTGCGTTTGCGTACATTGTCGCAGAGGACTAAGTAAAACATGAGTGGTTGAGATGCATATTTTTATTTATTTGTAATTTCCTTGTTTAAAATTTAAATTATATTAAATTTACATCTATTGAACCAAAAATTGTAATGCTCTCTCATCCCGACGATAAAAATGTTATAGCCAATTGTACAATAAGAATGATAAGTGATATTTGTTGAATTTAAAGAAGAAAAGTGAAATCTGTATAAATTGATTGAGAAATAATGATGCATGAAGCAATTATAATGTTTTTCTCTTCATTTTTTCCGACTTTTTTATTATGAAATAAGTGATCGACATTTTCTTATCTACCTTACTATCTATATCCATTTGAGTCATATCCATATCCATATCCATATCCATATCCCATTTTTAATGCCCAACTAGGGTATAGACACGCGTAATACGCGGGTGAAAGAACATGTCACTATAAAATAATAAATTTAAACATACGATCAAATTAAGATAATACTTGTTGATTGTTTGTTACAAAACTATTAAAAATTACATTGTCTATAGATTCAAACTTCTAATTTACAATAATTTAAATTAAACCATACCAACAAAAGACATTAACAAAAACACTAAACAGGTTCTTGATATTAAAACATCTGCAAAATCTTCAAAAGTTATACCAACACAAACTTCAAATTCCTAAACACCTGAAATGTTTAAAAACAAAACAAAAATTAATTAAAATTAATTTAACATAACAACATGTTTAATAATTAATAACATCTAAGCATTACAAAGTTGCTATGTACAAAATACAAAGCTTAAGTTGATAAATATAATTGTTAGTAAGTCTAAAAAAATGTTGTCAATATAATTCTTTTATTAAATCTATGAACAATATGTAATGTAAAGTATTAATATATTACCTTCTGCTTCCTCATCGGACAACAAACTTTCGAAATAACAATCATAATAACTTTGATAGTGTAAACCGGTTTTTAACATCTACTACTTGTATTAAATATAACAACAAAACGAAAAGAGTTATATTTTACCTTAATGTTCGTCATCAGACTCAAACTTGTCGGAAAAATCTTCATAATCACTCTCATAGTTAGAACATTCTTCTAACCATTTCACCTTCGAATTAACCTCAGCTTCCAACTCAAGATGCGCAAGTTCTTTTCTTGCATTTGCTAACTTTAACACATCAAGCTCTCTCAACATCACCAAATCATCACACGACAATAGTTGTTTCGGCTTAAAATTCTTATACTCTCCATTCTCAAACCATATAACAACCTTGTTTTGATAAGGGTAAAAGAACCACTCCCTTACATGTTCATAAGGTAAACCCTCTTGATAAAGATGATGAAAGAAATGATGTAAAACATTTATCAAATTTGTTTCTTGTTGACATGTCAAATTCTTCCTAAGACCGATCTGATGTATTTGATGTTTAAACTGATTATCGAACAACATGACTGATTCAATATTATCTTTTTCTAACGTTGCTAAATCGCTAAATACAAATTGATACTTACGGTATATTTTACAAAACCTCCAGTTCATAATCGTAGCCATTATCGGAGTTTAGTTATCTTGAGAAACTTAGTATTGTTAAAGAAGAAGAAGATGAAGAGGATTAAAATGGAAAATTATAAAATAGATATAAGAAGTGACGGTTTTATTGTTCCAAGAAAATGAATCATGAAATCTATCTAGTTATCATAATGTATAGTTACCCTATAGTTAATAATATTTAATTAGATAGTATGATAAATATCTTAAATAATTTAAATTAAAAAGTAAATATTCAAAAAGTATGTTATAAAACGAATTTTAAACAAACAGGTTTATATCCAGAAAATTTGTGTATAATATTAAAAATAACAAATTATTTATAATTAAACAAAAAAATTAAATATAGGATACCAAAAAAATATTAAAAAATAAAAGTTAAGTACAAATGTTGTTAAGTTAGAACAAAATAAATTACATTCATTTATTATGAGATTCCAAATTGAATTACATAGGAAATTTAAACCATTAACATTCTGTGTTTCCAAAAATCTCCTTGTAAACAACATTTGCTGTTTTATTTATAAGCTTTGATTCTTTGTCGAGTATCACTAACTTAATACCATCTCTAGTATTCACTCATGACAAAGTAACATAAAGCTGACCGTGAGAAAATACTGGATCTTTAAGATACAATCCAACTCTTGACAATGATTGACCTTGACTCTTGTTGATTGTCATGGCAAAACATACAGATATAGGAAACTGTCTTCTTTTTAATCTGAACGGAAGTTTCTTATCAGTTGGTGTAAGACTTACTCGACTAATTAGAGTGCGATATCCGATATTCGTTCCAGAGACAACTTTTGCTTCAATTACACGCCTACCGAGACTAACAACTTGAAGGCGCGTACCATTGCACAAACCCTTTTTGTGATTAATATTCCTTAATAGCATGATCGGAACACCAACTTTGAGGGCCAATCTATGATTAGGCATTTCTGACATCTTTAAACCATTTAACAAATCAGGAGAGTACAACTGTGGATCAAAATCCTCAGAAAGGTCTTCACATTCAGCTAAACTGTCGGAACTTAGATACTCTACTTCTTCACCAGGAAAGAGGTCTAACATACGTTCATTAATTTCTTGAACGACCTCATTCAAAGGTGCCAACAGTGCACGATCCTGAAAGTAAGTAAGTTCGTTGAATCTATCTAATATATTAGGATAGACAAACCTTATTAAATCACCCATCAGATCTACTGAGTTCAATATCAAAAGATCGTCGGGAATGTCATTAACCGCCTCTCCCGCATTTGGACCGCCAACGTTTCCTTGGCCTATGTCTAATAGCCAATCAGCAAACTCTGTAATATTTTGAATGTCTGAAGATCGACATCCAACTGTAAGCCTCATGTTCTTAGTTAGTTTAAGAACTTTACATTTTGACCAGATATAAGAAGAATTGATGCAAGCATTAACACATTCACTTATTGTACCGTTGGTTACAACAGGCAAAATTTGGCGAAAATCACCGCCAAAAACAACAACCTTACCTCCAAATACCGCTTCTGAAGTATTGGCAGAATCACCATTCATAACATCGTTTAAAGTCCTGTCCAAGGCTTCAAATGCATGCTTATGAATCATCGGTGCCTCATCCCAAATTATTAGGCTTGTCTTTTTCAATAATTCATATACGTCGGTATTTCCTTTAACCTAATTTGTGAAATAATAAAAAAACATACACAAATTAAGATATTTAAATGTAATTTGATATTAAAATAACAGATAAAGACATATATACTACAAAAATTATTAATATAAAATTAACATAAAGTGAGTGGTAATATTACCGGACAAATTGAATCTTCGGTCAAATTAATAGGTATTAAAAATCTCGAATGTGCGGTTCTTCCACCCTCCAAAAGCAAAGCAGCTATACCGCTTGAGGTAACATTCAACACAACTTCTCCCTGTGACCTTATCGATGCAGATAAAGTTTTCCATAAATAAGTTTTTCCAGTACCGCCGTAACCATAAACAAAATAAACTCCACCTTTTTTATCAATCAAAGAACTCATTATTTCATTATAAACACCTCGTTGTTCATCTGTTAACGAATCAAAGAGATTATTAAATTCGTTATTCATGGTCTCGGTATCATATGAGAGCTCTTCCACCATTAACGGATTAGTTGCTCTTGAAATTGTCTCCATATCTGGAAATGGCACTTGTTTATATCTTCTAAGACTGGAGTTGTTTGAAATTAGAAAATTTTCAATTTCCAAGAGTGCTAGGTTTTTTAACTATTATTCATTAAGAATCAAACCTGAAAAAAAATAATAAAGTAATATAATTAAATATTTATATTATTATACTGGATATTAGAAATTTGCAATAATTGAAATAATTATAAAAATGAGTAAATCATACCGAGGTTATTTTGATCTTTTTGTTGTTTGTATTGAATACCGTCAACTAATAGTTGCCAAATGCTTTCCCAAACAAAATGAGGTCTAGATAAACTACAAGTAATCAACATTGTAGCAAATAAATTTCTTAAATAATATCCAGTAGAGGTATGACTTGCTTCTTCAATGGCTTCTATGTATTCCTTATCATCATCTAAAAGACCTCTTTTGTAACATGCATCTCGAAAAGTTTCACACATAACTCCATCAACAATTCGAATGTCTTCAAAACATTCTGGGCCTCTAACCGTATTTAATAATATTCTTAGATAGTAAGCCTCGTCGAATGTGGGTAGAACAGCATGAACTCTACCTATTGCAAAACCATTCAGGCGAGGTTCCCATTTACGTAACTGTTTTTTCCAGACATACTTTGTTGGAAACTCTGCGTATGTGAGAGTTTTTGCACGGTCATGGTTCTTATTACACTCAAACCAGCCGGTAAACATCGAATAAGCATTAGTTGTCTTGTTTAAAATATCTTCAATATCTTCGTTAGCACCATATACTACATGTTGCTCACCGGGTAAATGAAAAGCAAGTCTCATAACAGACGGAATCCTATAATGCACATCAAATGAAAATATCCGCCATGTTGCCTCGCATGCAGAGACATATCTACAATCATAAAACGCTTTGATTTCATCTAAATTAGGATCCGGGTTATCAGCATTGTTATTTTGTACAAGAGAAATTGTTGCTCGGTCTGGACCCTTATTAATGTATTTGAACAAATACTTTATCGATCCATCTTGATTACACCACTCAACATTAATATGTGCTTGAAATTGTTTTAATAAAGTCTTATTGTATGGAACAACAGTTCTGTTATCCATCATTATATCTGACTTGAGAACATATTGCCCGTTATCTCTTCTTTTGTATACCGGAAAACCTTGCGAATCAACAGCTATCTCATCATTAAACATTTTCGGGAAACCTTTGGAGCATTTTTTGTTTACCATGCACGTGCAATTCGGATTTTGTCCGATTCCTTAATCGCTAAGAAGTGTGCAGACTTAGTCAACCGGTCAACGATCACCCAGATGGTATCGCATCCCGTCGGTGTCTTAGGTAAACCCGTGATAAAATCCATTGAGATGTGTTCCCATTTCCACATTGGGAGTTCCGGTTGTTGTAGTAGGCCAGATGGTTTCTGGTATTCTATTTTGACTCGGGCGCAAGTCAAGCATTTGCTCACGTAGGTGGCAATGTCGGCTTTCATGTTCGGCCACCAGTAAAGTGCCTTTAAATCATGGTACATTTTATCTGAGCCAGGGTGGATAGAATATCGGGACTTGTGAGCTTCGTCCATCACCAGAGTTCTCAACTCTCCGTACCGTGGAACCCAAATCCGGTTCTCAAAATATCGGACCCCGTCCGATCTGGTTTCAAGTTGCTTGTTCATGCCCCGCATGAGTTCCGATGGAAGATTATCATCTTTCAAAGCTTCAAGTTGCGCCTCGCGAATCTGGTCGGGTAAGTTTGCATGAATCGTGAGTTGCAATGCTCGCACTCGTCTGGGTTTATCTGTTTCTTTTCTACTGAGTGCGTTGGCCACTACATTGGCCTTGATAGGGTGGTACTTGATGGCACAATCGTAATCTTTAAGCAGCTCGACCCAACGACGCTGTCGCATGTTCAGCTCCTTCTGATCGTAGATATGTTGGAGACTCTTGTGGTCGGTGTAAATGGTAAACCTGGTACCGTACAAGTAATGCCTCCATATCTTAAGGGCGAACACCACAGCTCCAAGTTCCAAATCATGAGTCGTGTAGTTCTTCTCGTGAACCCGTAGTTGTCGAGAGGCATAAGCTATAACCTTCTCGAGTTGCATCAGCACACAACCGAGACCTTGTATAGATGCGTCACAGTGTACCTCAAAATTTTCCGTTCCCTCGGGGAGGGCTAGAATAGGGGCGCTACAGAGTTTGGTTTTCAACAGTTGAAAAGCGGATTCTTGCGCGTCACCCCAATTATACTTAGTGCCTTTGTGAGTCAAAGCGGTGAGGGGTTGAGCAATCTTTGAAAATCCCTCGATGAAACGCCGGTAGTAGCCGGCTAGTCCTAGGAATTGCCGCACCTCAGTCGGAGTCTTAGGTGCTTCCCAGTTTTTGATGGCCTCTACCTTACCGGGATAGACATGGATACCATTCTCGTTGATCACATGTCCTAAAAAGTGAACTTCGCGAAGCCAAAACTCACATTTCGAGAGTTTAGCATACAGTTGTTCCTTCTTCAACAATTCCAGAATTACCCTTAAGTGTTCTTCATGGTCAGCTTCGTTCTTGGAGTAGATAAGAATATCATCAATGAAAACAATCACAAACTTGTCGAGGTACGCCTTGCATACTCGATTCATGAGATCCATAAATACGGCTGGTGCGTTGGTTAGTCCAAAAGACATAACCGAAAACTCGTAGTGACCATACCGTGTTCTGAAAGCCGTCTTTGAAATATCCTCTTCGCGCACTCTTAGCTGATGGTAACCGGATCGCAGATCGATCTTCGAGTAGTAACTCAATCCTTGGAGCTGGTCAAACAGATCATCAATTCGGGGTAAAGGATAACGGTTCTTGACCGTCACCTTGTTCAACTCCCGGTAGTCGATACACATGCGGAAAGTCCCGTCCTTCTTTCGGACAAATAAGACAGGGGCTCCCCATGGCGATGAGCTAGGTCGGATAAAACCCTTATCCAACAAATCTTGCAACTGAGTGGACAACTCCTGAAGTTCCGCCGGTGCGAGCCGATATGGGGCTCGTGCTCTGGGTGCTGCACCGGGTGTCAACTCGATTTGGAATTCGACTTGACGAATAGGAGGGAGTCCAGGCAGATCCTCCGGGAAGACTTCCGGAAAATCTCGCACAACTGGTATATCTTCAATTCGCTTCTCCTCCGCGGGTTTCTCAACAATCTGCGCCAAAATTGCCGGATGACCCTTTCGTAGGTACTTCTGCGCCTTCATAAGGGTAATGACGCTGGTGGTCATGCCGCTTCTCTCACCTCTGACCGAAATGATCTCGTCGGAAGGGGTAGTAATGTGAAATATCTTGTCGTGACATATAATCTCCGCTCGGTTCTCGGATAACCAGTCCATGCCGACAACGACATCGAAACTACTAAGCGTAAAAGGAATAAGGTCGGTATAAAAAATATGACCTGACAGTTTTAACTTACATCCCGCAAGTACATGAGTCGTTACTATAGTCTTACCGTCAGCTAATTCAACAGGAAACTTAGCATCTAACGGAGTTGGAGTTAAGTCTAAGAGTTGGCTAAAGGCTTTCGACACAAAACTCCTATCAGCTCCAGTGTCAAACAATACAGAAGCAAAACAATCGTTCACAGGGAACTTACCAGTCACCACTTGCGGATCATTGCGGGCTTGACCCGACCCAATTACAAAAGCTTTTCCCTTGCCATTGCTTCCACCACTACTGCCACTTCCATTACCTCCGTTGTTGTCGTTCTGTTTCAGCTTGGGACAATCTTTCCTGAAATGACCTTCCTGCCCACATTCGAAACATCCCTTCGTCGTCAAAGGTGGTTTAGGAGCACCCTTTTCCGCAAGGTCTCCTCTACATTCCTTCGCCTGGTGACCCATCTTTCCGCATCTCTGACACTTGACACGGTCACACGGGCCAACATGATGATAGTTGCACCTATTGCACTTCGGATATTTCCCAGCATATCCGCTCGAACCCTGCCCGCTACCGTTGTTATTGTTGTTGTGACTTTGATTGTTAAAGCTCCGAGTGAATTCGGGCTTACGGTAGTGTTGTTGCGGTGGGAGGTTCGAGGACGAGGATCTGGTGTTGTCAAACTTCCTCTTTCCGCTGCTCGGGTTGCTGTTGCTGTGGTTGTCATTACTCTGGTTGTCACAGGCTTTAGCGGTTGAACCCCTAGGTGGTAACGCACCTTGGGTCATAGCCTGATCCGTCATTTTGTGAGCTAAACGGATCGCTTGTTGAATCGTGGCTGGTCTGGAAGATGTCACCATGCCCTGAATCTGCGATGCTAACCCATCGATATACATCTCAATCCTCTTACTCGGCAGATCCACCATCCGCGGACACATCACAGCCAACTCGTGAGAACGGGTAGTGTAGGCTTCAATTTCTGAGCCCACCATCTTCAGTGACCAAAATTCTGACTCTAACTTCGAAATCTCCTCTCTCGGACAGTACTCCTCTCGCATCATGTTTTTGAACTCCTCCCAGTTCATCGCGTTAGCCAGTTCCAATCCAAGGATCTGCACGTTCGAATTCCACCAAGTGAGGGCAGAATCCTCAAGTGTTCCAGCAGCGAATTTAACCCTACTGGCAGGGGGACAATTGCACATCTCAAATGCCGACTCGGCCTTCTCAGCCCAACGCAGGAAGCCTATAGCTCCCTCAGTGCCCTTAAACGTACTGGGCTTGCAGTCAAGGTAGTTCTTGAAGGTACACGTTCCACTTGGACCTCCAGCTTGGTTCTGAACATGTGCGGCTAGAGCGGCCGCCGCATGGTCGTTCAGCAGAGTTTGGAGTTCAGCTGCAGTCAAGTTGATGTTACCACGTCCGTGTCCAGCGTTTCTTCCAGCCATTTCCTAGAATCACAGTATAAAATGTTAAACATGAATTTTTCTTTCATATACAACACACCATACATGTAATAAAAAGATAGGTAAGAAAGAAATAAGAAACAACATCCCATCACAACCATATATTAATCTAAATAAAAATTCATGATTAAAACCATTGTATTCGCTACAAAGTATTTCCAATCAATCCTTAAAATCATAGAAAATAATAGTTCGGATGGAGACAACCCCTCCATCTAAGTGTTATCATCACTAGATGTCATCGTCTGAGGAAACCTCTGAGTGTGCCTCCTCCTCAGCCGGTTCTTCCTCCGGTTCTTCTTCGGGTTCCTCCTCGGGATCTTCCTCGGGATCTTCTTCAGGTTCCTCTTCGGGATCTTCTTCAGGTTCGGCCTCAGGCTCCACCTCAGGCTCGGCCTCAGGCTCGGCTGCGTTCTGAGCAAGTTGCATTTGTAAGACATCGCAACGCTCTAGAGCTATCTCGGTTCGGGTCCTTGCTACTTGGCGTTGCTCTTGCAAGTCTATCATCTCGGCTTGCATCTTCCTCATAATCTTCATCTGTTGATCACTAGCCTCCTGCATTTCCTTCATTGCCGCTGCCATGCGGGCAATCTCCTCCTTGGTCTCGGTTCCATCTTTTAACAGTCTGGAAACGTTCGCTCTCGTATAGCACATGTAACCCACATCACGCTCCAAACATGAAACAACAGCTGCGAGAACTCGCTCTACAGGTTCGGTTATGGGTGGTAGGGTGTTGGGATAAGCAGGGTGGTTCGGGTGAAGTAACGGGGGAACTTGCTCGCGATAGACCATACGTCTAATCATGTTAGGGTACCAATCCCAGCTAACGTCGTTTTCGTATATGCCTCCGGATAGGCGGTACCTCTTCGGTGCGGGAGCTTCGAGTTCCGGGACTACTCGGGGTGGCGATACGGTAGGTAACTGCGGTTCCTTCCCGTGAGCATGAGTCATCGGATCAGATGGTGATGAGGATGGCGGCGTCGACATTCCTACAGGTAAGCCGTGTATGCGCGCGCGTATGAGTGAAAGAGGTAAAGAGATAAGATAACAAAGACTACACAAATCTATGCAGTGCGTATCATTATAACTAATGGGTCGTCGCGGTTATAGTCTAGTATGCATGCAGCTTCTAGTTCGCTATAACCAATGGCTCTGATACCAATCTGTCACACCCTCAAAATCCACTAACGGAGTTTTACCGTAAGAGGGTGTGAACTAACAGATTCGGAATCATTAGTTATAATCAAACCATAAAACAAAGTTTCAAAACCATGAAAACGTTTACGAGAAATTAAATGCGGAAGCGTAAAAACCTTTAACCAAAAGTTGCGTCACGCAGGACGACTTAAAACCAATGATAACTGTTAAAAATAAGTTTGCATAACAAAAGCGTTTTCAAGCAATGCATGTTCCTAAACCGCGCGCCCGCCTCGGCTACCTGAGAATAACATACTAAAAGTTTATATAAAAATAAATGTTTAGCGTTTGCGTTCAGCGTTTTGCGTTAAGCGTTGTGCATTACAGCGTTTTGCGTTACAGCGTTTTGCGTTACCAGATAGTGTTATGTCAATTATATATCTATAGGTAACTAGCCTATAAAACAAGTATCACTAAGTGTTCGACACCGAAGCTGACTGTTTATCAATTTGCCTTGCCACCAGGTCGTCCAGACCATGGTATGTGTTTAGCCAAGATTACACCTGCTCGACAACCAGTCGAGTTTAGCGTTGGGTGGGGTTTGTCAAACCCAGTAGTACTACTCAACAGTGACTCGCTATTATCTAAATATTAACCGGTTCGATGTTATGAAGGACTTTAGTTTACGCGTTTGCCACTTAGTCTTTACAAGTGATATATAATCTATATTAACAAAATCTTAAATGCGTTGCGGAGTATGTTATCTCCCCCAAGAGAAAAGCGTTTAAAGAGTTTAAAAGGGGAAAGTGAAACTCACTGTTTGCGAAGAAATTCCCAAATTAAATCACCAAGATGCGCGTCACAGAAAAACTCTCTCTAGCGTTCTAAAACAACAAAGAGATTTTTCTAAGTGTCGGAATATTATCGAGTCTCTAGACCCGGCACATAATACCTATGCACATAACATGTTTCGTGTTTCGTTTGTGAATCGTGTGTGACTTTAACAAGTGTATTTGTGACACATTACATGTGTAAGCAATCATATACGTGTCATGTATTCATAAAGTACATCACTAGCAATTTCTCCCCGTAAGGGCATTTTGGTCAAATCATGACAATTAACTAGCCATTAATCCCCATAAGGGCAATTTGGTCAAATTATGACAACCAATTAGCAATTATTCCCCGCAAGGGTAATTTGGTCAAAACATAACAATTATATAGCAAGTATCATGTTTCATGCGTTTTCACAAAACTCAGCAGCTAGTTTCACCGAGACAGAAATTCTACTTGAAAGATTGTACTATTCCACCGATCATAGCATCTCAATTAATTTACCAAAAATCATCACAAAAGTATATATGTCTTAGGTTTCCAGAACATATTTTATTATATTTTTATTCCACATAGTTTTCTCACAATCATCAAATCATTACGGCAAACTTATAACAATCAATTCATGCTCAACAGAATATTATTTGAAATTCCCGTTAAACAAAAAATCCAATAAATGCAAGACCACTTGGGTTAGGTTCCTAACTCAATAAGTCAACTTCCAGAAGTGGAACCAACCCAATTGGTCTCGTAGTTCATGAGATATAATATTTACAAAACAACCTAACAGCAGGTCTAACAGCTCAGCTTTGCACAACGTTTTTGTAAAATCATAAAAGTTAACCTTTACTTGTTCAAAATTACAAATTTATACTCTATAGAAACTAGACTCAACCTAGTTTACTGTAGTACCAATAATCTCAACCAATTTTCACATTTACACTTCGTTACAGTCACTTAAACATCAATAACACATTCTGTCCAGAAACTGTTTGCATCCAAACTCAACATATTAACTATCTATGGACTATCATGCATTCATATAACACTCTAGACTCCATAAACACCATCCATGCACATCAATTACACATTACATACATGATTAGGGTTCTTGTTTGAACTCAATTCAAAGACTCAACAATTAACGTATAACAATATCAATACTAGTTATCATATCATTATCAAATCATCATCCAATCAAACAAAATCATATGAACACATAACCATATAGAATAGGCAGCTAGGGTTTGTGATTAACCCAACAAACATCAAAATCAAGTATAAAGGATGCATAGGATAATCGATTATACCTTCCTAGCACCTAATTCTTCAATCAAACACTTGATTTCTTGATTGTATGTGTGTGTGTAAGTCGACGGCAGCCAAGGGAGGGGGAAAGGGTTTCCGATCGGGACTTGTGTGTGGCGAGAATAATAATAAGTTAGGGTTTAGTTATTATTTATAAACATAATATGTTACACTCAAGTCCCTCCACTTTCAATTGTTGTTTTTCTAACTTAAATAACTAGTTTACCTCTTGAGTTAACGTTTATAACCATGTTATCACACAACACATAAGTCTAACACATAATTATCACATAATTACTGTTTTGACGTTTTTCGTTTATTCATCTCGTTTGCGTCAACTCGTTTGCGTTTCGGTGCAATTCCCGAAAGACTACACATGTAGTAAGTGTTAAGCGTCAATTAAACCCTAGTTTAAATGTAATGAAGTGTGCGTTATAGATTCAGTGATCTTAAGTTTGAATTGACGGAGTTGAGTTAACGGAGTTAACCTGAAATTGACGATTGTCACTACTTTATTACCATAAAAAATATTATAAAAATATACTATAATTTGTAATACAAAAAATAAAAGGAAATAGTTGTATCAGAATATTACAAAAGTTGGGAAACATAAACTCTTTTATTGTCAGTTGACAAACATTGTCTTAAATTTATTTTATACATAAATAATTTTATATAAATAAAATGTAACATTAATTACTTAAATAAAGTAAAATTTCACACAAGGGTTGATGAATATATGTTACAAATAATTATTAAATAACATTTTTATTAATTGTAACCTTTATTTTATTATTATAATTTTTTTTAAAAAAATATACTATACATTTGTAATACAAAAAATAAAACGAAACAGTTGTATCAGAAAATTACAAAAGTTGAAAAATAAAAAATAATTAGATAAAGTAGAATTTCACAAATAAAATGTAACATTAATTATTTAAATAAAATATAATTTCACAACAGAGTTTTTGTTTATAATATAGTTAACTGATAAGTTATATAATGCATATGAACTATATGATGGTATAGAAGTAATATAAAATATAATATAGTAGGATAAATACAAGAACTTATGTTGTTTTAGATTAAATGTATACAAGAAAAATATAAAACATGTTAATAAATTAATATGAACTTATGTTGTTTTCAAAGTCAGACATACATTGATAGCACATTAATTTAATAAAGTTAAAAAAAAAACTTAAATATGATCACTCAACCAAAGAAAAATAAATTGTTCATCTCAACCAACATTCAAAAACAATTGTTTAAAAAAAACAAAAGAGAAAAACCAAACATAAAATATCCAAATATCTCAAAAAAGCTTAACATAAGTGTAAACCGACATAAATGAAAATGTTCACTTAGATTCCTTCTCCAGTTTTGGAGTTAAAAGGGCTGCTCCTTCGGCTGATTGACTGGTGGTTCCCATATCTTCGATATTCTTAGACTTCAACTTAGTCGCCGACATGCTAGCATCATCGTCAACTTCAAAAACCTCCACCAGTTTTCTCTTAAGTTTATCGTCAGAAGACGTTGACGTTCCTTTTGTATCAGTTGCCAAATCTTGACCCTCAACATTTGAACTTGAAGTTTGATTATCTCCAAATTCAGAAACCTGTTATTAAAAAAGTAAGAGCGAATACATAATCATGTTACACATCTTTCTGTTAACTATATTTAAAAGTTTGAACTAATATATTACCAAAAATATCCATACCTTAACAGAAACAGAACCGGATGACTGGAATTCAGGAATAGATGCTCCCAACGTTAAAGAATTAGAATCTGATTGCTGATAAGACAAAAATGGAATATCAACATATGTCATTTGAAAAATTTAATAAATTTAAGTTAATAATAAAATAATTTCAGATAATTTTATTACCAACGAACATTTAGCTTTTTCTATAACTCTGTGATAATATTGGTGTCATCAGTAAGCTTGTTTATACCATAGTCCTCGACATTGTTTCTGAAGTTGAAAGCTGCCGCATCTACCTTAAAAGCGAATATCTTTTCTAAGAGACAATCCAATGCAGCAGGGAATCCACCATTTTCAACCTTATTCTGTAATAAAATTAGACGACAAAGAAACAAATATAATATTAATCATTTTTAAACTAACCATCTCATATATAGATGACTGTTACAATTTAAAAAGTATTTTAGTTGTAAGCAAACCTCATTTTGTGAATCAATTAATTCTTTAGCTGTTTTCTTAGTCAACATTTTAGCATCTCTATCAAAAAGAGTCACCGACACAACTCCAGTAGAATCCTGTACCCTTATTTTGATCTTGAACCTAGAACATTGTATAAATAGGTAGACTGAAAGAAAAACATATACTTTTACATTGCACTAATTAGACATTTGAATTTGAATTGAATAAATACCTAGGTGTAGGGATAACACCTAAAACATTGCATCTTACTGTTTTGCATTCATACTCCTTTCCACCTTCACCATTACTTTCCATGAGCTTACGGCTACAAGTATTACACCCAATGTAATACCATTCCGTATCTGGGCAGATTGCCTTAATTGTACCAAGGATAATGATACTTTTAGGCTGCATTATAGTACAACAGAACTTAATAAATATTCAATTAGGGTTGAAAGATAATTAGGATAAAATAAAAATTGTAATAATTAACTTACAGATATAATGGTACAAATTTCACCGATGTTAAAAAAATCTGTGGCTCTCAAAAACTCATCATCAACAGACGGCAACATCTTCACCGGAATCGGTTTACGAACAGAAACATCATTGGCAAGTAGCAGATCCACCAAACTACAAAATGCAATATTTAATTAAATTAGGAATAAATAATTTAATATGAAATTTAAAAACTAAAAACATAAATGAAAACAATATTGGTTTAATAATATACCTGTTTTTGTATTCTTCAATCTCAAATAAATAGTCGTTTATAAAGAAATGACTAACATTAGATCCAAAAGAATTCGACGCATAAACTTTCTCTAAAAAAAGGAAAATTATAAAACAATACATTAGTTTAAGTTAGTGACATGTTAAAACACAAGAAAGTTTTAAACAGTAGACATAATTACCTTTACCATCAGAACCGGTGTAATACTTAACCCTACCAAACTGCAGTATAATTATAGCATGACCTTCATCAAAATGTTCAATTACATATTTGGAGAGCTCAGACACATAATGATCCCATAGTGTGAGATACACACAGTTTCCACTGAAATTACAGAATCGATAAAAACAGTCATAAGTATAAGTTTATTAACCTAAATATGTAATCAAATGTTAGGTGTAATAGTAATACCGTAAATCACATATCTCCATTGTACGCTTGTTTTTGTCCTTGAAGTTTGAAGCATTGCTCTTGAACACATGAACCACGTGACCAATAATATCTAACACAAAGAAAAATAAATAAATAATTTATTAACAAATTTAATGGAAATCTAAGACTAAAATTATAAATCTATTTATTTGCATGTTAAAAATTTATTTTATACCAACTGTAGATTTCAAAGAAATATCTTTATTGATTAGTGATTCAAAAGAAATCATCTTAAACCCAAACAGACGACCATCAAACTCCTGACATGAATTCACATGTGTGTTTGGTCCCAACACCAATTTGTTGGGACAGTCAATCACACGGTAATTAGATCCATTTAAACCAACGCTCGGATTAACTATAGTAAGAGTTGAGTTTTCCTTGAGGAATCTTTTGAATCTAAAGATATCCTGTTTGTAAACTGTTGCTTGGATATCAATTGCTAGGAGTATGTTTTACATGTGGAGAAAACGGGTCACTTTAAGACTGAATGCCCGAAAAGAAAAGCTAATCAAGATTAATGAATGACAAGATCATATCTAGTAACTCCGGAATATAATAAAGTAACTCGTTATATATATGGGTTACCAAGAGAAATAAGAGACATGGTACGATCCCATCTGCCAGAAACAGTTGAATCGGCTATGGAATTGGCCGGATATATAATCAACAGTATGATAAGGAATCAAGAAGAAGAAAAGGAAAGAGACAAAGAAGCCAAGAAACCAAAAAGTTCCGAGAAGTTAGAGAAAGAAGAAAGTACTCCCAAGTCAGCTTGTAAGACTTGTGGAAAGAAACATACTGGGAAGTGTCGACTAGAAAATTCAAACAATTTTGCATACTGCAAGAGAGCAGGACACACAATAGATGAATGTCGTAAAAAGCTAAGAGTATGTTTTACATGTGGAGAAACGGGTCACTTTAAGACTGAATGCCCGAAAAGAAAAGCTAATAAAGATTAATGAATGACAAGATCATATCAAAGAAATGTCAAGATAGATTAGCTAACTTTTGTATATCAATTATAACTCGTTATTAAACGAGAAGTTTTGTAATCAAAGAAGGGTATTTAATTCCCTAACTTATAAATGAATATTAGCATATAGATCATGTTAATACACAAGAATGTTTATATTCGTTACCTCTAAAGAACAATCAAGAGGTTCAAATATTAAGTTCATCCGAAACTTAGAACAAGGAAGACGTTGAGAAAATTTATCATCTAGGAGGATGATATACCAAACGTTAGAAAATATGCAAGGACATTATAGTATCAAAAAAAATTCGTTCAAAGAAATACAACTGCTGGAATATTATTACCTACCTAGAAAGGTTGATCAAAAAGTTAAAGAAAAAGAGTTCGAAGATATTCAAGAAATACAATTGCTAAGTATAGCAAATGAAATTAAGCCAAAATACAAGAGTACTGCTGGAATATAAGAACATCATTGATCAAGATAGAATGGATTCGATAGACTGAATCTAAACAACAACTTAGTGGAATAGATTCAATAGGACGAATCAAAACAACAATGTAGTTAACGTCAGTAAATGTTTAGAATACAAAATGGTAAGGTAAATAGTTAAACACAACTGATCAATGTGTTTAGCAATTTATATTTACTAATGATATTCTGAATTATTGACTGATTACATCATTCAAAGATGTAAGTTAGCAACAAGATAAAGACCCTAGTCATTCCGCATACAGATTGCAACAACAAGAACCCGATTAGATAGAATCTAATCAACAATAGAAAAGTAAGAACCATTCACTTTTAAACCAACAAATCTCGAGGACGAGATTCATTCCAAGGTGGGGAGGATGTAACATCCCCAAAATTTTTGATCCAAATTTGACAACTTAGGAAAGTTGAGGGATAAAAATTAATACCAAGTCAAATCATGAGAAAATATTAAATAAGGAAATGTAAGAAAAATAAGGAAATAAAAATATTTCCTAAGTTAAAGTTTACTTATATGAAAAGAAATTCCATCCCACATTGGAAGTGGTAAAAAAATGAAAGCTCTTTATAAGAGAAAGAATTTCCATAGTTATATCCTTTTATGAATATCATGCACCAAGTGGTCCTAGCGGAGGGTGCGTAGCATCCGACGCGCACAGCGCACAGGCTCGTGCGAGGATGAGGACGATGGCGACGGCGACGGCGAAGGGCGTTGGGCGCAATGTGGCGCTTTGATGGCGCATTTTGCACTTCGCATGCTCGCATCGCCGCGAGCCGCTTTGAGAGCCGCCTTAGTAAAAAATAACATTCATGAACCCATCGCGCTACGCGATGAGTCCAAGAAGACAGCCATCGCGTATCGCGATGGGCAATGATGACGCATCAACACGTGTCACACTCTGGTAACACGTGTCAGCATGACAAGACACGTGGCAGAACGTGTCATACCACGTGGCGACACGTGGCAGACGTGTCAGGCCACGTGGCGACACGTGGCAACGCCTGATGTTGGTGCATAAATGTCAGTAGTTCATATGTCTAGTGTCTGTAATCGAGTCTGTAATATTGTTTATGTATTTGTTTGTTTGAAGCGAAGTTGTTGACAAGTTCGCTTAGGCGAACTTGTTAACCGAGCGAAGTTGTTGACAAGTTCGCTTAGGCGAACTTGTTAACCAAGCGAAGTTATGGACAACTTCGCCTGAGGCGAAGTTGTCGTGTATTTATATAGGTTACGGATTATCGTTTGGGTTGTTGGTTTTAAAGTTAGTTCAGCAGTTAGAGTTCGTGTGAGTCAAGTGACGTGAGGTCGAGAGTCTGTAACTGTGATTATATCACGTGTTGAGTTATTAATATAACGTGTGTTTGTTCGTATCGTATTCGTGTGTTCGTGTGTTTGTGTTCTACGTCCGTAACGATCTACACAGGGATTCCGCACCTGTGTATATCAGGATATCTCGTGTGATCCGTCCAGGGAACCTACAATTGGTATCAGAGCATTTGCTCGATTGTGTGGTTCGGGATATTCACGCGGGTGTAGAATTCGTCCCATTTCGACTATTCACGAGACGAGTTTTTGGTGTTTTTGCTCATTCTAGCCTCCTACCAGTGTGTTCAAGCCTTTAAACCGTCAAAAACCTCGTTAAAATCCGATTTTCAGATCTGCAGAAAGTTTGAGTTCGTCAGGCGAAGTTGCTGTTCATCAGGCGAAGTTGCCGTCAGGATACGTAGGGTTTCGGCGAAGATATAAGGAGAAGCGAAGTTATTTACAACTTCGCCTACCTTCTCAACTTCGCCTAACTCAGCGAAGTTCTCGTTAAGTTCGCCTAGCTCAGCGAATTTTTCTTCAAGTTCGCCTACTTTCTAAGTTCGCTTACCCTAAGCGAAGTTATTCTCAACTTAGCCCAGTCACGCAAATTTAAGAAAGATCCTGCGAAGTTATTACTTAAGCGAAGTTATCCTTAACTTCGCCTACAGTACTGTTCAGAGGAAAATTTTTTTTTAACTTCGCGTACTCAGAATTTTTCGGGTTTCCTAGTCTTCAAGAAGGATGTCGTCGATCAACATTTCGGAGCTTGTAAAGATGGAAGTTGAAGCGGGGTCAGCTACAAAGGCCCCAAGGTTGCTGAAGGGAACCGACTTTGTCGCATGGAAGGATCGGTTCATACAATACGTTAAGTACCAGGATGCGAAAATGTGGGTATGCATCCAAGATGGATATATTCCACCAGTCATGGAGTATGAGGGTCGAGACCAAATCAAGAAATACAGTAAAATGGAAGAGGAGGAGAAAAAGATGCATGAAGCCGAAAGCAAGGCTCATGCTGCAATCACAATGGCTCTTCCACAGGAGATCCTCCATATGTTCAGAAAGTATACATCAGCTAGAGAGCTTTGGGAAGCTCTTGAGAACAGATTTGAAGGGAATGTAGGTATTCGGGCGTCAAAGATAAAGTTGCTCAAAACTCAATTTTCAGTCTTTAAGTACTTGAAGAACGAATCTCTTGATGATATTATCACTCGATATTATCATCTAATGAATGAATTGAGTAACTACTCCATTTCCTACCGAGAAGAAGAGATTGTGGAAAAGCTTCTCGATGCCCTCCCACCAAAATGGGAGATGTATACTGTGCTGATGAGGGAAGACAAGGACTTCCCTACTTATGATCTTGAAACCACTGTCAACAAGCTCAGAACTTTTGAGCTTAATATGGTATGAAAAGAAACATCTATGGATCAGGTTCAAGATCCAGGCATGTACAGTGCTAAAGTAAACTCAAATTCAAGTTCAAAGACTGATTCTGCCGCCTACTACTCGAAGGGCGAGTCTTGTGACAAGTCTTCACAGGAGGGGCATGTGTCAGTAAACTCAAATGGGGATGTTTGCTTTGTAGCCGGTGGATCAAGTGGTACTCAACAGACAGCAAGCAAGATTAGTGGATCTTCAAGTTCCTCAAGCAATAATTACTCTAAGATGCCAATGAGCGTCAAATCTGCTGAAGAGCAGTTTGGCCTCTATGCTTCGTTTATTGCTTCATATGAAAACTATATTCAAGGAAAGGTGGTTGATCCAGCGATGCTGGATGAAGACTATGACCAGATCGATGCTGATGATCTGGAGGAAATGGATTTACAATGGCAGATGGCCATGATAGTGAGGAGAGTGAAGAAGTTTATGAGAAAGACGGGGAGAAAGTTTGTTGGTGGCAGGCCAGGGTTCGACAAGTCTAAGGTGAGGTGCTATAACTGTCAACAAAACGGGCACTTTGCCAAAGAGTGCAGAAACGAGCGAGTTGAACGTGGTCTAGGCCGGTCTGCACAGCACACTGGGAGTAGTAAAGAAGTCAATGCCATGATGTCCAGAGAAGCAGGTGAATACAACTGGAACCTGCATTCGAATGAAACTAGTGACAATGGAACGGAGTTCAAGAATTTTGAGATGGAGATCTTCTGTCTTCAGAAAGGAATTGAACACCAATACAGCGCTCCGTATACTCCGCAACAGAATGGAGTGGCTGAAAGGAAGAACCGAACTTTAATTGAAGGAGCCAGAACTATGCTGGCAGATTCGAAGCTTCCTGTGATGTTCTGGGCTGAAGCAGTTGCTACAGCCTGCTATGTTCTGAATAGAGTGTTAACTGTTAAGAGACTTAGTAAAACGTGTTACGAGCTTATGCATGGAAGGAAGCCCAACTTGAGTGGTCTTGAACCATTCGGGTCCCCTTGTTCGATCTTGAAGACAAATTCTAAATTTGGCGAAGTAGCCGATGAAGGAATCTTAGTCGGTTATGTTGTTGGTACTCCCAACAGACGTGTCTTCAATACTTCGACCTGCAAGGTGGAGGTGGTGTGTAACACCGACATCACAAGTTACCAACTGCCAAAACCAAGCAATGGACCTGCTGAGCTGTTCGACTATGTTAAGCTTTTTAAGTCTTTTAACATACCAGATTTGGAAATTTCTGAAGAAGAAGAAAGAGTTGCGACGAAGATAATACTTGATGAGGAAGAAAATCTATTGCAAAGACAGCTGATTGATAAATGTCAACCTTCCTCATCAAACTCTGCTGGTACCCCCTGCTGCCTCGACTGAAGAAGAATTTATCAATCCTTTTCACTCTCAGCATGAAACAACCATTGACGAGATCTCTTCTAATTTGGAAGATAATTTGCATGTCGGTTCTGTTCCGACCACGAGAATTCATAAAGATCACCCTTTGGATAATGTGATTGGTGATGTGTCCTCAGGTGTACAAACGAGAAGTAGCTTGAATGAACACACCTGTGTTTATACAAGCATTAAGGAGACAGGAATAATCAATGAATGCCTGTACACCTGCTTTATAAGCCAGATTGAACCGAAGAATTATCAAATGGCTTTAAAGGACAGCTCGTGGGTCGAGGCCATGCAAGAAGAGTTGGCTCAATTCGAGAAGATGGAAGTTTGGACTTTGGTTGAAAAACCAAAGAATGTGCATGCGATAGGTACAAAATGGGTGTTTAAGTGCAAGAGAGATGATAAGGGGATTATTATAAGAAACAAGGCGAGGCTAGTCGTTAAAGGTTTTAATCAACAAGAGGGGATTGATTATAACGAAGTGTTCGCTCCTGTCGCCAGGTTGGAAGCCATAAGATTGTTTTTAGCGTTTGCTGCTTATGAAAAGATGAAGGTGTTTCAGCTAGATGTGAAGAGTGCGTTTTTGAATGGGAAAGTTGATGAGGTTGTGTATGTTGAGCAACCTCCGGGTTTTCCTGACCCAGACTTTCCAGATCACGTGTACAGGTTGAGCAAGGCGTTGTATGGATTACATCAGGCACCTCGTGCCTGGTATTCAACTTTATCGGATTACTTGCTCGAGAATGGTTTTGAAAGAGGGAAAATTGATAGCACGTTGTTCTTCAAAAAAGATGGAAGCGACTTCCTGCTGGTACAAGTCTACGTGGATGACATTATATTTGCTGCGTCAAAAGTCTCCATGTGTCAGGAGTTTGAAGCCGTCATGAAGAAAAGGTTTGAAATGAGTGCTATGGGTGAACTAACTTTCTTTCTAGGATTGCAGGTTGATCAGAAGAAGGACGGGATGTTCATTCATCAGACGAAGTATGTTCATGATGTGCTCAAGCGCTTCAAGATGGAGGACAGTTCTCCATATGATACTCCAATCTGCGTCAATCACAAATTGGGTGCTGAAGTAGACGGTGATGCAGATGTGGACCCAACTCAATATCGGGCAATAATAGGTTCTTTAATGTACTTAACTGCATCTAGGCCTGATATAATGTTTGCTGTTTGTCTTTGTGCACGTTTTCAGGCAAATCCAAAAGAATCTCATTTGAAAGGTGCAGAGAGGATACTGCGGTATCTCAAGGGCAAGCCGAAGCTGGGGTTGTGGTACCCGAGAGGAGGAGACTTGGAGCTAGTCGCTTACACAGATTCTGATTATGGAGGGTGCAATCAGAGTCGGAAGTCAACAACTGGAGGATGTCAGTTTCTTGGTGGCAGATTGGTGTCGTGGCAATGCAAGAAGCAGACTTCAGTCGCAATTTCAACCTGTGAGGCAGAATACATGGCAGCATCCAACTGCTGCTCTCAGGTTCTTTGGATACAATAACAGTTGCGCGACTATGGTCTGAATTTCTTACTTACTCCTATTTGCATTGATAACACAGCTGCTATCTCAGTAACTAACAATCCCGTGAAACATAGTAAAACTAAACATATTGACATACGTCATCATTTTATACGGGATTGTGCTGAGAAGAAATTGATTGTGCTTGAAAAGGTGGATACGCTTGATAATTTCGCTGATTTATATACTAAAGCGTTTGACAAATCCAGATTTCAAAACCTTATTGAACTGAATGGGATGATCAATCCCGAGTAACCATGCTTTTCTTGTGATATTTAAAAAAAAAAAAAAACGTCACTAATCGCTTAAAAATATGTCGGTTACATCAGTTTGAAGGACTTGTCTTCGGATATGTTTTGGTCCTCATTTTCTACTTGTAGATTTTAAGGATAGCCATTAACCAGATTACTGATAGTGACCGGGGGCGGTTTATGATGAGTTTTTCATTCTCTCGCTTAAAATTAGTCGATCATACTTAGTTAGAAGGACACATACTAGTATGTGGTCGGTCCAGCTGATCCATTGGATCTTAGGGATAACCGTTTACCTGAAAACTTTGAATCGATCGGGGCGATAGAATTCAAAATTTACAGGGAAATGAAATTATTTTTTAAGTCTGTTACTTCGTAAGAAGTTCGTTAGCTATGTTTAACAGAAAATTGATCCAACCTTGGAAAATGATAGATATACTAATTCTGTGTGCTTAGCTAGTGAAGTTATTAGGCTTAAAAGGCTTTAGGACAGTCATTGTATGTCATGGTAACTTTTTATGGTGCGTAAAAGTAGACGTGATACAAACTAAATCTACTTGATTTTACGTGGAAACTCCTTAAGAGTTTTGCATGTCTTCATATATATATTTCCGAATGATAGGCATAAAAGCGATTACCCAGTCATACACGAGCCCATGTGTGTTCTGATTCCCGTGAAGATAGCGTCTCAAGATACTGCAGTGATCCAGATTCGGGACTTGCAGTTAATTTCTACTTTGAAGTCTATGTTAATTCGAATTATTTAAAAAAAAATTGAAACATTTTAGAGATGACAAAATATCAAGACTTCTCAATCTTAGAGTAAGAAGAAGAACGGGAACCAGAAGAAGAGTGCTTACAACTTAATCAGACACTATGGGTCGAGGTCAATTTGGGGTGACTTGGGGAAAGCCAAATACGCTTTGAGGATAGATAGGAGGCATCAATATTTCTGAGTTGTTGCCCACTTAAATTTTGAGGCTTAATTGAATCTAACTCGTATCACAGAAACGATGAAAACCATCTAAGTTATTTACCTGCTTACAACCTGTATCTTTATGTCATAATACAGCTAAACACAGATCTAAGTGACAGTCACATACTTAGTATGATTCCTGTTCGGATCTTTTCTAAAACGTAGCAGTCCCTATCGAGACTGAAATTTGATCCCTTATACTTAAATTGTTTAAAGTTTTCTTTTTCTATAGTTGTATTTGTTTATAACGGGTTACTTGGACTTGATCGTGTTAGTTAGTTCTTAAAGGAAATTTTTATAACTTAATTGGAAAAATGTTAAACTTATAAGGTTAAATTTTGTAAATATATAGGCGATGTTGTTGAACAGGCGAAGTTGTGGTTAACTTCGCCTAGGCGAAGTTATCCGTAACTTCGCCTGAATAACTCCGCCCATATATAAGGATTATCAACAGTCAATTCTGTTCATTATTCTCAAACTCAGCGAACTTATATCATCCGTTTACACAGCGAACTTATACTGATCCTACTTGTTATCTTGTTCTTCGATTTCAAACCGATCTAAAGGTTGTTTGGGTTCTTTTATCAAATGTTATATATTCATTGATGTTAATCTAAGGTTGTTTCGACAACCGGTTAATAACCTCGAACAACCGACCTTTAAACCCGAGTTCAAAACTTGTTTTACATGTTCATGAGTAAACTGGTCGTTTAGTTATCCTTAATATCATGTGTTTGAGCCTCCTCAATCGTCAAAGTTAATCGAAACACCGGTTTTCCGGATTTCGATTAACCTTACTGTCGCCGTTTCAGATTCAGGCGAAGTTAAGGTTTAGGCGAAGTTATCCGTAACTTCGCCTGGAGCTTAAATTCGCCTGAGGCGAAGTTATCCGTAACTTCGCCTGATGCTCAACTTCGCCTGAAACTTAAATTCGCCTGAGGCGATGTTGTGGTGAGGCGAACTTAAAGATGAAGCGAAGTTGTTCCCAACTTCGCCCCAAACTTTAACTTCGCCTGGAACCTTTTTAACTTAATAATTTTTAGTCGAACTTAAAGCTGAAGCGAAGTTGTTCCCAACTTCGCCCAAACTTTAACTTCGCCTATACAGTCTTTATCACAACTTCGCTCATGGTAATAAGCGAACTTGTGTTATGCTTTAATGTTTATCTAACTTGGTTCGTTTGTTGCAGATATGGCTGCAGTAGCTGGTGCTGGAGGTGCAGGAGGAGACGATGGTGATAACCAAAGGCAATTTTTCCCGGGTCACAATATGTACATCACCCTTGACCCGGAAGCGAGCGGCGTTGAGGATTACCGCGAGATTATTACTTTCCTCATACGCTCGAGGATTTTTCATGCTATCACGAACACTCTGCCGATATCCTTACCAAATATCGAAGACTTTTGGCAGACGGTAGAATACGATTGTCGTGTTGAGCCCCCGGTCATGCGAGCGACTGTGAACAATCAACGGGTTCAGTTCAATTCTGAACAGATTCGGGTGGCATTACGGTTTGGAGAAGAGACGAGGGACAACCCAACTGAGTTTGTGGCTCCGTTTCGTGATGGAGCGTTTCTCCGAATGGGCTATTCTGGTCCATTAGGCGATTCACAGAGACGGAAGGGTTTTCTACTTGGTCAGTGGCGCTTCCTTATGCACGTCATGATAGTTTGCATGTCAGGAAGGAAGGCGGGCACTGACGGTATGGGTGCGACCATGCAGTCCGCAATGACTGCATTGACTTACAATAAATGCTATAGTTTTAGTCAGATGGTCTTTTACGAGATTGACAGACAGAGAAGGGCGATGGCTCGGGAGCGGTTCATTATGTATCCACGTTTCATCCAGATGATATTGAACCATGTGGCTCCGAATCTACCTCAGCGAAGACCGATCAGATACGTGGAATCTGTGAGCAAACGTATCTTTGCTCAATGCCGCACTTCGAGTGCGAGGAGCAACCCTGAACGTCGTCCAAGGCATACTCCACTGTTTGGGTTTTTAATCAACCCAGAGTATGTTCCTGCTGGTGGGGACGAGTTCAGAGATCCTCAACCGCGACAGGCAAGAGCAACTCAAGCTACATCTGCTGTGCCTGTTGTGTCGGCAGCAGAGGATATAGATCTTGATGCTGTCTTTGGAGGTCAAGGTTATTTCGATATGGATCAAGTTGATACACATGCAGAGGTGCAGGTCTCTGCTGCACAAGGTTCGGGTGTGAGTGTTACTAGAGCAGCTACGTCGATGGCTGACTCAGATTTGGATGAGATCATGAATGAGGGGAGACGGTTGATGGTGTCTCGAGAGAGAACGTTTGGGAAGAGAAAGAGAACGGAGGATGATGATGAGTCAGAAGAGGAAGAAGATATACATAAGCTGATACGACGTTCAAGACGGGAAAGGACAGGTGCAGGTATGGGAGCTGGAGAGACTTCAAGGATGGTACGTTTTGCTCCGGCCTCACTGTCTGGTATGTCTATCGTTCCTACTTCTGTACAGGTTACAAGTACAAGCGCTGCGGTTGTTTCCGTGGTGGCTACATCATCTGCTGGCATTCCATCTACCACTATCATCCAGACGTCGACTCCGGAGATTGTGTCTCTACCACCTCCAACGCTTACTCAGTCGGTGGTAGCTGCACGATTTGTAGAGTCAACGGTCGTCACTACTGCAGGGTTATCAGGTATGGTACCACCTGCGGTTACGCCTGCTTCTGATGTCTCGCCTACGCCTATGTCAGACTCAGAGAGAATAGCTTCACCAGAGCGGATCGTAGCAGAGCAATCGAAGACTATTCAACGCCTAGTAGAAGCAAATCAACTACAGTCATCCCTCCTGGTTGAGCATGGGAAAATTATCGATGCCTTGAAGGAGTTCTTGGCATCTCAGGGGGAGATGAGCTGTAAAGGCGACGAGCTCAGGACGAAGAAGAGAAACGACCGAGACGATGATCCCAATGCATCGAAAGATGCAGGTGGTGAGCTGCCAAGAACTTCTCAAGCTCTTGGTACTTCCACAGCTCAGGGGGAGTCTGCCGACGCGGCTGGTGGTTCTAGTGGTGATGATGTGGTGTTGGTTGATGATGACGTGATTGATGCGTTAAGGGAACTTGACGATGATATGTTCAGTGACGATGTGTTATTTGATGAGGATGTGCTGCCGAGTGATGTGATTGAGAAGATCGGTGAGCAGATTGAGATTGAGAATGAGATTGAGGAAGGAGAGATAGTGGAGGAAAATGTCGAACATGACATTCCAGAGGTTGAGAAGGCCGATATGGGTGATCAGACGGCAGTTGAAGATACTAAATGGGAAGAGCAGCCGAGGTGGAAGGAAGGATATGCTCAATGGTTCGACAAAACGAAGAAACCGGCAGTCCCTACCATGTTCAAAAAGAGTTACAATATTAAGGGCTATGCTGAAGCAAAGAAAGGGATTATATGCTGGATTTATGATGAGCAGTTGCGGCTCTTCGTGATTAAACGATATGATGGAGTTCAGTACCTTAGAAGAATGTTGAGATCGTTAAACACACTGCCTGAATGTGAGGTTAAAGACTTAGCCAGATTGGGGTTGATCAATCGAAGTGATGATAATATGGCTAGAGTCATAGGGAAAATCGTATGGAAAGAGAGCATAAAGGAAAAGAAGTTTGAGCTGTTGAAACCACAGAAAGGGAAACTTGTTGAAGACAAGGATAGAGGTTTGAGAGCTGATGGAAAGCCTTGGATGGTTATGAAGTATAAACCAATCTGGTGCCTTAAAGAAGTACCGATGAAGCTTATGCCCAAGGATGTGCTCAAAGACCTAAAATGGTGGTTCGTTGATTGTGAGACAGCGGAGGCAGTGATGGAAGATGAGGATGAACAAGAGATCCTTAGAGTTTACGATCCGATGCATCTTGTTAACTTATCGCAAGCTGATCTGAAGATGCTTAACGAGAAAAAGATCTTTTATATTCCTGCTTGGAAGGATGAAGCAAGGAAATATCAAAGCGTTGTGTCGGTGTGTGTTATAGAAGGAGTGCACGCTTGAAGTTACAGGATTACGAGACAAGAGCTGAAAGATCAAGATATGAAGCTACTGCCAAGGGGGAGTCTGTTGGTGCATAAATGTCAGTAGTTCATATGTCTAGTGTCTGTAATCGAGTCTGTAATATTGTTTATGTATTTGTTTGTTTGAAGCGAAGTTGTTGGCAAGTTCGCTTAGGCGAACTTGTTAACCGAGCGAAGTTGTTGACAAGTTCGCTTAGGCGAACTTGTTAACCAAGCGAAGTTATGGACAACTTCGCCTGAGGCGAAGTTGTCGTGTATTTATATAGGTTACGGATTATCGTTTGGGTTGTTGGTTTTAAAGTTAGTTCAGCAGTTAGAGTTCGTGTGAGTCAAGTGACGTGAGGTCGAGAGTCTGTAACTGTGATTATATCACGTGTTGAGTTATTAATATAACGTGTGTTTGTTCGTATCGTATTCGTGTGTTCGTGTGTTCGTGTTCTACGTCCGTAACGATCTACACAGGGATTCCGCACCTGTGTATATCGGGATATCTCGTGTGATCCGTCCAGGGAACCTACACCTGATGACATGTGTCATCGCGATACGCGATGAACATGAGAAAGGAGCCTATCGCGTATCGTGATAGGATCCAAAATTTGCTATAAATAGGGAGGGGATCGGCTCATTTGCAGCACACCTCTCCACTCTCTCTCTAAAACAACTTTCTCTCTCTACCTCGGTTTGCGTGCCGAACATCGTTTTGCGTGCCACCGACCCGACAAATAACACATCGTAATCTGTACAATAAACCCGGCGTTTTCCTCGAAGTGCGTGCCACCCAAAAGTAACCCGACATTCCGTCTCGAAGTACGTGCACGACCCGGCGACCGAACATTGTCTCGATTTGCGTGCCAAGGAAGGTGGATCAATAAACGCCTCGAGAAACGTGCAGATAGAGTAGAAGTGCTGCCCGTATAAACTTAGGAAATCTAACTCCGAATACCCGTGCGAGGTAAGAGGTTCTGCCTAAGTTATTATTATATTATTATAAATGGCTTAGACCATAGTCGAAGTTATAGCCAAACCTTGATTACGATTAAGAATAATATAACTTTTTTTGAGCAAAGGTTATAGTCAAAATAGTATTTATTTATGACTAAGAAATATAATACAAGAGATTATAATTATGAAATTAATGTTTCTTCTTGAAGAAGAAACTCAGTATAGACGTTTCTTCTTGAAGAAGAAACGTAGCATATAATTGGTAAATGAAGCAAAAGGACTAAATGTCCAAATGTTTTATATAAACAAATGATTTTTTCAAGGTTGAAGTTATACCAAAATAGACTAAAGGTCTAAAGCTAGATCGCTGATCTAGTTATTTATACAAAGGTTATTCTCGTACTATAGGTCCGAGGTAACAAAACAAGAAGAAGAGAACAGAAAACAGGAATCAGTATCAGAAACTGATTATAAACAGACAAGGTGAATACGCCCCAAACCTTTTATATTGAGTCAGAATGTTTGCATAGGATTTACGAATCCTTAAAAACTTTGTGTACAATAATAAGAAACGGACACTCTGATTAAGAGTATACATGTGTCTGGATCCAAACATACATGGTGACTCGGCATTTCCCCGAGGCCATGCATATCATCAACATGCATCTGAAGGTCTACGGGACTGTTCAGAGAAATGATATTGTGTATATAATTAATTGTATAAGGTACTTAGGGTAATTTGATCCCAATGTAGTTGGGTGCCTAATGAGTAGTCACAAAGGTATTATTGTTGGTTTTACAAAGGTATTGAAAGAGATTTTAGAGTTAGCGTTATTCACCAGCTTTGTGCTGACGTATTTTCCCACCCATGTTACAGGGAAACAAGAAATTTTAGAACATACAAGCAAGGGGAATAGAAGATTGGAGTTATAGTCATTAGATGCTATTTGATGGCTCAGATATTTTATTTCAAAATATTACAAACAGTTATGTTTCTAAAGAAATGTATTGTAAACATTGAACGAGTATTTAAACCCGACTTTTTAATTAGTTTTCAAAATAAAAATATTTTATTAAAAACTTCCGCTGAAATAAAACTCGAAACTCTGATTTATTGAAAATTCAAAAATATATTATTTAATTAGGATTATTTTATGGTTAACGGAAAAAGTCAGTGAAATCATATATTCTTTACTTAATTACTGTTATTATTGTCAATTTGAAAATTAATTGTTTGTTTTAAAAAATCACAATTATTATTTCAAAAGTTACTAAACTTATGATCTTAACAACATTAAATTAAGATTTAACCATGAAAAGGGTTTTTAGAAAATATTTAAAAATATATTCCTTAATTTAGGATAATTTTATGGTAAACGGAAAAAGTGAGGAAATCATAAATTATTTAGTTAATTATGTTATTATTGTCATTTAAGAAAAATATCTTTTGTTTTAAAAAATCACAATTATTATTTCAAAACTCACTAAACTTATAATCTTAACAAAAATAAAATTTCACAATATTATTTTGAAAGGTTACTAAAACTATAATTAACCAAATTAAAACTTTCTGTTATTTGTTTAAACTAAAAATAAACTGGCCGGAAATAAAACTAAAACGAAAATTAGCGTGAAATCAAAATATAAACATTTGCAGAACAAAACTACAAAAACAGGATAACTGGAATAAATTAATAATTGGACAAAGAAAACCATATTTAATTTAACATAAATAGAAACAGACATTGGTCGGATGTAAAATAATGAAAATTAAATATAAAAACACAATATAAAAATGACAGCCATAATAAATTGAACGGATATTAGCCGGAAAATTAAAATATCAAGTTTTGAATAACAAAACTATAAGAACATGTTAACCGGAAAATTATAATACTTGAACAAACAAAACAATTACTAACTTTAAATAAAAAATAACCAAAAATAGGTCGGATATAAAGTATTGAAGGATTTTTAATTCACTTGTTAAAATTAAATTAAGAAGAAACAATAAAAATTATCATAAAATTATCCAGAAATAGGAACGATTTAAAGTACATAAAATAAAATAAACAAAAATAAAAATTAATTGACCGGAAAAGTCAGATATCAACAAATATTGGTATAACAGATTGGCCGGAACCAAATTAAAATTGTTAAAAAAAATATTGTTAATGCAAAATTTGATTGCTCGTTACATTGAATATAATCATCGGAGAATCTATTCCAAGGATTTTGATGTCTCCAATAGGCGCGCGTCCGATCGGCGGAATTAAGGCTCGTATTGTTGGTAAACAATCTAGAGGTTCCATGCTGAATCGCATCGACGGATGTAGGATTCGTATATTCATCGGGAAGTTACAACGAATATCACTGGTGGAATTGATTGTGGATCTCACGACGGAATTAGAGTTCGTATAATGAGGAGGAGATTAGAGAGAGAATCGGTGGCTGCATCCATTATTTTGTGAAAAATAAACCGGTTTTGTTAATTTTGGTGTTTGGAGAGCAGGACACGTGACACAATATTAGACAATATGAAAATGGTAACTTGATGACTGGATTGCACATATGGACAGCCTAGATGAAGCCCATGTGTCCAAATTGTTTTGCTTTAATAATATTTAAAGATGAGATTGTACCACTTATGTTATTATATTTAGAGGGTGTTTAGGTGAGCTTTTAAATTTTTTTTATTTGTTTGTTGAAAAATAAAATGTGTTTGGTAAAACTCATTTAAAAGTTTCAGATTGAAGCTTTTTAAAAGTTGATTTTACTTTTTAAAAAACAAATAAAGAGAAAAACAAAATTTTAAAAACTCACCCAAACACCACCTTAACATGTTATATTGTATTTGATCATTGATGATGATAACCAATACAAGAGTTTTCTTCCTTTTTTATGTTTAAAAGAGTGTCCCATATAATAACTTAGTAATGCTTTTATATACACCAGAAAAAAATAAAAATGGAACTAAATACTATTCAATTAGGTAAAAACTAGGGGTGACAAATGTGAATTATTTGGTTGAATGAGTTGTATTAAAATGTGTTAGAATGAGCCAAACAAAAAAATAAAATGATTGAAAAGGTCAAAACGGGTTGAAATTTCTCGTGTTTTTTTCCTACTGGAACGAGAAAAACGGAGAAAACTTTTTAAAACTTTTATTTTTTAGTTTTTGATTTATATTTAGAGTTATGATTTTTTAATTGTTTTTTTTGAATTTTTTAATTAGAAATTTTTGAAATGGGTTAAATAAGTTTTTGAAAGCTCAACCCAATTTGACCAATTTCAAAACCCTTCATTAAAAGAATAATTAAAAATTATAACTCGAAATATAAATGAAAAGCTAAAAAAGTAAAAATTCTAAAAAGTTTTCTCCGTTTTTCTCGTTCCAATAAAAAAAATGTTGAGAAATTTTAACCCGTTTAAACCCATGTCAATCTTTTTTTTAATTTGACTCACTATATACATTTTAATACAACACATTCAACCCAATGAGTCACATTTGCCACACCTAGTAAAAAGATAGATACAAACATGGTATTTATATACAAGTCGAACCAATCAAACCATCAAAGTAGTGCTAAATTGGTTATTTAGGCTGGACTAGAAGCAATGCAGTTTGGTTTATGGTTTGAGAAATTGGGTTTCGTGTTTTGATTTATATGTTTACAATTTGGATCTGGCAAGGTAAACCGAACCAGTCGAGTTTTTAATAAACATTTAAAATTATATTTTTTTCAATCCAAATAATTAAATAAATAGAAATAAGTTTTAACATACATAGATAACAATTATAATACAACACTTTTATTTTAATACGCTTATACACATAGATTTAAAGTTAATGATTTCTTTTTTTCTTACCTTGTTCTCGTAAACCCGTTAATACTAGAAAGGTTAAATATTCATAAAATTTTTTCTAAGCTTACCAATTTACTAAACTTTTGAAGATCTAGCAATGCGATTTTGTGTTTAAATACGGCCCAAGCCTCCCAAACCAAACTATCTTAGTTGGTCGAGCCCACTTAGTCAACCCAGCCAATTTGGTTAATTTAGCTTCTCAAAAACTCATAGTTACCTATTCGATCTAGAATCTCGGCAAACACTTGTGAACTAGACCGTACACATCCACACTCTTTTGTATTGAAGTCAGTTAGTTATTTACTTATTTATTTTTATATAATGAAAAATGTGTGATTTTTTGTTGGAACAGCCCGTGACCATTTCCTTAAGACTATTTTATTAATTTCGATTTTGGTACATCTTTCATTTCTATAATAATGGTCTTTCCAACAACCCTCAAACTCCAGATTTGATTTCCGAAGAAAATATTATAATATATAGTCTTGTTATTGCAATTTGTTGGTTGGATACTTGGATGTCACTTATTAGAGATGATGATGTTTTAAGTACCCTGAAATTTCGCTATGGTGATTGTATTGGGGCCATGGTTTTATGAGTGGAATAGTTCAAACCACAACCACAAGGTCCCAACCACCAGTATAGTAATATAGACACTGGCTACAACTGCATCTTCTTTGTACGATCCTAGGTCCAAACCATGTCACTTTCATCTATGCTTTCAAGACGCGACATTTATGGTAGACTATCTGCGTTATTGGTCAATCATTACACCCTAAAGGGCCGAGGCGTGCCTTGCGAGAACATGGACTAGGGCCAACTATGAACATGTAAATGTTTAATAGATTCAATCCTGAAATGGGATGTAGCATAAAATGAACTCAAATAAATCTACGACCCAAACTTGAACCAAAACCGATCAGAACTGGCAAAGAAACGGGTTTCAACTCGAACCGAAACCGATCGTGACCCGGTTTAGGCTTTGGAATTGGTTTGTGCATCTCTACCAAAATGTACATACAAAAAGGAAATACATGACGGGATCTCAACAATTAAATCTACACAAATCTAGTCACTTTAGATAGTTTAGTTTAGCTTTATGATTCACCCATGAAAAACTTGTACGCTTATAACTTTTAATTTTCATTTATTTGTTGTGTAATACATTTTGAATGATTCTTGGTCGTTTTTTTATATTATTTTTCATATATATTTTGAATAATGAGATGTTCACATAACAGTAATAAAATCTTTTTAACTTTTTCGTCACAGTTAGATATTCACTTCTATATTAGTCAATTAACTTTTAACAATGCTCTAATTTTGTTGATTTATGAATAAAAGAAAGTATTCTCTCATCCTCATCTAAAAACATATCTTTATGTAACACCGGTACTAAGTACTCTATGATTCAGTTAGCTTTGACATGTATATTGATAGAGATTAACCGTTTTTTCGTGGATGCATTTATGTTCCCATTCTAGTTATTGACGCGGAACGGAATAAAGAAAATTAGAGATACGATTAAATATAAGCCACATTTTTTCTTCTCCCTTTCTAAAAGAAGAGAGGAAATAGAGAATAAAAGTGCATTCAACAACTATGAGAGTGTTAATAAAAAGAATGGTAATCGGAGCATTTGTATTATATGTGCAAATCAAAACCTTATGGATCTTTATCTAGAGTAGAACTTAAACCTAAAAAGATTAAATAGGCACATTTAGGAACAAGAAAATTACAGTGTGATTTGTATTGGATCTCGATGAATCAATCCATCAATGAGAAATTAATTGGATAAGTTTAATGAATTCTTAAGTTTTTTTATATTACAAGTTCATTATAAGGAAAGGAACTCATATTTAGTAAAATAAAAAAAATCCTTTTATTATAAGTTAGATGGAACTTGTTATAAAAAAAATGAAATGTATTATATACCTTTTATATGAATGTTAGTTTTTCGGGGCAATTTCATATACACATTTACAAATATTGAAAATCTAACTATACTAATAAAAGAAAATAATGAGGATGATGTGGCAATCCCACATTCATTCTAGGCCTAATCTCTATTCTCATTCATCCTACCTATTTATGGGTTAGGAGCAAAACCATATTAACAAATGGGTTATAATCCTTTCTAATTCTCTAATTTGTCATCTCGTTCATTTTAACTATCCATTGGTCATGGGCCAAAATAATTTTGGCAATGGGTTATAATTTCATTTTCAATTCTCTAATTTCTCATCTTATTTATCGTACTTATCCATGGGTCATGAGACAAAACAATTTTGAGAAATGAGTTATAATTTCTCTTTTAATTCTCTAATCTCTCATCTCATTTATCATAGTTATCCACGGATAATTGGTCAAAACAATTTTGCAAATGTTGTATATAAAAAAATTCAAATTTGTAAATTTGAGATTTTAGACTTCTTATTGTTTATACTATATATATTTAATCTTCTTTTTACCTATAATTCTGTTCCATTCTTTTAAATAATGGATCTTTTTATTTTTATTATTTGACAAATCTCGTGTAATACACGGGTTCAAAAGCTAGTATTATAGATATACACATTTAAAACTAAAAATAGCATATATATATATATATACCCTTGTAAAGTTATTAATATATCATATATACCCAATTCATTAAAAATCTTTTAAAAAAATGACCATATTACTCTAGTTTGACTAGATGCGATAAAAGGTTAAATGTGAGAAAAATCGATTAAAGTTAAAATAATAACATAGGGTATATAAACACATTATGTAATGAGAATGGGTAGAACAGTCTATTTGTTAAAAATGAGCATATATGAAAGTTGTTTTTTAAAATAACGACAATGTCATTTATTAATTTCTTATTAATAAATAGGGGTATATATGATACTTTAAATGTTTTATAAGAGCATATATGATATTTTAGTTACTTTGTAAGGGCATATATGATACTAGCTTTAGAAACCCGTGTATTACACGGGATAAAAACGTATAAATTACAATGAGTATTTTAATACAAATAAAAAAAGATAATTAAGTCTGTTTGTATTAGGGCTGTTCAAAAAGCTCACGGCTCGAAGCTCGCTCGAAACTCGCTCGAAAAAGGCTCGGAGAAAGCTCGCTCGAAATCGGATCGATTGTAAACGAGCCGAGCCAAGCTCGACTCGATTTCTAAACGAGCCGACCCTGAGCTAGCCCCGGCTCGACTCGAGATCGCTCGATTGGCTAGCTCGGTTGGCTCGAACTATTTTATTTTAATTTATTATATATATATATACATACATGCATATAATTATCGAGGCCAATTATTTTAATACATGGGCTTTCCTTTAATCCAGCTCAATTTCCTTTCTTACTCCATAGTTCATATTCATAATTCCATATACCGAGTAGCTCAGGGATGGGACTTCATAGTTCACACACTCAATAATTAGTATACGTTTCATTTTCCATCATAACCCTAGATGCTCATAATCACCTCCGCCGCTGCTCATATTCACCTCCGCCATCGGGCGCCGCTCATCCTCCGCCATCGGCCGCCGATTCTCTGCTTATTTTTGTACGAGACGTATTTATTTAGTTTGTATTTGGTTGGTGTTGATCTCAACGTCTTTAACATGATGGTTGCATATAATTGTTATTGTTACAGGTAAACTCGAGCCAAATCGAGCCGAGCCGAGCCGGCTCGATTTAAAATCGAGCCGAGCTTGAGCTCATATTTTTAGCTGGATTAAGAGTTCGAGCTCGAGCCGAGCCAGCTCGATTGAATATCGAGCCGAGCTTGAGCTTGCCTTGGCTCGGGCTCGGGCTCGGCTCGTGAACAGGCCTAGTTTGTATTATGTAAAAAATTGTACTACAAGTATGATCGTTTTATATCTTCAAATATATTTGAATTTTAAATCGAGAACGGGTTGTTCTATCGACGGATACAATAATGAAGCAATACCACTGGAAGCAATATTTAAAACAATGAGGACTTTCTATGTGAAAAATGTAACTAAATTATTTCACAAAAATGTTATACATTCCATACCCGACCATAGACAAAAAAGACACCAGATTTTCATTTTTTAACAGCTTTCATGTTATCCTTATAAACACACTGTTGTTCAACTATCACAATAGTCTTATAATAAATTTAAAAAATAAAAAAATTGTTTATAATTTTTAAAACTGAATATTTGTAAAAAAAAATTAAAAAAAGATTATTATAGTTTTCGTCAATATGAAGATGTCTAAAAAAATTGAATGTTAATGTACTTTTTAAATATAAACTCTTTTGTATATAAATTTCAATTTTAAAGAAAATATATTTATGACACGTAATTATTATATTGATATTTTTTTATATGAATTATGTTTATAATATAATTTATGGTATTAGTAATTCAATCAATGGAGATTGACTAATTAATATTGTATGTTGAATTTATAATCAACACCATATTGAGAACCAAGATTTTTTTCTTTTCCATCAATAGAAGAGAAGTGATTATGGCGGGAATTTAATAGTTAGAATTAACCTTATAATGCCATGTGTCTAGAATTATTTACTTTTATTAGTATAGGTAGATTTCAAGTTAATTGAGTATATATAATATTTGTATGGATATATGAAATTAATCATAGTTTTTTTTTCGGTAATTAAGTGGATTCGATGAAACATTTACGAAGCTATTTACTATTTTTTTTAAAATTAATTTAAAGTATGAGGTAGTGGTAAAATAAAGCATTCATGAAACAATAAACAAGGTTCATAAATTTTGATTAAAAATAGAGAAATCTGCATTTTGCCTCCCTGGTTAATATCGTCGTGCGATGGGTTAATCATTGAAAAAGATTTTGTGAATGTTCTGCCACTGTGTTTCTCCAGTGGGTCAGTTTGTGCCACTGCCGTCAGTTGACTGACAAAAAACGCTGAAATGACCATTTTGCCCCTGAGCCTATAATTAATCTTAAAACTAAATATCCATATTTCGTGTAAAGATGGGTTCGAACCCCCGACCCCCAATTTGATAACACAAAACACCAACCAGTTGAACTGAACTAACATTTAATAAATCTATACAATATGTAATATATATTCATCATTTGAATTGAAACTTTAATTATGTAATATACTTATAGTTATGTAATATATATATATATAAATATATATATTCATCGTCTTTTAGATGTAACGACTCGTTTTTTAGTAAAAACTTTTCATCCGAAAACGACGAAACGACTCGTTTTTAGTAAACTTTTCGTCCGAAAACGACGAAACGGTCCGTTTTTTAGTAAACTTTTCGTCCGAAAAAGACGAAACGGCGCGTTTTTTAGTAAATTTTTCTTCCGAATAGTAAACTTTTCGTCCGAAAACGACGAAACGGTCCGTTTTTTAGTAAATTTTTCGTCCGAAAACGACGAAACGGCGCGTTTTTTAGTAAACTTTTCGTCCGAAAACGACGAAACGGCTCATTTGTTAGTAAACTTTTCGCCCGAAAACAACGAAACGGCCCGTTTTTTAGTAAAATTTTCGTCCGAAAACGACGAAACGACCCGTTTTTAGTAAACTATTCGTCCGAAAACGACGAAACGGATCGTTTTTTATTGTCATTTTAGCTCAAAATCGACGGAACGACCCGAACCCAAGTACCCGAACACAAGCACCTGAACAAAACCACCCGAACCCAACCCGAACACAATGAACACAAACGTGATGGCCGGAAAAACGAGATAACCGGAAAAACATGATGGCCGGAAAAACGAGATAATCGGAAAAACGTGATGGCCGAAAACCATGGCGACGGTGGTTGTCGTGGCGGCGGCGTGATGGCCAGAATCCATGGCGACGGTGGTTAGGGTTTTGATCGGAATGAATTAGTGGTGCGGTGGTAGAATTGAAGCGATTGGTGGTGGGATTTAAGAGATTTGAGGGTTTGAGTGATGAAATCTAGGGTTTGAGGTTGATGATGATGAAGATGAGCTGATGATGAAGATGAGTATTATTATTATTATTAAACTTTGAGTTGAGCTGCTTTTTGTTGCCATACGATGCTGATGATTATTATTATTGTTATTATTATATTTTTTATTTATTATAAGAAGATTACTAAAATACCCTTATATGTTGGTACTATTACTAAAATACCAACGGTCAACGGACGGTTAACTGACGGCAGGAGTCAGAAGAACCCGCCGAAGAAACACAGGGAGTCAAAGTTCGCAAAATCTTTTTCAGGGGTTAACCCATCATGCGACGATATAAACCAGGGAGACAGAATGCAGATTTCTCTTAAAAATATCACATACTAAAATGTATTTGATCCTATTTTCTAAAATGTAAACCATGTTTATATATGTTTCATTTAGAACACTAAAAAAATTACAATATTAGAGCGCATAACAACAAAATATCTTTATTTCTAACTTTTGTTATCATTTAAAATTATCCAACATCTCATTCTACTATTCTAGCTTAGATACATATTTAGTTACGCTTTGCAATTCGTAAATCAGTTTTTGTTTTCTTTCAACACCGGAAAAATGAAATTAAATGTGAAGTTATGTATAAAATAACAGTGAAAGGTAAACTACGATTTTGAAGCATGCACCCTCGAACCGTAAATTGTTTATTTTTAAGATTCAATAGTCTTTAATAGATTTAGTGAAGTGACTGAAAGTGTATAGTTTTATAAAACAAGAAGCATTTTATATACTAAAAATTCAAAATTCTTGTCGAAATTTAGAGCAAACTACGTACAAAGATTAAAAATGCATGTTATTTTTTTATTAGAAATAGTTATTAAATATAACACAAACTGAGCTACATATAGATAATGGGTAAGCGAGCAACAAACTGCGCCGCTATCCCCTTTTGAATCGCAAAATCTATTATACTAAATATAAATCATTGATTTCTCGAGCTCTGTGAGTCACTGTGGACCACCTTTTGCACCCGCTTCAAAAAGTGAACCGCCTCGAGAGCTAGGGTCCTAGGGATACAAAGATTGAAAACTATAATTTACTATTATAAATAAAAAGAATATACATGTTTTGTTTTATTTTACCTTACACCGTATTTGACAAAATTCTTGAAAAAAATCATACTACTTGTCTATAATATATCAGAATGATCGACATGTCACTTTCTAAAACTCAAATACACGTTATATTTTACATGTATTAAAGATGATTTTACATATTTTACATATGTATAAATAGTAAAAACAAATATCTAACTATATTTATTTATTTATAATTATTATTACATAGGAAACCGAAGTATTTTATGAATAAGGTTATCCGGGGCGCATGCCGAAGTACTTAGCAAACATACCCAAATAACACCAACCAATGATATGGTTACATCTTAATTTTTACTAGAGGTACCAAAAAGTTTGTCGAATTATATCATCGTCTTTAATTAGCACTCAGTGTTCTTACACCATCATCTTAATTCATCGGTAACATCATCTTTAACCACCACAGTCTACACCGCCATTGTGTTCAACATCTACTCTTATATATCTCACTGCTGACGAATTAAATTATCTTCCATCGACCCATAACCATGCTCCCACCACCATCGTCACCACGTGTTTAAGAATCCATATTTAACCAACTTTTTACTGTTGATTTAGGGTTTTGTGGTGGTGTGGCGGTGGTCGTGTGACCTTTTAGCGGGGAGATAGTCGAAAGGGGATGGATTTAGAAACCCTACGTGGTGTGGTAATGGCGTGGTCCAGTGGCCAATGGTGTGGTGGTGATGTGGCAGTGGTGCGACGGTTTTGGAAGACAGCCGGAAGGGAGAGGTGGTTGGCCTACTTTTGTTGAGCTTTATTTGGGAACTCTAGGTAGCAATGGGGTAGTAGCGGTGGTGTAGTGGCGATGTTGTTCAGGTGGCCTTTTACTGCTTTTGGTTGTTCTGTCGTGGGTGTATATGCGTCGGTGCAATTTTTTGTTGTCTATTGCAACAAGAGTGGCTAGTGTTTTATGTTGCTCTTGGTTTGTCGCTTGAGTTTTCAATCTAGGCTATACTATGATGACGCTCTGCTATTTGGCATGACAACCTATATTGCAGCTTTAGCGAAGATCTGAACATCGAGTAATTTAATTAACATTTCAAGTTTGTTTTTTTATATAGTTTGCTTTTCATTTGTTTTTTTCTGATAGTATTAAGATTTTCATATATTCACGAGTTTTGTTTTCCTTTGTCATAAATCCGATGCAACGCACACTAGTACACAAATAGGCATAAGATGCGATGGGTTAAACACAGAAGGTGCGGTTTCAAGATCCACAGCACCTTTAGACCAAATTCATAATATTTTGTTTTTGTATTAAATGTAAAAGAAGAAGATGCGGTTCTTTTAAACAAATTAACGTTGAATAGGTTCAAATGCAAAAGGTGCGGTTCAAAAATGTATATTATCAAATGTAAAAGGTGCGATTCAAATGCAATAGGTTCCATTATTGTTCTTATTTTGTGAACGGCTATATTTCAAAATTATATAGTATCTTCTTTCCCTCTCACGATTCACTCTCTAGCTTCTTCCTTCTTCCTCACTTCAAGCAAGAAAAGCTCAAAATTTCACATCTTAAATTTTGTCACTTAATTGAAGGTACGTTTTAGTTTTAAGAGATATTTTATATATGATATAGTTGTCATAATATGAATTTAAGATAACCTTATAGAAAAACCCGTCTAAAATTTATCTAATTGAGATAAATTTTGGATTGTCCCATTTGGGACTGCTTTTTGAATATTCTATCTCATTAGGACGTGTATACATTTTAACGTGTTGGCTAAGTAAGAAAAAACGGTAGCTTTTACTCCTACTCCATCGGGTTTGCGTTTTATACGCATACTTGAGGAGTTAAGGAGAAATGCTGCCGATTTTTTCTTAAATAGCTAGCACGTTAAAATGTATACATATGAGCTAGAATATCCAAAAAGTGGGTTAGGATCCACTACCTTAGAGTGCCGGTTTACATACATTTACATCACTTGTTTGTTTATTTTTATTTTCAGATGGATCGTGATGATTGGATGTACAAAGCTTTGCGACAATCTGAAATTTACGCGGAAGGTGTTAAAAGTTTTCTTAGGGTTGCCGAAGCACATCGCGCTAATAAAGGAAGTCGGTCCATTTGTTGTCCTTGTTCCAAATGTCAAAACTTTAAGTATTGTAATGATACCAATGAAATAGAGGCACATTTGTTCGAAAATGGTTTTAAGCCTAGATACCATTGTTGGTCAAGGCATGGAGAATCACTAGCTGATTTTAGCACGTCATCGACCACTATTGATAACACATATAACAATGACTCATTAAACCTTAACGGTGATGATGAAAAATCAAATGACCCCATAGACGATGATAACCATTCAAATGATCCCAATGAAAACGTAAATGAAATGTTACATGACATGGAGACTGACATGGGTGATGCTGAAATTGAAAATTTACAACACCTGTTTGAAGATGCAGAAAAACCATTATATCCTGGTTCTAATTTTAAGAAACTTGATACAGTGTTAAACTTGCTTAACTTGAAGTTAAAAAATGGATGGAGTGATAAAAGTTTCACAGAGTTGTTAGTGTTTTGGCATGAGAGGCTTCCAAGAGATAATGAATTACCAATTTCAACATACCAAGCAAAAAAGTTAATGTGTCCGATGGGATTAGAAGTTGAAAGAATTCATGCATGCCCAAATAACTGTATATTGTATAGAAATCAGTATGAAAATAACCATAAATGTGTTGTGTGCGGTGCATCAAGGTATAAACAGATAAACGATTCGGGTGACGTTGACGATGAGATGACAAAAAAACGACCGCCTGCTAAAGTATTGTGGTATCTCCCTATTATACCGAGACTGAAAAGGTTATTTCAAACGAAAAAGAAGCCAAATTATTACGTTGGCATTCAGAAGAACGTGTAATTGACGGAAAACTAAGACATGTGGCGGATTCACCTCAATGGAAAACCATTGATAACAAGTATCGTGAATTCGGGAAGGAGGCTAGAAACATACGGTTTGGTCTTAGTTCAGATGGGATCAGTCCATTTGGGACCATGAGTCGTCGCCATAGTACGTGGCCGGTTCTTTTATGCATCTACAATCTTCCACAATGGTTATGCATGAAACGAAAATACATTATGATGTCGTTGTTGATTCAGGGTCCGAGACAGCCTGGTAATAATATTGATGTGTACTTGTCTCCTTTGATTGATGACTTAAAAACCCTTTGGGATTCAGGTGTAAAGGCATATGATGCTTATAAGAAAGAACACTTTCAATTGCGTGCCATGATTTTCTGTACAATAAATGATTTTCCAGCATATGGTAACTTGTCGGGATACAAGGTGAAGGGTAAGAAAGCTTGTCCTGTTTGTGAGAATGAAACAAGTTCAATATATTTAAAAAATTGCAAAAAACTTGTATACATGGACCATCGAAGATTCCTTCCGAGGGGTCACATTTTTAGGAATAAAAAAGTTGAGTTTAACGGAGAGGTTGGGCACCGAACGATGCAAACACGGTCTAATCCATATTTACGAGTTAAAAATACTGTGTTGGGGAAAAGATCTCGTGATAATAAAGGAGCCATATGGAAAAAAAAGTCAATCTTTTGGGATTTACCTTACTAGAAAGATTTAAAGGTAGGCCATTGTCTAGATGTTATGCACATAGAAAAAAATGTATGTGATAGCTTGTTAGGCTTATTATTAAATATTCAGGGTAAAACTAAAGATGGTGAAAAGGTCCGAAAAGACATGGTACTTTTATATAAACGTACAAATCTTGCCCCGCAACAGATAGGTGGCCGTGTTCTTCTGCCACTTGCTTGTTATAATACAACACTAGAAGAAAGAAGACAATTTTGTCAATGTTTACATGATATTAAGGTTCCATCAACCTATTCTTCAAACATTAAAAGATTGGTGTCGTTGAAAGACCGTAAATTGCTTGGAATGAAGTCTCACGATTGTCATGTTTTGATGACACATATGATTCCTATAGCAATTCGTGGATTGTTACCTGATGACGTCCGAAATACAATCACAAAACTGTGTTTGTTTTTTAACAACATTCACTCAAAGGTTATTGATGTTGAACAACTTGATAAATAGGAAAAAGACATTTATGTTACCCTTTGTGAACTGGAGATGTACTTTCCACCATCATTTTTCGATATAATGGTTCACCTAATAGCTCACATCGTTCAAGAAATTAAGGCTTGTGGTCCGGTATACTTACGGTACATGTACCCTTTTGAAAGATATATGGGTGTCTTAAAAGGGCATGTAAGAAACCGTAATCGACCAGAGGGTAGTATTATTGAAGGGTATATTTCTGAAGAGGTGATTGAGTTCTGCAAAGGTAATGTTATCATTAACATATGATATATATTAGTATTAATTTACAATATTATAATTGTTTTTTTTTCACAGGCTATATGGAGGGTGTCGACAGTGTGTTGGTGTTCCTAAAACTCGTCATTCGGGTCGACTTGAGGGTCACGCGGTAGTTGGTCTTAAAGCAATCATCCCAAATCGTGAAGATGTACAAACAGCACATTTAGTGGTCCTAAAACACATGGCGTGTCTTTCTCCGTATGTTAATGAACACATGGAGATGTTACGGTCAACAAACCCGAATAAGGATGATATATGGTACATAAAAACTCAAAACAAAGAGTTATCGAGGTGGATGAGAAATAAGGTAAAAGAAATTGATGTTGATGAAACCGTGAAAAGATTAGGAGATGGTCCAGATTGTAGAGTTAAATCATATCAAGGGTACGACATTAATGATTATACGTTTTACACTAGTGATCGAGATAAAAAGAGTGCCGTTCAAAATAGTGGAGTTACATTAATAGCATCAACGACCGAGCTCTACGGTCAACGTCGTGAAACAATGATAAAAATCGCCAAGGGTTCTTACTACGGAGTTATACAAGAAATTTGGGAATTGGACTATCATGATTTTAAGATTCCTTTGTTCAGATGTAAGTGGGTGAACAACCGTACAGGTGTTCAAGTTGACAAATATAGGTTTACACTTGTTGACCTTGCAACCGACGGCTATAGATCTGAACCATTCGTTATGGCAAAACATGTCACACAAGTTTTTTTTGTCAAGGACCCGAGCAAACCAAGATACCACATTGTCTTTCAAGGTAAACGACATATTCTTGGTGTCGATAATGTCGTTAACGAAGAGGAAGATGACCACTTTGATGATTTACCACCGTTTTCAGTCGATATTGAACCAAGTGATTACGAGAATATGAGGCACACCACATACTTACGTGATGACATTGATGAGATTTATGTTGATGAAGGTTTGATATAGTCAGTTTATTAATATAATTTATCTTTATTTTTTTAAAAAATTTAATAACCAGTTTATTAATAATTTTATTATATGCAGAATAAACAAGAATGATGAAGATAAATAGACGTGTTTGATTATGAGTGTTAAGGAGACATTGTCGATTGTTTGTGTGATTTCATTTAAAACTTTTTAAAAATATGTGTTTTATTTGTTTGTTTTATTATGAGTGTTCTATATTGTATATTGTTAAGAACCGAACCGAAATCAAACGGTTTTAGAAAATCATAAAACCGAAAGTTTGGTTTTCGGTTCGGTTTTAGTCACAAACCCACCGCACCGAAAAAACCGAAACCAAACCTTTTTTTTTCCATCAACCGTATTTTATTGTTTGGTTATAATTTACATAAATTAAACAAATTATTTACGTAACTTAAACACCACTAATGTTGTTTTAATAGCCATTTAATAAAAATGTTATCATTTACATAAACAAATTATATTTGGCTTTATATTATGCTGTACACCACAGTCACACCGCCAAATTCCAAGTCACCGCCAAATTCCACCCCCAAAAGTCAAAAGTATTTGACATTCCCTCCAGTGATCTATATCCATTCAATTAGGCGCCAAACTATTAAGTACACCGCCAATCTATTCACACACCACCCCTAATAGCAAACCCTAACTTATCAGTAACTCATTCAGCCCCAATCGGACCACCCACTGAAATAAGCCCCACCCACGACGAACTGTTGACTGAAATTGTACTGCTCGTCAGCCCTCTTTGCCTCTTCAACAAGCACAGTAAGTCACATCTTCAGTTATTTTTGTTAATTGTTTAGGCAGTGGGGAACCTGAACCAAAGTTATTGTTTTGTTTCAATTTCATTATTTATATGTTTGGGTTGATGTGGTTGTGAATAAATAAAGGGTTGTAGGTGGTCCTGGCCTGATATTAAAGTGTATTAATTGCACGTGTAGTAGTTTGTTAGATTATATTTAATTGCAAGTGTATTAATTTGACTTTCACTCACCATAGGTGTGAGTAACATAAAGAAAACCTCACGCGGGATTGCTGCTTTTTTAACTAAAATTCCCGAGGACAAGTTACCTATGAGATTTGATGAAAATAATATGCCGCTACATGATGATCCAGAAATACTTGGCAAATTTAGTTCATTCTATGGGATGACGGTTCAACATTGCTTTCCAATTCATATTCAAATGTGCCAATTCGAAGACAAAGATTTTGATTACGTGTGGTCAGAAACGAAGGCACGTATTATATTTTTAACTTAATTGAAATACCTATAAATTATTGGTTATTATTTTAACTTGGTGTTTTTATTCTATAGCAATTTTGGAAGATTGAGACTGATACGCCTAAAGAATATATGAGGAGGTGGGCTGTGAGACTTGGCACAAACTTTCGATCTAGGACTGCTACAAATTATATATATAATCCAGACCCTAGTCCCGATGCCCCGAAAGCTTATGAAAAATTTCCATTTATTGATGAAGAAGATTGGAAGTTGTTCGTTATACAAAAGACTAGTGAGGAGGCTATGGTATATTTGAATTGTTTATTAATATTAATAATATTACATGTATATGTTTGCATGTAATTAATGACAATTTGTTGATTTATGTGAAGGAAAAAAGAGAAAAAGTAAAAGCTAGTAATTCAAAGAGAAAAAACACGCCTAAGGTAGGACGAGAAGGCTATAGAGGTTTGAAACGAAAGCAAAGTATCATATGGCCCCAGCTTGAGGAAAGCTACCCGGGACTTAAAGGAATACAAAACTCACGTTCTAGGTTGTTTATAATGGGTCATGCAACAAAAAACAAAAAAACCAAGCTGTATTCACTTGATGATGATGGGATTGAGAAGGCTGATGCTTTGGTAAATGATTATGCTATTTAGTTATATGAAAATGAATTCAGTTTGATTTATTAATGTTATAGTTAGATGTTTTAACAATTGTTTTTTGTAGTATCGAGTCGAGCAAGTTATGATAGCTGATGGAAGCTATAATGAAAATAAAGAAGACCCGCTTGTTCGAGTTGTTGGACCCGAGCACGGCGGGCGATCAAGAACGGTGTCCCAGATCATAGGTAATGACTATACATATATACATATATTTGTCGCAAAAAATCTTTTGTACGCACATTCTAGATTTGTTAATTGTTCATCTGTTATTCCAAAAAAAATAAAAAATAAATAAAGATATATATTTTTGTTGTTATGATGCTTGCTGTTATATTTTGTTATAATAATGTTGCTATATTTTTGTCGGTACCAAAAAGTTGGTATGCTGCTTCTTGTTATAATAATGTGGCCAAGATTTTTTTGTTAACCAAATTTTGCACAGAATCCTCCCCTTTTATATATATATAAATTGATGAAATTGATATTGTTATAATGAGTTTATAGGCTACACTAAAGTTCATGGAGGGTTGTTTAAAAATGTGAACTATGGTAGAAACTCGATACGACAAGTGGACACGTGTACTGATGGACATGTCAACTATCCACCTATCATGGTAATATATTTTAATTGTTTGCTATATATATGTACATGTATATTAAAAATGTTGAATGGTCTTGCAGAGCGAAACCCGATGTGAGTTGCTAATAAACGTGGGTGACTCACTAGTGAAGGTGGCTGAAGGTAAGGCGTGGCCGACCATCGGTGCGGTTTTACATTGTAAGCCAATAATGGTAGATTGTGTCAAGGTTTCCGTGGATGGCATTGTTGATTCATTTAAAGATTTTGAAGTCTACAATGTAACAAAAACAACAGAAGTTAATACGGTTGAGACGTTGGTTGGTCAAATCATTCAGTGGCCAAGAATATCGATAAGGGTATATTTTTGTTTATATGTTTAAATTTATTTTAGTGTTAAAATATATTTTAGTGCATCAGTATTTACTAGAATATATTTTTGTTAAATTGTAGCTTGTGAACCAAAGGGCACCAAGCAAGTCACCAAGTTCCCCGAGAGTGGAGTTGAGTTCTTCTTCACCGAGTCATACAAGCAACTCGCCACAAATAAATGACAATGACAATGACACCGCGAACGCTTTAACTTTATGTTCACAAAAGGTCAACCGATTTACTCTAATATATATTTTTTAATTTAGTTTGATTTGTTTATATTATAACAATTTGTTTGCTATTTTAGACTAATCAAGTGGGTCGTGTCTCCCCACAATTTCACGATGAGAACTTCGCGAGCAGTTCATTTTATCAACGGGTAGCCGGCCCATTTACTCTCATATTTTTTGTTCATTTAGTTTGATTTGTTAGTGTTATAACAGTTTTTTTGTTAATTTAGGTTGATGAAGACAATTACGAGCCTGAAGTGGTAAAATCAAATCTCTTTGAAGATGGTTATTTAAATGCGGTTAGTTTTCAAAAACTGGTTTATATAACAATATGTATGTACACACACATATTTTTACGCAAGTACTAATGTTTTGATAATCGTATATAGTTAATATCTATGGACCAACAACAAATTGGTACAAATGCTTGAGGGCTGGACTGCTGAGGCATCTCAAGGTTAGCGCAAATTCTACCATTTTTAATGTTTGCTTATATCCAACGGCTCAAACCTAAAAGATAACTTGTTGTTGACTAAAATTGTCATAATTTGCTGACTTAATGACCCATTAACAAACTGTCCTGAAATGATATTGTGTGCTAAAACCTGTAGTTTGACTTGTGAGAAGTCGGATCATAAAATATATGTTATGTGCTCAGTTTGCAATAACCTTGAAGCTTGTGACCCAAAATTGCCTAATACCAGAAATACCCTTGATAAGCAAACAACCGATTTGTTTGGAAATTAACTTTAATTTGAAGCTGACATATTTATTCGTTTATGTTCATTAATTAATGCTAGTGAACCGTTTGTTTATTTTGTTAGCGAACGAACATAAACGAACACTTACATTTTCTTGTCGAAAACACTTACATATTTTTAAGCTTCATTTTACTAATGTAATATGTTTTGTTAGGTGATTTCTATGGTTTGACTTGTGATAATAAAGACGTCGGTTCAAGTTGCAAGATTGAAGACATCGGTTCAAGTAGTTAGAATGAAGATGTCGTTTTTGAAAGTTATTATGTATTACTTTTACTTTTAACCTATATATATATATTTGTGACACAATGAAACTTTTTGTATATTATCATCTTCGGTTTTTCAGGAAATTCATATTTCATATTATGTTATTTATAATATTATTTGTTTTCTGGAAACTAAAAAAAAATAAAAAAGAATCAAGTGGTGCGGTCACAAAAACACCATCTTTTGGATTGGTTCATATTAAGAGGGTTCATATTAAGAGGTGCAGTTCATATTTGGATGCAGCAGAAGGTGCGGCTCTCCTTTATATAAGCAGAAGGTGCGGTTTGAAGAAGATGCGGTTGTATTTTAACAGATCGTGCGATGGTATAAAGTGCGGTCCTTGACCCGCACCTTCTAGGGAAATTAACCGCATCTTCAGGCCTCTTCTGTACTAGTGGCACGAGTTATAAAAATTCGTTCCTTTATAGACTAGCTCAATTCTTTGAAAGTTTTATTGGGTGAATTGATGAATATTTATTTTAAAGTAAATATTCTGGTATCATATCCACGAGTACAACTAATTAATATCATGTACAAGTGTTTTAGACACTGTATTACATTGAATTTGTATTGGCTCGTTACACAGCGTATCCGACTTGCTAATTTTAACACTATAGACTCCAAACGTATATGATGAACAATATGATTTAAGAACAACAATTTCAAAAGAAATAAACAAGAAATTGCTTTACATAAGATCCAAGAACTAGCTTTTATAATAAGAGAAAAAATGGCTTTGTAGCTAGGCACAAAAAGTGACCATGGAAGGTTAAAAATGGCCTGGTAGCAAAGCACATGAAGTGACCATGTGATCACAATTCTCCCATAATATTATTGACCAAATAAAAATAATATTACATGCATGTATATAAATTGTCGGTGCACCCAAAACCCTTTGCATGAGGTCTTGTTGTTTCATGAAATGATCATTTTGTTGATGATTTCAACAACTTTCTACCTTGGTTTTACACAAATTCCGGCCAATCCGCACCATCTTGAGACACGATTTGCTCCTCTATCATCCACTCTAGCTCACTAGGTCTACAAGGTATCATAAGCGCACCTTCATGGTCGAACCCATACTCTTCGGCGGCTCTTTCCAAGAGTCTTAGAAACGAAGGATGTCGAAGGTACGTGATAGGAATAACGAATCGCCTTTCAACATAATCATCACATGCTATCACTGCAAAGTGACCTTCTTTCACGTCTTTAGGGACCATTTCTTCGCCAGAATATGACTCGTGTCTTTTCCTGGCCAAGAAAAGCCCCTTTTGCAATCTCTCCATGACTAACTTAAGCTTCAAAATGCCATTGCTTTTCTTAGCATTGCTACCATTTCTCACCTTTGCCATTTTAACTTTCTAAGTTCTTAATAAAATGCTTAGACTTGATTTGCATTGTCCTTTCGCTTGAGTTGGTCTTATATACACCCGCAAGAGAGAGGACGCAGGAAGGTTATAATGAGCATTTGCATGTGCATGAGAAATTGAGATTTGAAAATTTGATAATAAAGGGACCCAACTAAGGTAGAGTCACCTCTATGCTTGCTTTATTGAACAAACATTATCACATGTGTATATGTATATGAATGGATATACTGGTACGTATATTATATATGTATTTGTGGGTTCATGTATGTTTGTATGTATATGTACGTATGTGTGTGAAGTCAAAGGCTTACCGGATAATATCAAGTTGTTTATATCGTACGTGTACTACTGATCTATAGGGGAGCTTGAGTGTAAATGAGTCGAGTTGCTTGCATGCTATTGATGACGTGTTCAATAATTTTAATGCAAAATGGGTTGAAATGAGCACTTAATATAGAGCTTGTGCTCAAAATAAGCTAGCTTCGAACTCTTTTAAATCAAAGATTAGTTGAGATGGCAATTCAACTTCAAGTGGTCACAACTTTTAATTACCAAAAGACCAAATCCTTTGCAGGAGTGTATTGAACAAAAAGATTAAAATAAAGTTCCATGTTCTAGTTTGGCATGGTCGATCTAGTTTAAGGGGATCTGTATGTAACGGTTTAACCAAAAGATGATTTTAGAAACTTTGTTGCTTTCATTCTAAGGGTATGTGTATGCCCCCACGTCTACTAGCACTCTCATCCTCATCTTTTTCGCAATCTTTCACCATTTCACGCCTTGGGATGCAACGTTTCACACTCCATCTAAAGTGGCTGTGACTCACATATGGAAGGATGTCAAGGGTGTGAGCCATCACCACTTTAGATGATGGGGAGTGAAAAGGGTGTGAGCCACCACCACTTTAGGTGATGGGGCGTGAAACACCGCATCAAAGGCGTGAAAGGGTGCGAAAAAGATGAGGGTGAGAGGGCTAGTAGGCGTGGGGCAAATTGTTGACTATAGGGTTTTTTTTTTTAATTTAATTTATTTTTTATATCATTACCCCTTAGACCATGTGATATACATTCATGCTCTTTAACTCCACGAAGGACACCACATCAGCTGGTTTTCCCCATTTTAGTCCATCTTATCATAAGGAAATTGTTTAACCCTCATTTATCTATCTTTATTTAATGCAATTTGACTCTTAAATTATTGCGTGTGTGGTAGCGGGTTTTAAAGTCCATTAACATTTTTTAACTCACCTTGCATTTAATGCGCCCCTTAACCCATGAAAGAGAGTGTATGCCACTCGTTAATTAACCCTTTCCAACTCAGCTTTAACGCCCTGGACGTTAAGGTCTCGCAGGGTAGGATGAGGGTTGCCGACAACCATGTTCATCAATTATGTAAACATAATAAGGGATGATCACGTGTACTCTTTAGATCGGAGAACACATAGAAGGAAGACATGATTCTGATGTTGATGATGAAGATGATTGAGTTCCTGTTTAGGGTGTACCATTAGGTGAACTTGAATTTCACGTTTTTTAGAAACAGGTGAAACCCTTTGGCGGCGGCTAGGTTAAGGAGTTCAACTACTTATCCTGCTCTAATAAGCTATTCACACACACATACATCTAACGAGAAAACCTATATATGATTGTAAGAGTAATTACGTCTATCGAATAATTACCTATCATAGGTTTTATTTAAGTCAATGATAAACATAGTTTAAAATAAAAATATATATCTTAAAATTATGTGAATTTAACTTTTAAGGGGCATAACAAATGTTCAGAATGATTGCCATTATGGCTGTGAAATATGCTAGTTTTGGTAAAATATATTCAATAAACTTATCCAATTTGATGGGCACCAAACAAACACCACCCTGAAGTACTGGGACCTTGGCGATGGCTAGAAATATGAAGGCCCTAGCTAGGTAACCATGACAATCACAAGACACGTAAGTGGTTGGACCTCTTTAGGGGTTAAGTGAAATAAATAAGGGGCATGGGTACAGGTAGTACAACAAGCTAGGCATGATATATTTGAATAAAGTGCATCAAAAAGGTCCAGATATGCCAGTGAGTCGCAAGTGTGACTGATTAAGATTGTTCGAAAGATATTTTCTCTTTTTAATTATTAGTTTGTTTCTGTCGTCTTACTCCAAGACAAGTCTACCACCTCGGTTTATTGCACCTGTCTTTTTGTTTTACTCATTTATCTATATTTATAGTGTATATAAACCATGAGTGATGAACCACTTAAATTTTAAGAGGTACCAAACTTATTGCTTATAATACAAACTATAATGCATGAAATTAAGACATTTTAACGGCAATTTAGTATTTTGACAATTTTGTCTTTTAGCAATAGCAAAGCTATATTACGGTTGATTTTTAAGTTATTAAAAATTAATTACAAGTTTGGCCCTTTAACTTTAATAAAATTTTGTTAATCTATATAATAATTACACATATACCTTTTATTTTAAACTAACTATCCCGACGACGTTTAAAACATTTATAACTTTTTCATACGCTAATATTTTTTTAAAAACATTATACCATAAAAACGAGTATTTTATTCTCTTTAATTTGATTATAGTATTGCTATACTTTTTTCATTTTAAAACTTAACGTGTTACGTGATTACCATTAAAGACCGGCAAATGAATCGGGCGGGTTCGGGCGTTCGGGTCATGAGTCTAAAAGGTTAACACTTGGAATGAGTCGATACAAAAAAGGTTAACTTGGTTTAAGGTCGGGACGGGTTTGGGTTGAAAAGGGTCAAGTCATAACGAATTTCGGGTTAGAACAATGTCAAACGAAACGGGTTGCCGATCAAGACGAGTTCAATGTAGTGTTACGTGTGCACCGACACCTAATTGCGCGCGCACAATTGTTGTGTGACATGCTTACGAACACCGGTTAAGATTTCAATGCCGCAATACGAACATACTATCTCCGGGTTACGCGCGTACTATTGTGAAGTCACGCACATAAGAAACGGTAACCCCGGTTACGCATTCGATGACATGTTTGCGTGCATACCTCGCCACATCGCGCGGGCACGCAACTAGTATTATTATTATTATAGGTTTATAATTAGTAAGTCTACTTTTTACAAATGTCACTTACAATATACATTCAACCAGCGGGGCTTGCCTCAATGGCCAGGAACATGATGGATGACCCGGATGTCCCGGGTTCGAATCCTGATTCCGACCGGATTTTGTCAAGGCATTAAAACCTGTCATGCCTTCGGGCGAGGTGAGCCAACTGAGTTTTACCGGGAATCTCAAGCCAAACTCGGATGCCAGCGTGGATCCCAATCATGTCAAAATAGTTGGCCTGAGTAGGGTGGTGGGGAGCGACGTGTTCGCGCAGTAAGATAACTTAACTGTGAAAGTCACCGTTTGAAAAAAAACTTACAATATACATTCTTTAATTAGTGTTAGATACTAGTTAGAGACGTAAAAGAGTTTATTGTGATTTTTCTATATTAAGGAATACGATTATTTTCAGGTGTCCTCTATAATTATCTTAATTCTACTATTATAAGTAGTTAACTATTTTGCATGGTAACATAGTTTTATGGTTCTTATCCTTAGTTTATCGATCTCCCTTTACATCTCTATCTGTCACTTTTGCCTTCGGGTCTTGGTTTTGTCGCCTTCTTCTCCGATCGTCCTCTTTGTATGATGACTTTCTTTCTCTTTTTATCATGTCTTGTTCTGGAAACACAATTTATGTTTTATTTATTTTACTAAATCAACGTTGTGCCACTACAATCGTAACTCATGATGTTGTAGTCATAGCTCTAGTTTTCATAGTCTGGTTTTTGTGTCTCTTACTCCCATCGTTATGACCTTAAATCACTACTAGAAAACAAGTCGTTTTCCCACAAAACTTTCCTACAAATTTCTTACGACAAGTAGTTCAAACAGATTTCCAACAAAAAAATAAGCTCCCACTTTGCTACAACATTATCTAATAAACAAAAACCAGACTATGAAGACTAGAGCTATGACTACAACATCATGAGTTACGATTGTAGTGGCACAACGTTACGATTTAGTAAAATAAATAAACCATGTCGTTTAAAGTTGTGATGGATATAAACTTCACTTTCACAGTTTGACACATATCTTTTCAACAACAATTTACATCTAAATCCACATTACACTTGAGCATTAAGTTATCGGCGACTTCCACCGCAAATTTTAGAAAAGATCGAGTAACAAAAACCATCTAACTTTTGAAGAACATCATCCGCCCATGCGTTCATACATAATCCGTCGGTAAACGACAATGGGAGGCGTCTCGTTTAAACACTAAAACTAACTATATATCTTAATCGGTGGGACAACAATGGAATTTAGTGTCGATGATGATATTGGAGATCATATGAATACTTGATGCATATATTTCCACGTGAGCAATGTCTTAATGAGTTAAAGTGAAATTAGCAAAAAGTGATCGTAGTGTCGGGGATTCCTCTAACGAGCCCAGCCACATTTGATTCACGATTGGTTGAATTAACAAGGTCCACCACAGATGCTTTTTAATGATTGTATCATTCGTCCATTCTCAAAACCTATATGACCCTCTTCTTTCTTTTCTCAAAGGCTAGCCATATATTTAATATCAACTTGTTAATCAATTGGATGACATTTTCCTCTAAAATCAAGAAAAAGACTTTATTAAGTCAGTACCGGTACTATCATAAATACCGAGACCGAAAGGTACTGATACCGAAAACATGAAAATGAATATTGTATTGGTACACATTATGTTTGGTCGGTATCAATTCGGTACAAACAGAAATTTACTCATCCCTAATTATTATAAGATTGTATAGGACGACATCTATATAGCATAATGTTATACATTGGGGTGTCTCGGGTTTGAATGCGGTTGGAGGCGGAAGTTTTGTATTTTTTTTTTCTTTTTCCTCAAATTTTGTTAATTTGTCTTTTTAAGCCACCCAATGTTTTAACAATTGGAATTAAGTCCTCATGTTTAACATTTTGTTTTAAGTTTGATAACAACTAGTTTTGATAAAAGGGGCGTTTCGAGAATATGTTTATCCACGTTTTGATATGAACTTTATTTAAGTTGTTTTTGTTTATTTACGCACATCGGTAACCACAGTGATCAAATCAAACCTATTTAGTTTTTTTTATTGGGTTATTGGATTTTAATAACCAACTTTCATCTACTGGTCGGGATTGAAATCAGAAAATGTTTACACACAGTCTCAAATTTGAATGTTCTTTCCTCCAACAATCTCATACGTATTTTCCACGTCATCCAAAAGTTAATGGGGGTTACTTTTCAGTTGGTATGGGAAATATAATTTTTGGACATGTAATGTATTAATGAAATATTATCATCGGCAATGGTTCTACTATTCCAATCCCTGGACATGATAACCAAATCTTAACCAAGCCCTATCTTACCTTCTTTCTTAAAAACGTTCTCCGTGTTCATACTTTTATTAAAAATCTTTCTTTTAGACATCTTAATGACCAGTAACAAACTTTCAATTGAATTTAAAATGTTTAGTTTTTATGTGAAGAACCTCCAAGCACGCATCCGCATCCTGATACTTAGATGCAATAACACTGGGAATCTCTACGCGTTCACTTTCTCTTAAGCTACTCAATTTGCATCTGCTTCAATTTTTGTTACACTGGCATCAAAAACCTTGGTAACTCGAGAGCCAAATATCTTACATCATCTTAAAAACTCTTTTTTATTGATTAATCTAGTATAAACAATATAACCATTTGTTGCACTTGTGTTATTGGCAAAAGTACCAAGTTACCATTAATGCATTCTAGTTCTTTTACTTGCTTACCCTTTGTCTTCTGATATATCTTTCTAGTCTGGCCCATCCTACATCACCGGCCCATACTACACCACTGGCCCACTCACCGCCTGCCACCTCTAACTCTAAGGCTCTAAGGCCCTAATAATCTACAGCCCAACAACATATGACATTATGACATGAGTCCATGACATGGAATTTTCTTCAACTACACTCTTTATTTCTCTCTACAAGTCCCTAAGAATGGAGAAAATAATTATTAGTTAGTTATTATGGGACCAACAAATTGAAAAATGTTACATTTTGAACTGATTTTCAGTTTTTATTTATGATTTGAAGAGGTAGGTCCCAGCAGAGCCCAGTTGGACCCACAGGACTCACCTTGAAGAGACGTCTGCGCAGAAACCAACTGGATCCGCAGGACCCACCATGCTCAGAGACGTGACGTCCTTACGCGCAGTACGCAAGCTGTTCCCGCAGGAAATGCCTCCCAATGGTGAAGTACTCCGCCTGTTCCCGCAGCTGCGGATACAAGCCATCAGGGAATGCCACCCGCGCAGCAAGGCTACACGCACAAGGCACTTAGCTCTCAATAATTCAGTAGTCACCTGAAGGAATGAGCAAAGCCGGGAACAATCCCACACAAAGGCGGGAGGGGGAATACTCCCGCCCAAATGAGCCAGTCCGTACGATACTGGAAGATCTTTTGTACTGTACCTGACGAGGTATGAGCAAAAGATCTGACCAGAGATACGACAGCCCATTGACAACAGTATGGCGAGCAGCATGCTCTTGTACTGTATGTCACTATTAGCCGCTACCTACTCACCAACTCCTGTCATACCACGTGCATAGACTGCAGTTGGTGGAAAAGGAATAGTACACAGCAGGCCTGGTCACTGTCAGCCGCTGCCTACCCACCAACTACCAGCATGGCACGTGCGTAGGCCACAGTTGGTAGAACAGGAATACTATTCAACCGGCTATACCCTCTTGGAAACCTACCTTCGGCTATAAATACCCCAAATGGTATGATCATCTCATCTTATCTTGTATCTTACATCTTATACCTGATATCTGCTCTAGCAATCTCTTAATATACACTTATATTCAAGAGCAATCTAGTCTGATTCTCACGCCGGAGGGTGGTCACAAGGAGGTACCCCCCCTACTCAGTGACGAGCTCACGGTGTCTGTTTTGCAGGTTATCAGAAGAACCATCTTTGCCGGGTCTAACCCCTCGTGGGAAACATCTATTTAACCCCCAGATTATCCGTAATCTGCCTGGGGTCGATTAGTGTTTCTTCATTGGCGCCATCCGTGCATAAAAGCTAGAACTTCATTTCTTTTCAATTTTTTCAAACTTCTGGAAAGATGGTTAAAGAAACTCCGGTAACCACAACCCCAGCTACTCAGGGGAATACCGGCGACTACACAGTTTTTACGAACACTACCCCGGTTACCCAAGCCGGGGCAAGTGCAGTAAATTTTACGAACACTACCCCAGTTACCCAAGCTGGGGCAAGTGCAGTAAATAATCGCTCACTGGGATTCACCGATACCCAGTTAGAGAGACAACGAACGAGGCTCCCCCGCCAAACACTCGATGAAGTTAAAGCGTGGGCGGAAGCACGTCAAAAAGAATTCTAAGCCGAGTTGGATGAACGCTTACGTTCACTCCAACAGCCTGAGGAATTCGGAGAGTACTGGGACAATGATTCGGAGGAATCCGATAGTGACGCAAACCCTCATCATAGGGCGAAAGGGAAGCGTAAGGAAACGGACTCCCAACCGAGAAGGAGTTTTGGAGAAACCTTCAAACCAAAAAACGCAGGTGGAAACCCACGTGACTTCTTCAAAACATTTACACCAACTGCTGCAAAGGCGGGAACGTCCAAATTTGCAAGGGACATTGCGGAAGCAATCGTCCCGAAAAGTGCCAAACAGATGTCCAACATCGGCACTTACGATGGTATATCTGATCCAGACGATCATTTGACCAGGTTCATAGCGGGGGCAACCGTCAGTAGTTGGACGGAACCTACGTGGTGTTACATGTTCCAAATGACGCTTGTTGGGGCAGCTAGAGCGTGGTTCGATCGTCTACCGGTCCACCACATCTACGATTGGGAAGACTTCCAGCAGAAATTTAGCCAACACTTCAGCCAACAAAGAAAGTATACCGAAGAGCAATGGACAATCCTCAAATGCATTCGAGAGGAAGATGAATCTTTGCCAGACTTCATCACTCGCTTCAACTCAAAGAAGCTAAGTCTGGGTAATATTAGCGAAGATCTTGTTCGCGCTGCTTTCATCCAGGGCGCGAACGACCCAGAGCTCATCCGCACCTTAACGGGTAAAGATGGCATGCCATCCACATGGGATGCCATCATGACAGCAGCTAAACGCTTTGCGGAAACGGATAAGCAACTGGGTAGAGATCTCCCCCAGAGCACAAACCTCTACACCCAGAAAACAAGATAAGACAACGTCCTTACCGCCCGACTAAACAAAAAGCGGAAGCTAGACATTTGGCAGTCAAGGGTAAACTTTGACACCTCATCCGGCTTGCAACATCGGTTAGGCGGAAGGGATAACGTACAGTCGAACCAGAACTCCAGATGGACGCCACTCACCAAAAGCGTCACCGAGATATTCGCCACTGAGAAGCTCCCATGGCCAAAGGCTCCAATAATCCGACATCGTCACAATGCTGATCGGAGCAAATACTGTGACTTTCACAGGACAAAAGGCCACAACACTGAAGAATGCACAGACGTAAAGGACATCGTCGAAGCATTTGTCAGAGATGGGACGCTCGCACACCTCGTGGCGTAACGAACGCTGAGCAGGCTGATGCGTGTAGAACCCCAGCTGGGGAAAACACGAATAAAATTGCAGCTTTAATGCCGGAGACTACATACTGCGTAAACAACGAGATCCCGAACCAGGTGCATATCGGCTCGATGGCACTCCCATCCCAACAACATGGAAGGGAGCTCAATTACACAGTTTGCATGTAGATCAATTCCAAATTTGTAAAGAAAAGGCCCAGAGCCACTTCTAATGGAAATGATTCTCCTTAGAACATCGATGCTGATATTTATACTTTATGAACTTTCCACACGAATATGTCGGTTTTCACCGCATAATTACGGGGAAAGTCGTTGCGTGGGGAAGGCGGCAAAACCCGCATAAACCCAAAAAACGGTAAACCTTCACGCAGGTCAGTCATAGGTAAACTTTGGTCATCCCACTAAATGAAAGTGCCGGTCCTAACCGCACAAATTATGGGAGGAAACCGAACCTATTGACAACCGCGCGTCGAACGGTTAACTTATTCTAAACACTTAGAAAATTTCAAAGGAAAAGATGAGGAAAACTTCCACGCAGGTCAGATATAGGTAAAGTTTAGCCATCCTACTAAGTGCAAGTGACGGTCTTATCCGCACAATCATGAAAGAGGACGCAAAACTTTAACTTATTATCTACCACGTTGAAAAGTTAAATTATCTAAGTAATAAAGAAATTGCTAAGTTAAATCAGAATATGCGTGAAATAAACAAGGCAAATGATTGGCAAATAATCTTTATTCCTTTGAAATTCAAATATTACAAAGATTGCTGGGTACATACCCGCATACAAAAGAAGCTATACAAAAATAAAAATCTTCTCTAATGGTGGAAAGGGATCTTCAAGATCAAGCCTCAGGACCACTCCCACTTGGACCCGCACCATCAGTAGAGTGTGGCGGTTCAAGGAAAGCTTTAAGGATAGCTAGCCCATCATTAGCAGCGGCAACTTCGTTTACCTTCTCCACCACCGGATGCGGGAAGGCGGCATACTGATTCACTGCTTGGTCGTATACAGCTTCAGTATCCACATCAAATAAAGGGAAGTTGGAAGGCGGGATGCCTTTCTCAACGAACCCTAGACCAAGCAGGAAGCCGGCCTTTTCCCCATCCTCATGAGAAGCGTTGAGGGCTGCGCTCATAGCATCGTCATAAGACGTATCCGTGAAGACCCGATGCACAACCTACAAAAAGAAAAAATACAAGTATCAAAACCATTTCTATTTACAAAGAAAAGCGTAAAGACATTATGAAGTTAAGCTTACCTGAGACAACGCTTCTCGAAGAAGCCATTCCTTGGCAACCAGAGCCTCTTGGAGGGCGGCTTGAGCTTGGTTACGGGCGCGTTCGGCTTCACTTTTATTGAGGTTGGCAAGCAACACTTCCTTTGCAGCAGCCTCTTCAACGCCCTTTAGCTTCCGCTCAGTGTGGTCAAGCACGCCCCTCTGGTCCAAGATCTCTTGGAGCTTCTTGGCGTCTTCCATCGCCAAGGCATCATGAGCCTGTTGGAGCGCCTCTAGTTTGGCTTTGAGTTCCTCATTCTCGAGGCGTAAAGGCTCAGCAACAGCTTCAGCCTTGGTGGCCCTCTCGGTTGCGTTCCGTGCAGTTTCCTTAGCCAGCCGAAGCTGTTTGTTAACAGCTTGGGCAGCCTTGGAACGGGCCTCGAGCCGGGCCTGAACTTCAACCTCGAGGGCCTTGAAGGCCTTCTCCTTTTCCGCAGCCACTGCGGTAAGCCTCCTATTCTCCTCCCGGACAGCCCGCGCCTGAGCTACTTCTTGGATGCGAGCTGCTTTTAACTTGTCGTTTTCACGACAAAGCAGCTCGACGCGCGGCTGCATCCGGGCCAGGAGAACCCGAAGCTCATTGGTTAGCCTACCCTCCTGGTAGCTAGCCATGGCTTCCCCCAACGCACCACTGGGAGCTGCGTGACGAGCCCACTCCACGCACTCCACAGGCGTGCGAAGGGTTGTTCCTCGGCGGATGTTCCATCGTGGAACATACACTTCATTGGAATCCGACACTGTAAAAAACAAAAAGCAGTTAGGAAAAGATGATATGAAAAAAAAAAAAAAAAAAAAAAAAGGCCAAAAGAACCCTACGCACCTGTAGGGTCGACAACAGGCCGATAGCCGCCAAACCCATCACCTGAACCCAAGGGAAATCCGACCAAGAGGTCAGGCAGATGGGAAGGAGGCAGAGGTTGGCGAGAAGCCCCAAGCGTACCTGAAGGATCGGCCGTCGTTGCCGATGACGGAGGCATGGTGAAGGCCGCCGCGGTAGTAGAAACCAACGGAGGTGAACTCACCGTAGGTGAACTCACAACCGTGGTCGCCGCTGCGGAGTCCGCAGAGAAAGTAACCGCCGGCTCAGTGAAAGATTCAGTAAATATGGCACTGACAGCCGGCGGTGATGTCATCACAGTTGGAACAGTTGGCTCAACGGGGTGAGCAACTGAACCAACTGAAGCAGGCGCAGCCGCTTGGGTCGTCGCCTCAGGTAGGCTGACCAAGCCTACCGTCATGGGTCCGGAGGTACTCCTCCCCGCTCCACCCTGGAATGCGGTAGCATCCACGCCTGCACAAAGAAGATAAGTATTAATGATGGAAAGCTATGAAGTTAAAAATAAAGGAAATTTGTACTTACGGGTTTTCTTGAGCCTAAAAGTGCGGACAGACGGGGACGAACCCGATGGAGCCGGCCTCTTTACGCCGCTCACCGTCGTCATCCTGGGCTCTCCGGAGGTGACAGTCGTCGCAGCCTCCGGAGCAGTGGTCTTATCACCACCAGGGTTCCCCGCCACCTCCTCGCTCTCGGTCTCTGAATCAGACCGAGGCACCGGATCGGCAGTGGAGGCCACCTTCGCCTTCCCCTTCCCGCCGGCAGCCTTCTTCTTCCGCACCAACGGAGGACCATCTGCGGATTCCTCATCAGAACACAAGATTAGAGGAATTCCAGCAGAGGTTTCAGCATTGAGGGGTCGAGGGTTGAATAACGCCTTACCTGGCCGCCTGGCGCTCAGGATCTCGTGGCCTGGCGGGTAGACCTCCACGAACCGATCCGCCGTCTGTTCAAGGATGGGCAACTCGTTCTCATCTAGAGCACGAGTACCCATCCGAGCGGGACTATCAGCCTCCCGCGGATACAAGAGCGACTGCAAGTCGTTCCCCTCTGAAATAAAAGAAAAACAGTTAGAAGACAAACCTATATAAACAAAGAAGACAGAGCATACCGTAAGGGACAGAGTTCAAACCGTATTCAAGGACGATCGGGATCTTTTGCGCCTCCGCATCCTTCCACACCCGGCTCATCCCGAGCATCACCATCCCGGACTCCGCAAAGCGGTAAACCGGAGATTGGACTCGGGAAATCTTTGAGAACCATTCCGCCTCCTGGTAGTTGGAGGCGTGAAGGCTGGGGAGTGCTTGCCCATTCTTAAACTTCATGGCAAGGGGGATGGCGCGAGCGGAGATATAAAAGAACTCCCGCTTCCATGAACGAAGACTACGCTCGGTTGCGCAAATCTTCAAACCCTTGATCCGGGTTATCAGAGTATACCACCCCTGGATGCACCTCCAAGAGTAGAAGGTCATCAGGCGGTCGACGAAGGGCTCAACGCCCAGAATCCGGCACACCCACTCGAAGTGGCGAATCTTTGCGATCGCCATCGGGTGTACCTCGGTCAGGTGTACACCGTGCCTCTCCAGAACACGGTACACAAACTTCGTCAAGGGGATCCTAAGATTCCCATAGACAAAGAATGCGGCATATACCCCGATCTTGCCTCTGGGGGCATCATACACCGTCTGATGAGTTCAGGAAACTCAGGCTCGAGAGACTCGAGTATGAACTTCCTGACGATGTACTGATATAGATCGACAAGCAGAGCACACTGGCACTCGCCAGCAGTACTCTTGTCATCCTTGTCGGATGTGGATGACGGGTTCTCGGCGTACACCCCAGCCTCCTGGGCTGTAGCCTCAAGATCGTGAGCAGAAGACATCTTGCAGGTATGAAAAAGAGAACGATTTCAAGAGAATGCTCGACTGAAAAGGTGAGTATTCGCCGGAAATCGTTTTGAAGATGAAGAGAAAAGTGAAAGTGTGGATTACAAAGGACCCTCTCCCCCTTTATATACTAATCGCAATCAATGCGATGAATTTAATGCGGAAGAGAGAGAAATCGCAGGTGCAATGAAACTATGACACGTGGCAAAGAGCAAGCTGGCAACAGCTGTTGAAAGGACGCGTGCCATTAATTTCGCGGCCACGCGCCCGAAAAATCGCGCCCACGCGCCTGAAAAAGCGTCTGGAATGACCATGTACTGTCACGTTACCATAACTTCCTGCACGTCCTGACACAGTCAGAAGAAACCGTCGGACGACGTTTCAACAGTTTGGACTGTTCTTATCCTTTCACCAACTCTTCGAATTTCAAAAATTCAAAAAGATTCAAAAGTAAGCGGGAAAATACCCCTTACCTTGGCAACCAAGTAACTGCAAGACAGGTGCGAGTACAGTGTTAAGGCAAAACCCTTCACATACTTAGCACCTGCAGGGAATTGAAGTCAAGAATACCTCGGCGACCAAGTAACTATAAGACGGGTGCGGGTACAGTGTTAAGGCAAAACCCTTCACATACTTAGCACCCGCAGGGAATTGACGCCAGGAATACCTTGGAAATAAAGTAACCGTAAGACGAGTGCGGGTACAGTGTCAAGGCAAAACCCTTCACATACCTAGCGCTCCGCAGGGAATTGAAACCAAGAAGGATCTTCTGGGCAATGCTTGCGGAAACGGGAATAACATCCCCGCATAGCGGGAACGTCGAGAACTACATTGTTTGAAGCTCCAAGATGGAATTGGTGGTTTTAACATAATTGATCACTATGTTCAAAACTACCAAAACCTCATGGAGAATCCACACAAGTGGGACTCAACGCTCCTGACTTGCGAGGAGGTTACAGACCTACCCGCATCATACCCAAAGATCAAGCAGGAAAGTCGGGAATTTCTGCAAGTGACATAAGGACTTCCGCGGGAAGAATCCCCATGGAAAACCTTAAAACTAAACCCTTTTCAAAAACCCTTTGCTTAAGTCCAAAAGTTCACCTCACTTATTAAACACTCATGAGAAGAACATTGGACTGGGGGGACTTGAAGAGGTAGGTCCCAGCAGAGCCCAGTTGGACCCACAGGACTCACCTTGAAGAGACGTCTGCGCAGAAACCAACTGGATCCGCAGGATCCACCATGCTCAGAGACATGACGTCCTTACGCGCAGTACGCAAGCTGTTCCCGCAGGAAATGCCTCCCAATGGTGAAGTACTCCGCCTGTTCCCGCAGCTGCGGATACAAGCCATCAGGGAATGCCACCCGCGCAGCAAGGCTACACGCACAAGGCACTTAGCTCTCAATAATTCAGTAGTCACCTGAAGGAATGAGCAAAGCCGGGAACAATCCCGCACAAAGGCGGGAGGGGGAATACTCCCGCCCAAATGAGCCAGTCCGTACGATACTGGAAGATCTTTTGTACTGTACCTGACGAGGTATGAGCAAAAGATCTGACCAGAGATACGACAGCCCATTGACAACAGTATGGCGAGCAGCATGCTCTTGTACTGTATGTCACTATTAGCCGCTACCTACTCACCAACTCCTGTCATACCACGTGCATAGACTGCGGTTGGTGGAAAAGGAATAGTACACAGCAGGCCTGGTCACTGTCAGCCGCTGCCTACCCACCAACTACCAGCATGGCACGTGCGTAGGCCACAGTTGGTAGAACAGGAATACTATTCAACCGGCTATACCCTCTTGGAAACCTACCTTCGGCTATAAATACCCCAAATGGTATGATCATCTCATCTTATCTTGTATCTTACATCTTATACCTGATATCTGCTCTAGCAATCTCTTAATATACACTTATATTCAAGAGCAATCTAGTCTGATTCTCACGCCGGAGGGTGGTCACAAGGAGGTACCCCCCCCCCCCTTCTCAGTGACGAGCTCACGGTGTCTGTTTTGCAGGTTATCAGAAGAACCATCTTTGCCGGGTCTAACCCCTCGTGGGAAACATCTATTTAACCCCCAGATTATCCGTAATCTGCCTGGGGTCGATTAGTGTTTCTTCACCATTAATGCATTCTAGTTCTTTTACTTGCTTACCCTTTGTCTTCTGATATATCTTTCTAGTCTGGCCCATCCTACATCACCGGCCCATACTACACCACTGGCCCACTCACCGCCTGCCACCTCTAACTCTAAGGCTCTAAGGCCCTAATAATCTACAGCCCAACAACATATGACATTATGAAATGAGTCCATGACATGGAATTTTCTTCAACTACACTCTTTATTTCTCTCTACAAGTCCCTAAGAATGGAGAAAATAATTATTAGTTAGTTATTATGGGACCAACAAATTGAAAAATGTTACATTTTGAACTGATTTTCAGTTTTTATTCATGATTTGATCTTTCACGACTTGGAATTTGAAAATGCATAGTGTCATAGCGGTCATGGAATTTGAAAAGGCATATTGACTAGAGAGTCGGAGGGTGGTGAGAGACTCTGGTCCTTCCGCTTCTAACGAGGACTTCGTGTTTTTGTAGATATGACATGAGACAGATGAGACTAAACGTGGTTGTCTTCTCATTTTTACTCGATATTCAAGGAGCATTTGTTTGGAGCCTCATGTGACGGGAACTTGGTTTATATATATATATATATATATATATATATATAAGGGTTCAAATAAAAAGAAGTTGTTTCATACGAATGGTAAGAACCAATAGAATTTTGACATTTGGCATTGAAACCTATGGTGAAAGAACAATTGTAGGAAACTATGTCGGTTATAATGATGAAAGAGTATTTCTAGGAAACTATGACGGTTTTTTTGTAATTTTAAATCTCAACCATTGATTGATATGATTCAATGGCTATGATTTATTCCTAGTCTTCCTAGGATACTACTAAAAATTCTATAGTTGTAAAATCAACTTAATTAAATCTCACTATTGTTTTTGTTTTTGAATGAGATAAATTGGATTGATAATCAAGTTATAAGTTATTGATCGATAATAATTTATACTGACAATATGATTAATAACACTCGAACTTCACTTTCGATGACAAGGGCGATATCATTCTAGCAAAAAAAAAGGTAACTTTAATTCATAGTTATACTTCGACTAGTGATAATCCTAATTCCCACATTTGTTGTCAAAAGCAACCTCAATATCATAATTATTAACGGAAGATATATAGGGTCGGTCCATTCACCCTAGATAATGTGAAATTTATAAGCATACTGTACGTATTCGTAGATGGGTAAACTAGAAGGATGTTAAGGGTGGTATGTCTAATCTCAAAGGATGGTTACGAAGGATATCTAAAGACTAGGGGTCAAGTTGAATTACTTGATGCTTATGTTATCATTTTTATTTATATTAATTATGTTTCCTAATTTAAATGCTTCTTACCTCCTATATAAGGTTTGTTAGTTTATGTGATTTTCCGTTATTGTTATCCGTTTTCAATAATATAATCATAATAATAATATTCTTCAACTTTAAGATGAGCAATCAGCCTGAGTCTTCTTCTTCATCGGAGCCGTAAGTTATTCTTAACTATATATATCAACCCATTATTATATATTAACCTTAATTATACACAAACTAAACTTATTATTCAATCGGATTGAATAATATACAGTAAAGGCGCCAAGAAAGACTTTTCAACTGCTATCTTGGACCGCAAGAAGTCTCCGAACCGGCTTGTGGTTGATGAAGCGGTTAACGATGATAACTCCGTCATCGCTATGCATGCCGCTACCATGGACAAGCTGCGCCTGTTCCGTGGTGATACCCTTCTCATCAAGGTTTATGTTTGTTTGTTTGTTCATGTTCGTTTATTATATAATTAATAAGCACATAAGTAGTAATTAATATACGTATAATTATTAACATAAAAAGGGCTCATTTAAATTTATATAAAAAAAATTTATTTACTTGGTTATCATTCATATGAATTGTGATGTATTAGACTTGTTCGTTTGTGTTCATTAGTGCTAACTTGTTTGTTTGTTTTCGTTTATATTTGTTTGTGTTCATGAACTGTTTTTTAGGGTTCTAAACGAAAGAGCACGAACATGCCCATTATTTAATGAACGAACATCCCCTGTTCGTGTCCATTCGGTTCGTTGATTGGCCTATGCTTGATAAAGAAGAATACCACGTTTAGGTTTTGGTCTAATTAATTTGTACTAAAACTTTATGTAACTACATTGGCAAGTATAAAATCCGGTTAAAGTGCTATCTAAGTTCATGTAATATTTGATCATATAGGGGCTCTTTTAATTTTAACTAAGGAATCTTATAATGCATGTTACAGGGGAAGAAAAGAAAAGATACAGTTTGTATCGCGGTTGCTGATGAAACATGTGACGAACCGAAAATAAGGATGAACAAAGTGATTAGAGCAAACCTTAGAGTTCGACTTGGAGACGTTGTATCAGTGCATCAATGTCCGGATGTGAAATATGGTAAACGGATCCATGTTCTTCCTATAGATGACACCATTGAAGGTGTAACCGGTGACTTATTCGATGCATACCTTAAACGTAAGTTTTAAACATTATTTGCAGTTTTACACCTTACAAGTTGTAACAAACTAATAACTTATTATGATCAATGCAGCCTACTTTTTCGAAGCATACCGACCCGTAAGAAAAGGTGATCACTTTCTTGTTAGAGGAGGGATGAGAAGTGTGGAGTTTAAAGTTATTGAAACTGACCCGAGCGAGTATTGTGTTTTTGCACCCGATACTGAAATATTTGCGAAGGTGAGCCGATTAAAAGGGAAGACGAGGACAGATTAGATGAAATCGGTTATGATGATGTTGGTGGTGTCTGGAAACAAATGGCTCAGATTCGTGAACTGGTTGAGTTACCGTTAAGACACCCTCAACTTTTCAAGGCAATTGGTGTCAAACCACCTAAAGGTATATTACTATACGGGCCACCAGGTACTGGTAAAACACTTATTGCCCGAGCTATAGCCAATGAAACCGGGGCGTTCTTTTTATGCATTAATGGGCCTGAGATTATGTCGAAGTTAGCTGGAGAAAGTGAGAGTAATCTAAGGGACGCATTTGAGGAAGCTAAAAAGAACGCGCCTTCGATTATTTTTATTGATGAGATTGACTCTATTGCTCCTAAAAGAGAGAAGACTAATGGTGAAGTTGAAAGAAGGATTGTTTCACAGTTGTTGACACTTATGGACGGGATGAAAGCGCGTGCACATATTATTGTGATGGGCGCTACTAATCGTCCAAATAGTATTGATCCGGCTTTGAGACGGTTTGGGAGGTTTGATCGGGAGATTGATATTGGCGTCCCTGATGAAGTCGGGCGTCTTGAAGTTGTTCGTATTCACACCAAAAACATGAAACTTTCTGATGATGTAAGTAACCCCCCCCCCCCCCCCTTTGAGTAAAATAAGTACGGTCAAACTATAAAACTCTTTACGGGTTAAGTTTTTTAATACAATGCCTAACTAGTTTTAAGTTATGACAGAAAACACTTTTCTTTTGAATAAACAAGTCGACCCGAACACAACCATTTTAGCTTTAATCATATGAAGTTAATTTTTTTTTTAATTTATAGGTTGATTTGGAGAAGATAGCTAAAGAAACGCACGGTTATGTTGGCGCTGACCTGGCGGCGCTCTGCACCGAAGCTGCACTGCAATGCATTAGAGAAAAAATGGATGTTATTGATTTGGAAGATGAAACCATTGATGCTGAGATACTTAACTCCATGGCAGTTACAAATGAACATTTTCAGACAGCTCTTGGAACTAGCAACCCTTCTGCTTTGCGTGAAACCATACGTTAATTCAACAACATATTGTCCAAACTTTTTAAAAACATTTATCAAATTGTTTTTTTATATGTATTATAATTCATAATCTTTGTTTTGTACTTGAAACAGTTTGTGGAGGTTCCTTATGTCAGCTGGGAAGATATTGGAGGCCTTGAAAACGTTAAGCGCGAGCTGCAAGAGGTAATGAACTTCTTAACAAAGTTATATTATTCGAATAATAATAATAATAATAATAATGCGTTTTATTTTATTAAAACAGACTGTTCAATATCCTGTGGAGCACCCGGAGAAATTTGAGAAATTCGGCATGTCACCGTCTAAAGGCGTTCTTTTCTATGGCCCGCCCGGATGTGGGAAAACGCTTCTGGCTAAAGCTATTGCGAACGAGTGCCAAGCTAACTTCATTAGCATCAAAGGACCCGAGTTACTTACAATGTGGTTTGGTGAAAGTGAAGCCAACGTTCGTGAGATTTTCGATAAGGCCCGTGGGTCCGCCCCGTGCGTTCTCTTCTTCGATGAACTCGATTCCATTGCAACTCAGGTTACCATTTATCTAAAGCACTACATAAAAGTTTCTATTTTTGGTATTTAAATATTACATACCATAAAAAACCAATATACTTTCTTTTCTTTTTTTTCTCGTAAATGTCCCTTAACAGTATTATGTTCAAATTTAATATATGGAGGGACTTTAATGTGTAAAAAATTGTTAAGTGACTTTTATGAATAAATATAGAAAATCGGTTTTTTATAGTATTTTCCCTAATTATTACTGTTTTAAAAACATTGCAGAGGGGAAGTAGTTCTGGGGATGCTGGCGGTGCTGCTGACCGGGTTTTGAACCAGTTGTTGACCGAAATGGATGGAATGTCTGCAAAGAAGACGGTTTTTATAATTGGTGCTACTAACAGACCCGATATCATTGACCCTGCTCTACTTCGACCGGGGCGGCTTGACCAACTTATTTACATTCCACTACCAGACGAAGACTCCCGACACCAGATTTTCAAGGCTGCGATGAGGAAGTCCCCGGTTTCAAAAGACGTTGATTTAAGAGCTTTAGCTAAATACACACAAGGCTTTAGTGGTGCTGATATTACCGAGATTTGTCAGCGTGCATGCAAGTATGCAATCCGAGAGAATATAGAGAAAGTAAGCGTTTAATCTTGTTTTATCAGGGCATTTATGTATATACGCGACTAGTTCATTAACTGATTTGTTAAATGTGTTATGCAGGATATAGAGAAGGAAAGAAAGAGAACTGAGAATCCTGATTCTATGGACGAGGACGAAGAAGAGGTGGCGGAGATCAAGGCAGGTCATTTTGAGGAATCGATGAAAGTATGCACGCAGAAGTGTGAGTGATGCAGATATAAGGAAATACCAAGGGTTTGCTCAGACGTTGCAGCAGTCGAGGGGATTCGGGTCTGAGTTTCGGTTTGCAGAAGCAGCATCAGGGGCGGCAGCTGGTGCTGGTTCAGACCCGTTTTCTGCCTCAGCTGGTGGGGGTGGTGATGATGAGTTATATGGCTAGATTTGCATAATCAAATTATATGATTAGTGTTATACCAGTTCTTGATTTTATGGCTTATTTATTTAAATTCTGAAACTTTTAACTGCATATCATGTTTTATTTGGATTTGGAATGGTTGTTTATCAAGTTTAATATTTTTATAAATTATTGTTAAACAATAAAAAACTAATAAAATATTGAAATCTTAAGCAAACAGAAACTCATGTGTGCACGTTAATAAGTTGATAAGCTAATGTTTTAAACGAAACTAACCGTGTGTTTAAGACTAGATATGCATATCAAGCGCAAGCGTTGAAACAAAAACTGACCAAAACCAGTACCAACCAAAACCAAACCTTGAAAAGCATGTTTACAACTCGAGTTAAAGCGTAGAACAATGAACCACATACATGGTTAACTATAGCAAAAAGTTCCAAGTTGTAAAACATGACCAAAAATACAAAATCAGCGGTTTCATAAGAAAATAACACGTCACATTTCCAGCATTTCAGTTAAATCACTTCCATAAACGATAAACATTTCATTGTTCCATCAACTAAATAAAAAAGTGTTTCTTCCCAACACCCGTGCGACGAGTAAAAAAAGTTTGTGAAACACAAAAAACTAACTGCGTATCATCTTTCATTCTGTACCTTTGCCGCCTACACATAGAAACAACAAGTCAACTTTTTTAACCATCAAAATAACTATAATTGCACAATATATATCAAGAATAGATTTTAGGCAACATCCAATATGACTCGTATCCTTTTAGCTATTTTATTCAACCTGGCACATTTGACCAGTTCCTCCAAAAAAAACAAATCGACCAATTCATAAGCAGTGCATCAAGATCGACCAATTCATAAGTAGATCAAAAATGACACCTCCAGATGACCAGAAAACCGCTAAACATTTCAATTCTGCGCCCACCCATGTGAACCGCGATTCTCTTTTAGAAGAATACAGTTAAAATACCAATTTGCACATGGTCATAAATGCAAACTACAATGGTACTAATTCTAGTGTATAGATACTAATAAGCTTCATCTAATTTTTATTCCAGTTCCTGAATACAAATAATTTCAAGAAAACATCTAAATGTTGCGATAGATTTACCTTTAACGTTCAGATAACATAAATTTATATTCAACCAAAGTATTTTAATTTTAGCTTCAAAAGTTAAGGATTGAAGGGCATATATGTTGACCACATATATGAAATTGTAGTAAGAGAACCACATTAATGACCAAACGATATTTCAAATTGTAGTAAGAGAACCAAACATTGATATCTTCCCATTTAAAAAAGTCGCAACATTTACAACTTTCACCTAATGTGCGTTGAATAAAAATGCATCCAAACGTGTTTCACTCTCAACCACTAAAGCAGATGAACATAAGCAAAAGTATAGCACAATTTGCAATAGATAGCAGCAGGCATGTAGACAATAATTACTTGAGTCAGCTGGCCTGCAGGCTCAACACTCTTTTCCATCCTATTAATACCAGATGTTCAAGCTAAATCTAAATAGAAGCATCAACAAAGATAAATATATGGCACTAAATAAAATAACAAAAAAAGTTCATAAAGTTCATTGATTCACATACCATCCTTGGTCAAAAAGATAGCGGTAGGAGATCCCGGTGATGGTGGAGCTTGTTTTAACAACGAAGCATGTCGGCCAGCCTTAGCAACCGCGTCTGAATCAGTGGCCGACAAAATCTCAACATTTTCAAGACCAATCTGTCTCTTAATCAACTCCAAATTCTCTTGAAGAACCTCAATTTCTCCAAATGGCAGCTTTAGATCCAATGCTTGAACACCAAGTGTCATCACCTCATCCTTCTTAAATCTCAGAAATGGCATACAGAGTTTCTGTGTCTGCTTAAAGTTTCCTTCCTGGCCCACTGCACTCTGCTGCAATGCTTGCATTATCTCCTGGTCCGGTGCAAATTTACGGTTTTTCTCATCAAACTTGTCACGTAAGATGTTCAGACACTCTCGTTTCCATCCATCATATTGTTCATTCACAAATATAAGCCCAATTGTTGGTTTGCTCGGAGTACTAGCTTTGTTGTTACCTTTCCTTGAACCACCAGAAGCCTGCTTCATAAGAAGCTTCCTGAAAATGATTTATCGCCAAAATAATGAAGCACAAGTGTTACAATAATTATGCTTGTAAACAAACCAAACAAACACGAACAGAGCATGCTCATTTTGTTTGTTAAGCTTTAACTGAACAAATGATGAAACATGAACAATTAAACGAACGAGATTTTTTTGTTTGTGTTCGTTTAAGTCTGTTTGCTAACAGCACAAATGAAGGGTTCAAGAACAAACAAAAACTGAACATAGATGAACAAACATAACGGAGCTAAAAACAGTTAAACTTAAATGTGAACAATTTGTTGGATCTAAAAACTATACAACTAGACTAGATTGTAATGCGTGTAAACAATTTAAATACAGATTAATGAATGTAAACGAACAAAACATGTGTTTGTGTTCGTTTCTTTTTACTAAATGAACACAACACTTTTTTTCATATTCGATAGTGTATTAAGCAAACAACAATGCGTTGGGCCTAAAAAAATATCAAACCTAAACTATATTGCATGACTTTATTCTTTTTCTATAGAAACGCGTACATTATGCCTAATAGATTGTACCTATCGTATTAATATACTTTTATTGTCAAATGGGTCCCAAAGATTTTGACTAAGTAACAAAAATGATCCAAGGGTATTTTGGTTCATTAAATAAAAAGTTAACAAAAATTTTAATGGAGTTAGTTTGTTGCACCTTAATTGATGCAAAAATGGAACTGTTAAGACTAAAAAAGTCGACTTTAAACTAATGGACTAAAAGAGTTATTTGAGTCGAACCACAGAAACTAAAACCGTTTTTAACTCAAAAATATTATTTAGAGCAAGTAAAGTAAACCTGAAATTGGTTATAGACTCCTGCAAGTATCTGTTAGCCTTTTGAAGGGTAAGATCAGGGTTTTCAGCCTCAGGCCATCCAGCTTTAATAACAAAACCGTCTTTCTTTAAAAGTTTCCTCCAAATATATTCAGAATAATGAGGGCAAATCGGGGCAATAAGACGTGTTTGAATATCCATAAACCGCCACACGAGATCACGGTTCATGCCACTCGAGCCACATGAAAACCTATACTCATCTCTAGCAGCTTGCAAATCATAAAACCCGGATTTAAGAGCCTCACGAAACATGTACTCATTGTAATTCTTTTCAGTCATCTTTATGGCAAAGTTGATCTCATTAGCAAATACACGGTCAGCATAAGTAGAAGGCGGGCCCGTTCTTAAAGCCGACTCAGCAGCAAGAACCTCCTCCATCCACACTCTCTCCTTTGTGAGACGTAAAATTGCAGCGTTTGCGGTTTCAAACACAAAGTTCGCGTCGTCCATACCATCTCCAGCATCAGCAAGAGAGAATCTAGTGGCATCTGCTGAAAACTCCTCGATTGCTTGTTTCAAAGTCCTGAAATTCCCAGTTGACTTTGACATTTTCTCAGAATTCAACATAATGTGACCGTTACATCTGAACCCACGAGGCCAATGTTCTTCGGGGAATATTGCAGTGTGGTTATAAATACAAAACGTAAGATGGTTTTGTATTAAATCCTTACCAGACACACGGAGGTCAAGAGGATACCAATATTGAAACTCCTGTTTCATCTTTTTAAGAAGAGTTAAATCAATATCAGAAGATTTAGGTTCCAAGTCAGAAAGAAATAAATAATCCCAAACGTCATCGGTAAGCTGTTCAGGTTTTACGGTAGACGTGTTCGCACCGAATAAATCCCCTTTCTGTAACAAATGACAAACTGCATAATAAGCCATGTAGATAGTGGAATCGGATAAAGACTCCACTAAAAACTGTTCGTCCCATGGTATGCGGGTCCCAAGACCAAAGCTTCTAGAACATGCCCATTGGTTTAGCCAGCTCAGCGTGTGTTCGAACCCGTGTCGGGTCTCATCGGAGTATAAATTCATGTTGGCTAAACACCCCTTTGCCTTTTCTAGCCAGGTTTCTTCACCATAAGTTATATACCATTGGTCAGTTAATGCAACGACACACTCGTCACCTGATCGTGACATTACTTTCTTCTCTGGTTCACTGTACACAACAGCTTGGTTAAGTTCTAAAAGCTTTTGTTTGATTAGGGTTTTAGCATCTTGAACACGCATGCCAGCATATTCACCAGCAATCATGGTTCCTTCATAGAAACCGCCTTTGTAGATTACCTTTTTAGCAGCATCAAGTTTTTCTCTCTCATTTTGGCTCTTTATTTTCATGTCATTGCATATTTTTTCAGCAGATTTGTCACCGAACTCCGGGTGGCTGATAATTGGAATGACCTCGAAGGGTAATACCCACTCGTCTTTTACACCGAATTTAGCCCTAAAAGGAGCTTTTGCTTTTAAATCCTGCAATTCAATAAGTTGATCTTAAAAGTTAAAACTAAGAAGAATGTAATAAAAAGATTAGTGAACTATTCTAATTTAATGAAAAAAATATCAAGATTTTAGAGCCAAAAGAATCAATGATTACTAGTTCAAAAATATTAACCAATGAGCATAGTTATCAAAATGTGATAAGCGCTCGAAAGCGTTGATGGTGCGCCTAGCGCCAGGCTAGAAGCGCAAAAAATGCGCCCGATTTTTTTTAAAAAAAAGCGCACTTAGGGGGTGTTTGGCCTAGCTTTTTTAACAAAGCTTATAGCTTTTTTAGCTTTTTTTTTACAAAATAAGCTTAGCCTAGTGTTTGGTTTAGCTTTTTATGCTTATGCTTATGAGCTTATATAAGCTAATTTAAAGAAGCTAATGTGAAGATGGTTTTTTAGCTTATTTGAAAAAGCTTATTTGTGTAAGGGTGTAAGTTACTCATTTGCCCAATGGTGATGGATTAGTAATTATTGAAGCAACTAATTACTAACAAATTAAAGAATGGTGGATTTAACAACTTATTAAGACACATAATTAACTTGTAGAATATAAGCTAATCCAAACACTTAAAAATAGCTTATTAGATAATAGAAATAAGCTATAAACTACTCTAAAATATAAGCATAAGCACAAAAAAAAACTAGGCCAAACACCCCCTTAATAAAACAAGTTTTTAATGAAATTGTACTTCCAGCCCGGATCTTTTCTATTAAATTATGAGGTTCCAACTCAATGCTTATCTGATAATATAGAAATTATTGTAAAAGTAGAGAGTAGAAGATGTTCTTCTTTTACTGTAAGTTTTTTTATGAGTAAATTAAGTGGTAAATCAAAAAAAATTAACTAAATCCCATTTTTAGGTGATTTTTATCTGGAAGTTAAATGATAAATCAAAACAATGTAAAAAAAATCTAAAACCCAAATTTGCTCCTAGAAATACGCCTTAACCAGCAAAAGCGGGAGACCAGTGATTCACCTGAAAATTGCGCCTAGGCGGAAGAGGTGATCGCTTTTAACAACTATGTCAATGGGTTGGTTTTAACTTCTTTTTTTAAGCCGAACTAGTGGGTTGGTCTTGGTTATTCATATTTCCAAAATTGACAAAAACAAACCGACTTATGATTAAGTAAAAACACGGTAAACCGACCCAATCCCCTACCTTTGTATGATTTTTTTCAAATACTAAATGGTAAATATTAAAGTCAAACTATTGAAGCTCAAATGTCAAATAACAATATATTAAGTGGTTAAAAAATTAAAGTCCAGACTTTCAGACCTAATTACATTGTTTTGGGCTATTTTAATCAGGCCCAAACATTTCATGACAAATCGTAGTTCACGGTTGAATAAACCATAACCGAACCGCACAAACATGCAAAACCGATTAACCATAAATGATGGGTCATCTTTTTTTGGTTAACTGAAAGTTCGGTTATGGTTATGGTTTTGGGCCAACACCGATCCATACATACCCTAACTAAAATTAATAACAGACAACATATATTACCTGCAACGCCATGTAATCATCAGGTGAGTCGCTGGGAACGCTTGTAACAATCCCAGTACCCTTATCAGTAAGAACAGAAAGCATTGGAAGACAGTAAATAATATCATTAAACGAAAGGGGTGATCGACAAGGTAACCCAATAAGATCTTGACCGGTCAACTCAACTAAGCATGTAGGCCTTTCAGGCACCCTGGAAAGATTCTGATAAGCAAGATTCCGAGCCGCACGCTCGGTTAAGATAAAAACTTCAGTTTCATTAATCTCAAACGCCCCATATTTGCCATCTGGCAACACCCATGAATTTGTCTGCCCATACATAGTTTCGGGCCTCAAAGTTGCAGCCGCCAAATAAACTTTCTTACCTTCTAAATGTGCAAATTTTGGCGGGAACGGTGGAACCACCTCCATCTTAATGAGTGTATATTCTTGAGGTATAACACCTTCACCCGACGCTCCGATCATGGTCAGCACAAGGTTGACCATCTAAAGGTGAATAAATTGTGTATCTTAAATCTTTAATAATCTTGTTTTTTGATTTCAGCTTCCTCATATGCCACCTCACAAACTTATCAAAAAACGGGTTGATGTCGGTTGTGATGAACGACCGCCTCCAGTCAGCACCCAAACCGAAAGCTTTAAGATCTTCAACCGCCAATGGAGGAAAAAACCGCAGCCATTGAACAGGATCTTGAAATGTAGCAATTTCAGCATCGGATAAACCGTACCCACGCATTATCTCCCACTGATAGGTCTCCCGACCAGTCTTTGACGCCACTTTTGACTTTTTCCCCTTAAACTTCTCAGGGTTACTTCCGTCACTAGGTTTAGATTCGGGTTCGGGTTCATTAACCACCTCGGTTTCAACTGACGGAAAAACAGGTGGATTACCAAATTTTTCAATCTCTCTTCTGAGTTTATCAGCAGATGCTTTGATTGGCATTCCGGTACAGTGGAACCCAAAGGGTAAAAGGACGTTAGCACCCCTCAATCTGTGAAAAGCAGCAGCAAACTCAAGCTTAGAGAGTGAAAATGCATGCCCTAAATGCAAATACCCGTTCATATATGGGAACGGGAATGTGCCAAAAAACTTTTCGCCTTGTTTCGCACGTTGGTCTTTCGCTTCGGCATTGAAAACTTGACTTTCGTCCCACCATTTTCTTACTTCGTGCTCCATTTCTAGAAGCTGGTCCCGCCTCTTGAAGCTCCTACCACTGTCGGTATCTGCCATTTTGTTGTTAATGTAACAGAAACTGCAGAATGAGAGATATATTAGAAAGTGTAGTCTTATAATTATAAACACAGAATGATCAAGGTGTAAAAGACTAGAATAAGATTGACATAATTGAACCAAGATCAGATATGCATAAACTACAAAAACATATAGAAAAACAGGACACGGAACTTTTACAATTACCTGACAAGGTCAACACAAATCAAATCTGTGGGATCCTAACGAAATCGAGCAACACAAATAAACAAGCGCTTCTTAACCCGACTCTTTCTATATTATTATTAATTGATTAAAAACCACACACAAAGACCTTATTTATATTTGATGCTACTCCTAACCTTGCTAAAGAACAGCTTCTTAAACGACATCAGTCACAATATCGGTCCCGATATTATCAACAATATTTGACATATATTTGACCGGTGATAGGTAAAACATCGGTATTATAGCCGATATATCACTGATTTTCCTAATATCAATTTTGAGTGTTTAATGTTAGTGTTTTAAGTTGCAAAAGACTAATTTGTAAATGGTAGGAGAGTATACTTCATTGTTAGTATTAATTAATTAAATTGCTATATATATATATAATTTCTGCATGATATTAAAATTACCGATATCCCACCGCGATAACCAATATCTCAAATACCGATCCTTGACCCAATTCTATATATCATTACTCTCCAATGCATCCCAAATGACCTAAATTCATATCTAACTTCAAAACATACTGTATTGCCCTAAAATATTAGTATCTGAAATAATAAAGGATTGAATGTACCTGCGTGTAAATGTAATGGATGGTTGAAGAAGGTGAATCGGAAAACGGCGTCTTAACGCCGCCACGGTTGTAGTAGCCGAGTAGGGTTTTCTTCTGTGTACCAACTGAAGAAGTTATTTTATGTTATGTAATAATTAGTGTTTCTTATGTAAACTTTAGGGGCCGTTTAGTCATTCTTCAATACTTATATACTTTAACTTGAAACTGTCACTTGTCGAAATTTGTAACTAGAGTTATAACATGAACTGAACCCGAACCAAATCGGATGATAACATGTCTGTGTTCGTTCGTTAAGCTTTTGTCAGACAAACAAGCAGTTCATGAACATTCTACCGAACGCAAATATGTGTGCGTGTTCATTCATTATTGAATTGAGTTTGTTCGCATTTGTCTGTGTCCGCTCATTAATACTGTAATCAGACGCTAATGAGCACAAGGATAAATGAAAACTAATGGTGGACAAACGAGCATAAACAACCCTAATGGGCAGAGGTTGAAGTCATCTGATGGTAGCGGCGTAAATAATTTGAATGGATTTAGGGTTTCATCTGTTAACCTAGTTTTAGGAAAACAAATAAATAAAAGAAAACTTTAATTATATAGTATTAATACGGGGAAGGTTAACGTGCAAATGAAACTAAGGTGCTAAATATGATAATCAAGTAGAGTAATTATGTAAGTACTCTATGATAATTACTCTACTTGTATGTCCAGTTTATTTATTAACCAGACGAACATTTGAACTTTCCACCGAAGGTACGACTTATTTACAACCCACCTTGTAACTACATTTCATGTTTAATTATGGATTTGAAAATTTCATGTTTTATTTTGGATTTTGAAGGTTTGTTTATCATTTCAGTTGTTGAGAAGATAGAACTAGAATGACTAGTAAAACATGATTTCATATTCCAATCACAGAGCATATAACGCGACCAGCAAATTGCTAGCAAAATATTTTAGTTTTTTATATTTGAAAATCTTTAAAAAACATTGAGAAATTAAAACTTAAACCGTTGGACCAATCTTTTACGAAAAACACATTCAATCTTTTCAATATAATTACAAGTACCCCTCCAAACATTCAATCTTTTCAATATAATTACATTTGCTAGTACCCCCTCCAAGCATTCATTTATCTTTTCAATTTTTTTACTTTTTTGATTTATATTTGAAAAACTTAATTAACGTAACACTGAGAAATTAAAAACTTAAGCCGTTGGACCAATCTTTTCTGTGAAATTCAATACAAATTTTTCTTTCTAGTGAAATTCAATATGATTTCAATTTTTTTATAAAACACTGTGAATATACTGGAATATAAAAAAAATAATCAAAGTTGTGAATTGGTAAAGTTAATAAAACGAAAATTAATTTTAATTAATGTGGTGAAAAACTTTTTTACAAAAATGAAAATTGACTTGAAAATGAGCTTATTATTAGTGATTTTGATAATAGATGTTAGTGATTTTAATAATAGAAAGACAACAAAAAAATAAAAAAAAAGATTAATTAAAAGGCAGAAAAAAATAAAGTAAATGGCGCACCAATTAAAAGTCATAAATTTATATATTTGAATTTCAACTTTAATATTTTATTTCATGAATGCTTTTTTAACATGCCTTTTTTTCAATGAGAAAATTATGATTTATTTTTTATGTTGACACTTATTGAAAATTAAATTTTTCAATGAGCAAATTATGTTTTCTTTTTTTATTTATAATTTAATTATTAATGTTACATATAAAAAATTAAAAATTATTGAAAGTTTAAATTAAATTTAAAAAGATAATTAAATAAAATTATCCCAATAAGTTTTTCAAATATAAAAAGTTTATAAAAATTAAGAAACCCCAATCTCAATTTTCAATTGTACAAAATTAAATAAAATAATCCCAAATACATTAAGTAAAAAATTAAAAATTATTGAAAGTTTAAATTAAATTTAAAAAGATAATTAAATAAAATTATTCAAATATAAAAAGTTTATAAAAATTAAGAAACCCCAATCTCAATTTTCAATTGTATAAAATTAAATAGAATAATCCCAAATACATTAAGTTTTTCAAATATAAAAACTTTATAAAAAATAAGAAACCCCCCCATTATTAAGTTTTTCAAATATAAAAACTTTATACAAAAATAAGAAAACCCCAAATACATTATTAAGTTTTTCAAATATAAAAACTTTATACAAAAATAAGAAAAACCCCAAATACTTTTGATAAAAGTAATAATTTAAAAAAAATTAATTTAATATATTTTAATAATTAATAAGAGTAATAAATAAATTTGTGTAATAAAATTAAAATTAAAAAAATAATTAAAATTATAATAAATTACTTTTAATAAGTAATAATATTTATATTTAATATATTTTTAATAAGTAATAAGAGTAATAAATAAATTTTTATAAAAAAATAAAAAATATTAAAATTAAAAGAATATTAAAGTTATAATAAATTAATTTAAAATTTATTAATCTTATTACTTATTAATTAAAAGCTTATTAATTAAAAATATATTAAAAAATATTAAAAAGATAAATAAAAAGTTAAAATGTTTAATTTAAAAATTAAAAAAAATTAAATAAATGAACGTTTAGTTATTTTTCAATTAAAAACTGAAACATTAGAATTTTTTTTTAAATAAAAGATAATTTATGTTTCAATTAAAAACTGAAAAATTAGATTTTTTTTAAATAAAAGATAAATAAAAAGTTAAAATATTTAAAAAAAAATTAAAATTTTAGTTATTTTTCAATTAAAAACTTAAAAATTATTTTTTTTAAATTAAATTTAAGTTATTAATCTTATTACTTGTTAATTAAAAATATATTAAAAAATATTAAAAAGATAAATAAAAAGTTAAAATGTTTAATTTAAAAATTAAAAAAAATTAAATAAATGAACGTTTAGTTATTTTTCAATTAAAAACTGAAACATTAGAATTTTATTAAAATAAAAGATTTATGTTTCAATTAAAAACTGAAAAATTAGATGTTTTTAAATAAAAGATAAATAAAAAGTTAAAATATTTAAAAAACACAAAATTTTAATAAAAATTAAAAAAAAATTGAAAAATGGATATTTAGTTATTTTTCAATTAAAAACTGAAAAATTGAAAAAAATTTAAAATTAAATTAAAAATGGGTATTTAGTTATTTTTCAATTAAAAACTGAAAAATTAAAATTTTTTTTAAAATTAAATTAAAAAATGAATGTTTGGAGTAAAATAACACGTTGCAGAAGTAAAACATCCAAACAAATTTACCATAAACAAAAAATGTTCAAACATGTCTACAGAATCATATACTAAATCACAAACAAAAGCATACATGTTCACAACAGAAGCAACCATAAATAAATAAACACAAACCCAAGCATATAATATCAATAATCAAATGATTGATTATGATTATTAAAAATCCATGAAGAAATAAATATAAGTCTTACATGGCCCAAATGTTTCGTTTAACACTATAGTCTGTCAAAGCACTATATTACATACCATAAAACAGCCCCCAACTTTTTTATGATAAACATGGGCCTTTATTATTATTTCAAACTACAAGCATTCATCATTCACTCCTCACCGTCACTCTCCGGAGGAGTCTTATTGAGATCGGGCGTAATAAACTTTTTCGGTTCTTCCTCCGCTGCTGCTTCCACGGGTGCTGGTGCTGCCGCCACTGATGCGGCCTGGGCCTCGGCCCTCTGTGCTGCCTGCGCCCTTGCTGCCATGGCAGCCGCCACGCCGTACCCCGCCCTGATACGTTGCTCTTGACTGTGCCACCGCATGTGGCCGTTTAGAGCTCGGTCGTGACAGTAGTTTCCCTGGCAAACGGGACACAGCAATTGGTTCTGATTATTATTTGGACGCTGTGGGGCATCTTGGTGCCCCGTGTTTGACGACTGGCCTTGGTTTGGAGGTGGCGGTGGCGGCGGGTTGGAGGAAGACGAAGAAGTCATCATGGTCAAGTGAGAACTGAGTGACGATCCGTTGACCATGTTGAAGAATGGATGAATGAATATAAGAATGCTTGTTGTGTGAAGAAGGCTATAGAATAATAATAATGCTCTGAAAGTTGGGGTGAGGAAAATGATGGGATTTGGGGGTGTATTTATAGGTTTGGATTGGTGGCGGTTAGCGGTTATTTTGGCGGTTAAGAGGGGGTTATGTTTGAGAAACGACATAACTGTTGATGGAGTCGTTTGTTTGGGTTTTTAAGGTGTTTTCAAAAGGCGCCAAAATTAATTTAATAATTCTTTACTTTGACACGATTTATCATTCGGTTATTCGGCGGTTATTATTTGTGTTGTCTATGGTTTAATTTATTTTAATGATATTATTATTATTATTATTATTATGAAAGCAGTTTCAGTAGCAATAAAATATAATAAAATATGTTAGGATGTGAAAGTGATTCATATCAACTTATGTTATTTTATGTAATTAACAAAAAGAAAAAAGTACTTCAATATTAAACCTTAAAGAATGCGAATAAACTTGTCGAACTGGTTTTATTCCAACATAAATCGTGTCGAAGTAAAATGAATAATAATTAACTAATTATAATTATTAGTTAAATTACAAAAAAGCTTAAGAGTCGAGACACACAACAATTACATCCTTAGATGTTTAAAACGTCACTTTATTTATCGCAAGGTTATCTGTCGCAAAAAGAATCTTCAACGAAAATTATTTAGACCCGTGGTTTATATTTGATTCATAGTCGTTGCAATAGTTTATGTGATGGTTTTTGACTGTCACGATAACCATTATTATTATTATCAATGTTAATTATTTTATGTTTCATATTATTATGTTTCACAATTATCTGTCGCAAAAGGAATCTTCAATAGAGCTATTTGAGACCCATGGTATTCATCCACATCGATCGTAGTAGCCTAGCTATTTGATGATTAATTTTGACAGTCGCAATTCGCAAATAACCATCTATGTATGGTAATTATATATTTCCCAACTTGTAAGTTGCACGATATGCATCATGAACACTCAAATAAGTTCTTCACAATTCTTCTATGTCGAATAGCTACGCCTACAAACAATATTGTAGGGGGGGGGGGGTGTGAAACAAAAGGAAAGGTATTAATAAGTTTTAGCGTATTAGTGTGGCAAACACTTAAAATATTCTTTTAAATCATGGCTAGGCGGCTAGCTCTCCGTATCATGATTAATATATGATATAAAGTTCATGAAATAGTCTTGTCCATGTTTTGTAATTGCTAATAAAACTATTTTTATCAAATAACATATAGTGCAACTAATCAGTGGCTATCTTAATTTTTTCATGCGTCATGATGTTTTGAGATAAATGGTTAATTTAAAATTTTACGTAGTCATCTGAAGAGGTAGGTCCCAGCAGAGCCCAGTTGGACCCGCAAGACTCACCTTAAACAGGGACGTCTGCGCAGAGACCAACTGGATCCGCAGGACCAACCATGCTCAGAGACGTGACGTCCTTACGCGCAGTACGCAAGCTGGTCCCGCAGGAAATGCCTCCCAATGGTGAAGGACTTCGCCTGTCCCCGCAGCCTCGGATACAAGCCATTAGGGAAGGCCACCCGCGCAGCATGGCTACACGCACAAGGCACTTAGCTCTCGATCATTCAGTGTCACCTGAAGGAATGAGCCAAGCCGGGAGCAATCCCGCACAGAGGCGGGAGGGGGAATACTCCCGCCCAAATAAGCCAGTCCGTATACTGAAGGATCTTTTACTGTACCTGACGAGGTATGGGCGAAAGATCTGATCAGAGATACGACAGCTCACTGATACAGTATGGCGAGCAGCATGCTCCTGTACTGTATCACTATTAGCCGCTGCCTACTCACCAACTACTGTCATACCACGTGCGTAGCCGTCAGTTGGTGGAACAGGAATAGTATACAGCAGGCCTGGTCACTATCAGCCGCTACCTACCCACCAACTACCAGCAGGGCACGTGCGTAGGCTACTGTTGGTGGAACAGGAACACTGTTGCAGCCGGCCATACCTCTTTGGAAACCTACCTTCGGCTATAAATACCACAAATGGTATGACCATCTCATCTTATCATACCTTACTACATTATCATCATATTATACCTGATATCTGCTCTAGCAATCTCTTAATATACTTTTATATTTAAAGAGCAATCTAGTCTGATTCTCACGCCGGAGGGTGGTCACAAGGAGGAACCCCCCCCCCTTCTCAGTGACGAGCTCACGGTGTCTGTTTTGCAGGTTATCAGAAGAACCATCTTCCAAGGGTCTAACCCCTCGTGGGAAACATCTCTCCAACCCCCAGGTTACCAGTAATCTGTCCGGGGTCCGGTTAGTGTTTCTTCATTGGCGCCATCCGTGCATAAAGCTAGAACTTTATTTTTCTCCAGTTTTTTCAAACTTCTACAAAGATGGTTAGAGAAATTCCGGTAACCACAACCCCAGCTACTAGGGGGAATACCGGCAACACAGTTTTTACGAACACTACCCCGGCTACCGAAGCCGGGGCAAGTGAAGTAAATTTTACGAACACTACCCCACTTACCAAAGCTGGGGCAAGTGCAGTAAATGATCGCTTACTGGGATCCACCGATACCCAGTTTGAGAAACGAAGACTCCCCCGCCAGACTCTCGATGAAGTTAAGGCATGGGCGGAGGCACGACAAAAGGAATTCCAGGCTGAGTTGGACGAACGCTTGCGTTCCGTGCAACAGGCCGATGAATTCGAGTACTGGGAGGATGACTCGGAGGAATCCGACTCCGACGCGAACCCTCGCCATAGGGCAAAAGGGAAGCGTAAGGAGACGGAATCCCAACCGAAAAGGCATTTTGGACAAGCCTTCAAACCAAAAAGCACAGGTGGAAGTCCACGAGACTTCTCCAAAACGTTCAGACCAAACGTTGCAAATGCAGGAATGTCCAAGTTTGCAAGGGACATTGCGGAAGCAATCGCCCCAAAGAGTGCCAAACAAATGCCTAACATAGGCACATATGACGGTATATCTGATCCAGACGATCATTTGAACAGGTTCATAGCGGGGGCAACCGTCAGCAATTGGACGGAACCCACGTGGTGTTACATGTTCCAAATGACGCTGGTGGGGGCTGCTAGAGCTTGGTTTGATCGTCTACCGGTCAACCACATCTACGACTGGGCAGACTTCCAACAGAAGTTTAGCCAACACTTCAGCCAGCAACGGAAGTATACCGAGGAGCAATGGACAATCCTCAAATGCATACGAGAGGAAGATGAATCTCTGCCAAACTTCATCACTCGCTTCAACTCAAAGAAGCTAAGTTTGGGCAATGTCAGCGAAGATCTTGTTCGCGCTGCCTTCATCCAGGGCGCACATGACCCAGAGCTCATCCGCACCCTAACGGGTAAAGATGGCATGCCATCCACATGGGATGGCATCATGACAGCAGCAAAACGCTATGCGGAAACGGAGAAGCAACTGGGTAAAGATCTCCCACAGAGCACAAACCTCTACACCCAGAGGACGAGAGAGGACAACGTCCTCACAGCCCGACTAAATAAAAAACGAAAGCTAGGCATTTGGCAGTCAAGGGTAAACTTTGACACCTCATCCGGCTTGCAACATCGGTTGGGCGGAAGGGATAATGTACAGCCGCACAGAAACTCCAGATGGACGCCACTCACCAAAAGCGTCACTGAGATATTCGCCACTGAAGAGCTCCCGTGGCCAAAACCTCCGATAATCCGACATCGTCACGATGCTGATCGGAGCAAATACTGTGACTTTCACAAGACAAAGGGCCACAACACTGAAGAATGCATAGATGTAAAAGACATGGTCGAAGCATTTGTCAGAGTTGGGACGCTCACGCACCTCGTGGCGCAATAAAGGCTGAGCAGGCGGATGCGTGTAGAACCCCAGCTGGGGAAAACGAATAAAAATTCCAGCTTCAACATTGAGACTACATGCTGCGTAAAGAACGAGATCCCGAACCAGGTGCGTATCGGCTCGATGGCGCTCCCATCCCAACATGGAAGGGAGCTCATTTACACAGTTTGCATGTAAATCAATTCCAATTTGTAAAGAAAAGGCCAAGAGCCACTTCTAATGGAAATGATTCTCTTTTAAGAACATCGAAGCTGATGATTTTACATTTATACTTTTCTGAACACTAATATGCCGGTTTTCACCGCATAATTACGTGAGGTCATTGCATGGGAAGGCGGTCCTACCCGCACGAACCCAAAAAAACGTGACAAACCTTCACGCAACCGCGCGTCGAACGGTTAAACTATGCAACACTGGTGACGGCATTCACATTACGTGAAGTCGTTGCGTGGGAAGGCGGTCCTACCCGCACGAACCCAATAACGTGGCAAACCTTCACGCAGGTCAGTTGAAGGAAAAGTTCAATTCTCCCATTAAATGAAAGTGCCGGTCTATCCGCATGAATCATGAAAGGAAACTGAACACTAACCTATCGACAACCGCGCGTCGAATGGTCAAAAACAAAATTCTTAAAAGGATAAGGAAAACCTACACGCAGGTCAGATAAGGGTAAAGTTTTGCCATCCTACTAAGTGCAAGTGACGGTTCTACCCGCACAATCACGAAAGAGGAAACAAAACTTCACACCTATTATCAACCACGTTCAAAGGTTAACTTATCCTCAAAGGATGAGGAAAACCTACACGCAGGTCAGATAAGGGTAAAGTTTTGCCATCCTACTAAGTGCAAGTGACGGTTCTACCCGCACAATCACGAAAGAGGAAACAAAACTTCACACCTATTATCAACCACGTTCAAAGGTTAACTTATCCTCAAAGGATGAGGAAAACCTACACGCAGGTCAGATAAGGGTAAAGTTTTGCCATCCTACTAAGTGCAAGTGACGGTTCTACCCGCACAATCACGAAAGAGGAAACAAAACTTCACACCTATTATCAACCACGTTCAAAGGTTAACTTATCTTAATGCCTTAGAAATTTCGAAAAGGAAAACCTACACGCAGGTCAGATGAAGGCTAAAGTTTAGCCATCCTACCAAGTGCAAGTGACGGTTCTACCCGCACAATCACGAAGGAGGAAGCGAAACTTTAACCCATTATCAACCACGTTCAAAGGTTCTTATTCTAAACACTTGGAAAATTGCTAATTTAAACTAAGTATGCAAGTCATAAGTTTATAAAGCAAGGAACCCAAAGAGGGAAATAACAATCTTATACGCAAAAAGATTTATATTTCACAAATTAACTATTACAAGAATGGCCGGGTAACTACCCGCCCAAAAGAATAAAACTATACAAGTCTATCTTAGCAATGGGAAGGGATCTTCAGGATCAAGCTTCAGGGCCGCTTCCACTTGGACCCGCTCCGTCAGAAGAACGGGGTGGTTCGAGGAACGCTTTGAGGACAGCTAACCCATCATCAGCAGCAGCTACTTCATCCACCTTCTCCACCACTGGATGCGGGAAGGCGGCGTATTGGTTCAATGCTTGGTCATAAATGGCTTCGGTATCCACATCGAACAAAGGGAAGTTGGAAGGCGGGACGCCTTTCTCAACAAACCCTAGACCAAGCAGGAAGCCGGCCTTTTCCCCATCCTCATGAGAAGCGTTGAGGGCTGCGGTCATAGCATCATCGTAAGAGGTCTCTGAAAAGACCCGACGCACAACCTACATAGAAAACACAAGTATTAGAACCTTTTCTTACAAAAGAAAAGCGTGAAGATAAAACTAAACATACCTGAGGCAACGCTTCTCGAAGAAGCCATTGGAGGGCAGCTTGAGCTTCTTTATGGGCGCGTTCGGCTTCGCTCTTGTTAAGGTTGGCAAGTAAAACTTCCTTTGCGGCAGCCTCTTCGACGCCCTTAAGCTTCCGCTCGGTGTGGTCAAGCACCCCCCTCTGGTCCAGGATTTCCTGGAGTTTCTTGGCATCTTCCATTGCCAAGGCATCATGAGCGCGTTGGAGAGCCTCTAATTTGGCCTTGAGCTCCTCATTCTCCACACGCAAAGGCTCAGCAACGGCTTCAGCCTTGGCAGCCCTCTCGGTTGCGTTTCGCGCAGTCTCCCTGGCCAGCCGAAGCTGTTCATTCACAGCTTGGGCAGCCTTGGAGCGGGCCTCGAGTCGCGCCTGAACTTCAACCTCGAGGGCCTTGAAGGCCTTCTCCTTGTCGGCGGCAGTTGCCGCCAGCTGTTGGTTCTCCTCCCGAAGAGCACGCGCCGCAGATATGTCCTTGGCGCGAGCTGCTTTCAACTTGTCGTTTTCACGACAAAGCAGCTCGACGCGCGGCTGCATCCGGGCCTGGAGAACCCGAAGCTCATTAGTTAGCCTACCCTCCTGGTAGCTAACCATGGCTTCCCCCAACGCACCCGGAGGAGCAGCGTGGCGAGCCCAGTCCACGCACTCCACAGGTGTGCGAAGGGTTGTTCCTCGGCGTATGTTCCATCGCGGAACATACACTTCATTGGAATCCGACACTGCAAAAGAAACAAAGGCAGTAAGGAAAAGATGATAAAAAACATAAGAAAAGAAAGGAACCCTACGCACCTGTAGGGTCAATGACAGGCCGATAGCCGCCAAACCCATCACCTGAACCTAAAGGAAATCCATCCAACAGGTCAGGCAGACGGGAAGGTGGCAAAGATCGGCGGGAAGCCCTGCGCGTACCTGATGGTCCGGCCATCGGTGCCGGTGGGGCGGGCATGGTGGCAGCCGCCGAGGTCGCCGTTGTGGTCGCCGCCGCGGTCGCCGCCTCGTAGGCAGCAGCAGTAACCGCCGGCTCTGTGAAGGATGCTGTAAAAATCGCACTCACAGCCGGCGGTGACGTCATCTCAGCTGGAACAGTCTGCTCAGAGGGAGCAACTGAACCAGCGGTAGCAGGCGCAGGCACCTGGGTCGACGCCTCAGGTAGGCTGACCAAGCCTACCGTCATTGGCGGAAGGGTACTCCTCTGCGCTTCACCCCGGAATGCGTCAACATCCACGCCTGCACAAAGAAGAAAGTGTTAGATAAATTTATGAAGTAATAAATTTGCAAAGACATTATGATTGTACTTACGGGTTTTCTTGACCTTGAACGTACGGACGGGCGGGGAGGAACCCGATGGAGCCGGCCTCTTGGTACCGGTCACCGTCGTCTTCGTTGGTTCTCCGGAGGTAACGGTCGTAGCCTCCGGAGCAGTGGTCTGCTCACCACCGGGGTTCCCCGCCACCTCTTCACTATCTGACTCCGAGTCAGATAGAACCACCGGACCAGCCGTGGAGGCCTTCTCCTTCCCTTTCCCGCCGGCAGCAGCTTTCTTCTTCCGCACCAATGGAGGAGCATCTGAGGATTCCTCAGAAGAAGACAGGTCAAGAATTCCAACAGCGGGTACAGCATTGAGAGATTGAGGAAAGAATATCGCCTTACCTGGCCGCCGGTGGCTCAGGATCTCGTGGCCCAGCGGATAGACCTCGTCCAGAGCACGAGTACCCATCCGCGCAGGACCGTCGGTTTCCCGCGGGTACAGAAGCGACTCCAAATCATTTCCCTCTGAAAGAATAAACAGTTAGAAGACAAACGCGTATCAAAAAGAAAGACAAGACATACCATAGGGAATAGAGTTCAAACCGTATTCGAGAAGGATGGGAACCTGAGACGCATCCTTCCATACCCGGCTTATCCCCAACATGACCATCCCGGACTCCGCAAACCGGTAAACCGGAGATTGGATCCGGGATATCTTCGAAAACCATTCCGCCTCCTGGTAGTTGGGGGCGTGAAGGCTCGGTATCGCTTGGCCATTTTTAAACTTCATGGCAAGGGGGATGGCGCGGACAGAAATATAGAAGAATTCCTGCTTCCACGCGCGAAGACTGCGCTCGGTGTCGCATATCTTCAGACCCTTAATACGGGTCGTTAGGGTGTACCACCCCTGGATGCACCTCCAGGTATAGAAGGTCATCAGGCGGTCCACATGGGGCTCGATGCCCAAAATCCGGCACACCCACTCAAAATGGCGAATCTTGGCGATCGCCATGGGGTGCAGCTCGGTCAAATGAACACCGTGCCTCTCAAGGACACGGTAAACAAATTTTGTCAATGGGAATCTAAGATTCCCATAGACAAAAAATGCAGCATAAACCCCGATCTTGCCTCTGGGGGCATCGTACACGGTCTGGTGGGATTCAGGAAACTCAGGCTCGAGATGATCGAGCATGAACTTCCTGACAACATACCGGTACTGATCGCCGGGCAGAGCACACTGGCACTCGCCAGCAGTACCCCTGTCATCGGCTATAGCTTCAGCATCACGAGAAGACATCTTGCAGAGAGAAGAGAACGATTTCGAGAGAATGCTCGATTGAAGAAAGGAGTATTCGCCGGAAATCGCCTTAAAGATGAAGAGAAGAGTTTAAAGTGTGAATTGCAAATAACCCTCTCCCCCTTTATATAGTAATCGCAATTAATGCGGTGAATTTAATGCGGAGGAGAGAGAAATCGAATGTGCAATGAAACTATGACACGTGGCAAAAAGCAAGCTGGCAACAGCTGTTGAAAGGACGTATGCCAGTAATTTCGCGGCCACGCGCCCGAAAAATCGCGCCCACGCGCCTGAAAAAGCGACTGGAATGACCATGTTCTGTCACGTCACCATAACTTCCTGCACGTCCTGACACAGTCAGAAGAAACCGTCGCACGACGTTTCAGAGGTTTGGACTGTTATCTTTTCACCAACTCTTCGAATTTCAAAATTCAAAAATTTGAAAATATTAAAAAGTAAGCGGGAAAATACCCCTTACCCCTTGGCAAGCAAGTAACCGTAAGACGGATGCGGGTACAGTGTAAAGGCAAAACCCTTCACATACCTAGCACCCGCAGGGAATTGAAGCCAAATAAACCTTGGCAAACAAGTAACCGTAAGACGGCTGCGGGTACAGTGTTAAGGCAAAACCCTTCACATACCTAGCACCCGCAGGGAATTGAAACCAAGAAAACCTTGGTGAACAAGTAACCGTAAGACGGATGCGGGTACAGTGTAAAGGCAAAACCCTTCACATACCTAGCACCCGCATGGAATTGAAGCCAAATAAACCTTGGCAAACAAGTAACCGTAAGACGGCTGCGGGTACAGTGTTAAGGCAAAACCCTTCACATACCTAGCACCCGCAGGGAATTGAAGCCAAGAAAACCTTGGTGAACAAGTAACCGTAAGACGGATGCGGGTACAGTGTTAAGGCAAAACCCTTCACATACCTAGCACCCGCAGGGAATTGAAGCCAAGTACCTCGGCAACCAAGTAACTATAAGACGGGTGCGGGTACAGTGTAAAGGCAAAACCCTTCACATACCTAGCACCCGCAGGGAATTGACGCCAGGAATACCTTGGAAGTAAAGTAACCGTAAGACGAGCGCAGGTACAGTGTTAAGGCAAAACCCTTCACATACCTAGCGCTCCGCTGGGAATTGAAACCAAGAAGGATCTTCTGGGCAATGCTTGCGGAAACGGAAATAACATCCCCGCATAGCGGGAACGTCGAGAACTACGTTGTTTGAAGCTCCAGGATGGAATTGGTGGTCTTAACATAATTGATCACTATGTTCAAAACTACCAAAACCTCATGGAGAATCCACACAAGTGGGACTCAACGCTCCTGACTTGCGAGGAGGTTACAGACCTACCCGCATCATACCCAAAGACCAAGCAGGAAACTCGGGCATTTCTGCAAGTGACAAGGACTTCCGCGGAAAGAATCCCCATGGAAAACCTTACAAAACCCTTTTCAAAACCCTTTGCTCAAGTCCAAAAGTTCACCTCACTTTATTAAACACTCATGAGAAGAACATTGGACTGGGGGGACTTGAAGAGGTAGGTCCCAGCAGAGCCCAGTTGGACCCGCAAGACTCACCTTAAACAGGGACGTCTGCGCAGAGACCAACTGGATCCGCAGGACCAACCATGCTCAGAGACGTGACGTCCTTACGCGCAGTACGCAAGCTGGTCCCGCAGGAAATGCCTCCCAATGGTGAAGGACTCCGCCTGTCCCCGCAGCCTCGGATACAAGCCATTAGGGAAGGCCACCCGCGCAGCATGGCTACACGCACAAGGCACTTAGCTCTCGATCATTCAGTGTCACCTGAAGGAATGAGCCAAGCCGGGAGCAATCCCGCACAGAGGCGGGAGGGGGAATACTCCCGCCCAAATAAGCCAGTCCGTATACTGAAGGATCTTTTACTGTACCTGACGAGGTATGGGCGAAAGATCTGATCAGAGATACGACAGCTCACTGATACAGTATGGCGAGCAGCATGCTCCTGTACTGTATCACTATTAGCCGCTGCCTACTCACCAACTACTGTCATACCACGTGCGTAGCCGTCAGTTGGTGGAACAGGAATAGTATACAGCAGGCCTGGTCACTATCAGCCGCTACCTACCCACCAACTACCAGCAGGGCACGTGCGTAGGCTACTGTTGGTGGAACAGGAACACTGTTGCAGCCGGCCATACCTCTTTGGAAACCTACCTTCGGCTATAAATACCACAAATGGTATGACCATCTCATCTTATCATACCTTACTACATTATCATCATATTATACCTGATATCTGCTCTAGCAATCTCTTAATATACTTTTATATTTAAAGAGCAATCTAGTCTGATTCTCACGCCGGAGGGTGGTCACAAGGAGGAACCCCCCCCCCCCCCTTCTCAGTGACGAGCTCACGGTGTCTGTTTTGCAGGTTATCAGAAGAACCATCTTCCAAGGGTCTAACCCCTCGTGGGAAACATCTCTCCAACCCCCAGGTTACCAGTAATCTGTCCGGGGTCCGGTTAGTGTTTCTTCATCATCATATGTATATCATCTTAGTTTATAGTTAGTTTGAATTTGCTTATGACTAGACGACCCATGATGAGTTAGGAGGTACATTGTGCTTGCTCGTTTGAGACGAGTCGCATGAGTTCAAGTGGTCATTAGGGGTCGAGCCCAGATTTTGATAGAAATATGAAAATGAAATAATCTACAAGTGTATAGTGTATACACTATCTCCTACAAAGATTAAAGTATTTTTGGGATATGATGAGCGTGGAATTTGTTCTTAAGATGACATCTAAGTATTGAAAATTTAAAATTGAAGTTCAATGAAATGATAGGCTAGAAAAGTTTTGACCGTTTAAAAAAAGTATTAACTTTACCAGCAATTCAAGATCATAATAGACTATCTTTAGTTCGTAATTACTGAATTAAGGAATTACCTTACTTGACATTTACAAGTTGAACAATCATAAACATAATAGCATGTAAAAAATTCATATAAAATGCAACCCGTATCTTCACTTTAGCCCAATATCCAAGCCGATCTTTACAGCACTAAGCCCATAACCCTTATGTTCCGTATTTGCAATTTTCACTAAGTAACAAGTGAGCATGCATCGTGTTAGTGACTTTAGTGTAATTGGTGTATAACTGTTTGATCTTAACTGTAACATGAATCAAAATAAGTCAGGTTAGGATGCACACTTATTTGATCTTATTATGATTTAATACCATGTTGCTACTTATGGGCGAAGCCCCTAAGTAACTGGGGTTCCAAGGGGGCAACACCCCCTTGGCGGGGGTCCGGAGTTAGCGCCCATGGTAGCAGAGTCCAAGGAGCGACAACCCATGGCGGAGGTCCAAAGGGCAGAGCCTCTAGCTGGGGTCGAAATCAGGAGCGTATTTTGATTTTTGAAATTCAAAATATGATAACTGCAAAGCTCTTTCAAATGCATACTAGAATTCTTGATCAAATTAATCTAAAAGTGATTCACGTCTCATAAATTTCCAAGATAACTCGTTTTATGCAAAACTCCCCGACACATTATTTATTTGTGAATTACTTATACTAGGCAGATACCTTCTCAACATTGTTTAATTTAAAGTTAGTATATCAGTATAATATAATATGAGTAGTTTTGACATCATAATTAAACTCTTCAAAGTGATGGATGCATTGGTTAAACAATAATGCATTTGTATGAATGAGATGATGAAACTTCGTTATTAAACTATTGATAATGTTTTTATATCCTAACTGAAATAATATATAACAATAATCAAAAATAGAAGGATCACATTTTGAAAGAGTCTGTATATGGCGTTTTAACTTATCCATATTAAAAAAGAAAAAAAAACCCTCTACGTACAATACATTTTTATTAAAGTTCTAATTCGCTCATTATATTTTAATAATAATAATAATAATAATAATAATAATAATAATTATAAATAACGTTACAGACTAAATTGTATCGAAATAAACAGTTGGTCCAAAGTATTATTGCTTTGGCGCCTTTACAATACACCGTTAACGATACTTTAACGGTCACGTCTTTTCACCAATAACCACCAATGTAAACTGTAATAACCGTTAACCGTCAACTTAACCACCATTAGCTATAAATCCAACTTCCACATCCACCAACTTCTCTTTTCCGAACATTAATCCTCTGACTAAACACAACAAAACATTAATGGAAGACGACGGTCATGATAAACATAAGCACAATCCAAATCCAAATCCAAACCCAACCACAAAACCCACCCCTCCACCACCATCATCTTCCACCACACCGCCACGCCCTCCTGCCCGCCCCGAGGTGGCAAGTACCGCTACTGGTTCGGGCACTAAGCGGACAATGACACCGGCCAAGGACATGATGAAATCGGGCATATGTCCCGTGTGCAAAAAGGACTTGTGTCATGAGAAGGCACTAAATGGGCACATAAGATGGCATTCACTTGAAGAGCGAGAGGCTGCGGGCATAGGGATCGCGAGAGCGCTTGGTTCGAGCGTTGTTGTGAGAAATGATGATGTGAAAATGCAAGGATCGTCTAAACGCGCCAAGGTTATTCCTGATCTTAACCATTCGCCCCCGCCGGATGACGATGATGACAACGGATGAGTGGATCCATTTTTTAAAATTAATTAATAGTTGGGAGATGCATATGATTGTTTGCATGACTTTAATTTTAGGTGGTTGTATGTATTTAAATGTTTAGAATGCAATTGTTATTAAAAAAGTTACTCATTTTTGTATGCATCCATGCAAGATATAACATGTTCAGAACAAATAAATGAATCTGGTTATCAGGATATGTGAAATGAAATTTAATTATTAGATGTTTTACGTTATTATATGACGGCAATTCTTTATCTATTTTTTACCCTTTATAGTAGTGTATATTCAACGCTAATGTACAGTAAATCTTATCAACAGTTGGTTTAACAATTGAATATAGTACGAAAAAAATTAACCGTCAATGCTCTGATAATTGTTTGATGATTTTTGTATATATAAAACTTCAAAAATTCAAAATGTCTGATTCGTGATAAATATAGATAGATATTAAAAAAACAGCATTAAGGATGCAAAATAAAGAGGGAAAAAAAAAGAACTTGTTACATGATGCCCGTTCCGCTCCGGGTTAAATCCAGAAATTCAAGGCCCAGAAAAGATGGGTTGATCCAGAAAGCCCATTTGGATTGTGCATAAAACATTTTTTTTAATATTATTAAAGACATAATATTATTATAACAATAAAAGTTATGCGATTAAAGACTTTGGCCCATTTGATCTATTATTATGCGTTATTAACCATAGTAATTAAACAATCACTCAAAACTAAAATTAGTTTCGTAAATGGTGTGGAAAAAGAAGTTGTCTAATCAAATAAATATACGTTTGATGGCAGCACAGCATCGTCTTCAACGATCCGGACAAAAAACTTTATCACATAGTAGTTAATAAAAGACACTTATACGAGGATTTAAAATTCGTACAAGCTTTATTACTACTACATAATATATACAAGCAATATATTACTCAATTTAATATTCAACTCTTTTATTAATATTTTGTCTTGGGTTTTTACATTCATGGAATTCGTATGGTGGGCTACTCAGAGTGCATGATCATGTTTGGGCCCAAGTCTTACTCAAGAGTCAAGCCTAATAATATGGATTATGGTGGGCTACTCCGGGTGCATTCCCTATAATTTAGCTAAAAAACACAATTCTATAAATTTATCTATTATTTTTTAAAATTCTTTCACATTCTATTTCCTATTTATATTCATAAATTAATTCTTTATTACTTTTTTTCTCTTTTGTCTTGTTATATAGTGAATGGTGATTGGAGGATATGTGATATATTATATGGTATGGATCAAAATTGAGTCCCTATATTTAGGGTTTTACTTTAGTTGCCATATAATTCATTCATATAATAGGGAATTGATTGGAGAGGTGATTTTGATGGTTTTCTTAATATTTACCATAAATTATATAGGTTTATCAATTTTAGAGAATGGGTTGAGAATGCTCTTAAATCTGAAAAGCAATCCAAGTTTACAACTAAAATTTAGACGTGCATACAACTTTATATTGGTAAGTGATTTTGTTACGTGTCATACCCTCTATGCATTATTTCCATGCATGCAGTCCATGCACTCCATTTCAATTCATGTTTCTGTTTATTTTATTTAGTTATGAACTATTACTCTGATAGTGGCTATCTGTAGTCAAAACTCACTCTTCATATAGGGACATTGTGCCATTGTGCGTCATGTGACGTCCTAGTTAGCAATAAAGAGTTTTACAAAAAAATGGTGTAAAGTCTCAAAACTCTACTGCAATCATTACACAATTATAATTAAATTCTTTTATATAAATAAATACAGGAGAAAATTTTGATTGGCTGGAAGAGATGGACAGAGGGGTTTTGTAGAAAACTCTCTATGCCAAAACTTAGCTCAAACTTGGAGGAAGGGGGGGGGGTGTTATTTTCATAGAGTCTTAGTTTAGAGTTAGTAGTCGTGGGTTAGGGATTTCATTTCTTGTTGCCTATAAATGACTAATCTAATATCAAATATCAAATTATGAATTAATCTGGTTATCTATCTTTAAAGTTCTCGATTCTTTCTAATTTTCTTTGGACCATTTGATTAACGATTCGGTTCGTATCAGATTTACACCGCCAACAACCCAAATTTTGTATCTAAACATTTTAAACCCAACAAGATGTTCTGTGTTCAATTTGCTCTATGTGGTCAATCTGCATGTGGTGCTTGGACATGCAGTTAATCTAAGACTCTCTTCCTGAGTGGCTAAGTACAAGGTATTAGTTGTTAATATATGATGCAAAGTTTTAAATACAACTAACCCAAAATAACTACATTGAACAAAGTGTTTAAAATAAAATTATATGATTTGTGAAATCATATAATCTGGTAACTTTAATTATGCAATACAATAGGTGAGAGATAAAAACGCAAAATAGGAACGAAAACCCAAGTAAATTGTTTTCAACTCTTTCTTCGACTAGCTTGTTTTACGAATCCCAGGGTATGGGTTGATCTTTATTCAAGTAACCATGTAGACTATTTTAAACATAAGTCTTATTATTAACGCCATATTTTGACCCACAAATCTTCATGACGAAGCCACCATACTCTCTTGAGTCTTGACGGATCTATAGTTGAGATTTGGAGATTTTTTCAACCTTTTTATTCTTATATACACTCTAATTTCAATCCTACTCAATATTGAAATCTATAATATATATAAACGAAAACATAAAAATCCTACGTGTCGCGATATGGTCGTTCCCCCTTTTTTGGAGTCACCAGATTTCATTGATTTTTAAATGGAGGCTTCTCATGCATTTGATCCGAATTTATAGGTATGGGTCTAATAAAACCCAAATATTTTTTAAACGGGTTATAACATCTTATTAAATTAAAAACTAATCTCACCATATATTTGATATAAAATTCATAAAAAGTATGGATATACTAAAAATTAATATCTGATTTATTTAAAAAAAAGATATATATATTATTTATAATTAAAAAAATAATTTTATAGTAAAAAAGAATTAACGGGTCTTGGGTCATATAGCTTTTAAACCGGGTTATAACATCTCATTTATTTGTGAAACAATTTATCATCAAAACATAAGTATATTATTAACTTTCATACACTAAAAAAATAAAAATTCAAAAAATATATAAATATTAGAAACAAATAATATAAAACAACACCCGTAAATAAACGAAACATTTAAAAGCTCTATGGTTGTTTCTTACATTTACTCAAGCCGCCATATTATTTTATTTGTATATGAATATTTCTCATGCATTTCACTCGAATTCACGGTATGGGTCTCACCATACCCAGATAACCTTAAACGGGCTATAACATCTCACTATTTTAAAAATAAATCTCAGCAAACATTTGATATGCAAATCCTGTAAATTTAAGATATATATGAATATCCAATTTTTTAAGAAAAATATATTATTTATAATAAGAAACAATTTTATAGTAAAAGAAATAAGCGGGTCATGGGTTTCATTAAACTCATAGATTTTAAACGGGTTATAACATGTCGTCATGGGTTTCATCAAACCCATAGTTTTTAAACGGGTTATAACATGTCATTTATTTGTGAAACTATTTCATAATCAAACCCTAAGTATATTATTAATTTTTTTATAATAAATAAAATTAAAATGCAAAAAATATGAATATTAGACACGAAAAAAAACACAACCCCCGTATTACGGGGTTGTTTTATATTGTTTGTTCTAATATTTATTCATTTTTTGAATTTATATTTTTTTATTGTATGAAACATAATAATATATACTTAAGGTTTGATGATAAATTGTTTAACAAATAAATGAGATGTTATAACTCGGTTTAAAAGCTATATGGTTTTGATTAGACCCAAGACCCGTTTATTTTTTTTACTATATAATTGTTTTTTTAATTATAAATAATATTTATGAAAGTTAATAATATACTTATGGTTTGATGAGACCCAAGACCCATTTATTTATTTTACTATCAAATTGATTTTTTAATTTAAATAATATATATATATATATATATATATATATATCTTTTTTAAAATAAATAAGATATTAATTTTTATTATATCCTATTTTATAGGATCCCACGTTCTCATTTATATCTTCTATAGTTCTATTTTCTTTTAATTTATATTATTTGGTGATAGTTATTATTCATAACACATGTGGTATTTATATTAATTCATTTTATATTACTAGAATTGTTATTATTTCAATTTTTCTCTACATTAATAGGGTTAATAGGTTATATCATTAAAATCTATCCTATAATAGTCTTCTCTTTTTCATTTTGATACGAGTATATAACTTCATTTGCTGGTAAAAATATATATATCTTTATTCGGTTTTTTTAATCCAAAAATAAGACTTTTGATATATATATATATATAATGAGTATCATTATAGAACCCTTAAATTATTTAAGAACTTGAAAGAACCATTGAAAACTAACGTTTTTTATAAAAGTTTTTGTATGTTAATGTTATTTGAGTGTAGTTTCATCATTTTGTATGTCAATACTTATAATTACAGTTTTGAAAATTAGTCTTTATACATATCTATTATTTTACACCTATTTAAATTTGTTAATAAATATTTTTTACACATATGTAAACTTGTGATTTGTATATGTAATCAAAATTTTTTATATAAAATATGATAAAACTACTCTTAAATAATGTTAGTATATAAAAAAAATTTAAAAAAATGTTTGATTGTTTAGAGTTCCTAACAGTTCTTAACTTTTTTGGAGTTCTTAAATGATACCAACCCTATATATATATATATATATATATATATATATATATATATAGAGAGAGAGAGAGAGAGAGAGAGAGAGAGAAGGAGAGAGAGAAGATGAGTATCATTACAACTCTGTTAAATTATTCAAAAATTTAAAAGAAACTCTTAAAAACTAACGTTTTTTATAAAAAAATTTGTATGTTAATATTAGTTGAGTGTAGCTTCATCATTTTTATATCTATATTTACGATTACAGTTTTGAAAATGAATTTTTATACATATCTATGTTTTGTTTTACACTTATGTCAATTTGTTAGTACATAAATTTTACACATATGTAAACTTGTTATTTATATATGTAATCAAAAATTTTTATATAAAATATGATAAAACTACTATTAAATAATGTTAATATATAAAAAAAAGTAAAAAAAAGGTTTAGTTGTGTAGAGTTTTTAACTTTTTTAGAGTTCTTAAATGATACTAACCCTATATATATATATATATATATATATATATATATATATATAGATATATATATATTATATATATAGGATGAGTATCATTACAGAACTATAAAATTATTTAAGATATTGAAGGAACCCTTGAAAACTAACGTTTTTTATAAAAAAAATTTGTATGTTAATGTTCTTTTAGATTAGTTTTATCATTGTTTATATATATATATATATATATATATCTACAATTACAATTTTGAAAATTAGTTTTTATACATATCTATGTTTTGTTTGACATCTATGTAAATTTGTTAGTACATAAATTTTACATATATGTAAACTTGTGATTAATATATGTAATCAAAAAATTTTATATAAAATATGATAAAACTACTCATAAATAATGTTAATATATAAAAAAATTAAAAAATTGTTTAGTTGTTAAGAGTTTATAAGAGTTCTTAACCTTTTTAGAGTTTTTAAATGATACCAACCCTATATATATATGGTTGAGTTATAATAAAAAGAAATACTTTTCTAGCATTAAGGATTTATGCTACATAGTTTTTTAACTCTAAATTTGGTGTCATTCCTACTCTTCCTATAAAACTATGTAAATTTATTTTAACCATTCTCTCTCTCTCTCTCTCTCTATATATATATATATATAAAATGATCCAAATAAAAAACAATTGTTTTGTGGAAAGTGTGAGAATAATTTAAAATAAAGTACACCACCTAAATAGGACATTATACCATGTAAATAGAAAACTATGCAACTTTTAGAAACTACCAATTTCAACCACTAGATCCTAGATCTAAGGGTTCACATATATTCTTATACTTCTCACAAAACTATTGTTTTTTACGTGCAGGCTGTTGCATTATTCCATTATTGTAAAATATATGTGAATGATATAATATTCGGTGTATGGTGGTTGATGTTTGTGTAGGTAAAGGTTGTTGGTTGCGCATTGGGTAATTTTGTGAAAGAGTAGTTACCTGCACAACGATATTAGTTTCCCTTGGAACTTTCCTACACTGAAAAGAACTTTATTTTGCCGAAACACACCTATTGTCGACCTCAAACTTTCCTTTTCTTGTTCAAGTTCAAAAAACCGAATCAAGATCGAATCACTTTCATTGAACCTTACCAACTCTTTGTTCAAGAATCCAAGTCTAAATTGGTAGTGTATCACCGGAATTTAGACGAGCATCAGAATCATTAGCAAGAAGTTAGTCAAACTCAAAACTAGCTATTACATGATCTTTCTTTTCGGTTGTTGATCCTGATCTTCCATCTACCTTCAGAATCCGTCACAAAGGCGTGTGATATGAGATGATCAGCTTCATTACCGGATTCGCCTACAATCGGAGATGTCTTGTGCCGCTATGGGAGCTCTGATACCAATCCATAACAATCAATAATTTAGAGTTTAGTCTATACTTATTATTTTACTGATTTATGATAATTAAATTGATTACAAATAAACCTATTATAAACCAACCAATCATAGATTAACACGACTAAAATTGGAAAAAAAGATTAACTAAAAAACCTTTAGACTTCGTAAATACAACTACTATGTCTTTTTATTCACGCAAGATTAGTCTAATAAAACTAGCCCTTTCATATATTTACATTTTTTAAGATATGCCGTGCTCTTCTTCCTATTAATAGTCATAAAATTAGTTAAAACTTTCAAATAAAAATATAAGAAATATCAGCTCGATCAAATAAAGGTCAACTATAAGTACGGGTACACCAACAAGACCGTACGTCTCTCATCGTCATTTCCCCTTTATTCATTTTTATTGAAGTTAGCGGAGCTAACGTCCAAAGTTTGACTAACCAAGGTCGGTTCATCAATTAATTATTTATCATTTTATAAAACAAAAAAAAATATAATTAGGTTTGGTTCGTTGAGTTTGTTATTACATTAATGTTTTTTTTTTCTTTTTTTTTCCTTTCTATATTTTACAAGCATCACTACTTAAAATAAAATCATGGTGTACATAGTGGATACTATATATTTTTTTCGTACGTTGCAAAACAATAAAAATAAATAAATAAATAAATAAACAAATGAAAAAAATAAAAAAATAAAAAATAATGATGCTAGATGTAAGAACAACTAAGCATATTAACCGATACAAAGTCACAAAGACAACTCAAAAGTTAGTGGCCTTAAAATTTTATAAAATTAATTGACAAAGCAAATTGATTAAAAAATAGTTACGGAGGATTAGGAACTTTCTCGGCGGAGGATATCTCCGCATGTTTTTTTGGCTTCCAGGGCCCAGTCGTGGAAATTGCAAGACCACATCTTGCGAAGCGCTGGTGTTATGGGGGTAGATCCTAACTACTCCCTTGCACTTGGTAATATTGGAACAACTCTCACGGACCTTGATCTAGGCGTTTTACTGTTAAGGAGACTACCGCAAAGAAACCTCAACAAACCTTGGCGTGCGAGTGCTGTTTATGGCAAACACGTACATGATTTATAGGAGCGATTCAATATGACCCCGAGACAAAAGACAGTTGTTGCTTGTCTCAAGGGTGCTCATGCCCAGGATTTTTTGATTGTTGTGCCATTAAAGGTCTTGGGCAACGGATGTCGCTAGTTGAATACAGAGCCATTCTTAAATACTGGCTTATGATTCCTCTTTTCCTTCCAGACGAATCATGCCCCGTTTGTAAAAAAAAACTTGTTTTGATATATTTGGTGAGCATGCCCTTCACTGTAAGGAATTGCCGGGATTCAAGTATCGTCACGACTGGGTTAGAGATGTCTTATGGGATGTACTTTGGCGTGCCGGAATCTCAGCCAAGAAAGAGGCACATGTTAACTTTCTGACTGATCCGCGAGAGGGAACATCTACCACGCGTCTTACGGACGTTCTTGTGTTTGGCTGGACAGGGGGTAAGCATGCGTGTGTCGACCTCAATCGGGTGTCCCCATTGGTGGAGCTGAGAGACAGTGGCTTCATTCCGGGACAGGCGGTGCTGAGGGCGGAATCTAGGAAGGTTGCTAAGCATGAGACAACGTGTTTAGAGAATCAACACGTGTTCATTCCATTTGCCTTCGACGCATTTGGATCCCTAGCTCCCGAGGCGGTTCAGTTTTTGGAGCGAGTGCAGAAGGTGGTCCACAGTGACTCGCAGAGCTCGATGAACCAATGATTGATATTTAGTAGAATATGTTTTGTGATTCAAAAGGGGGGTAGCGGCGCAGTTGTTGTTCGCTTACCCATTATCCAAATGTAGCTTGGTTTGTGTTAATATTATTAATATTTATGATCGACACTAAAGGAATTCGGAGGGGTCCAAAAAAGTTCAAACTTAAACGAATATAACTTTTGTTCTGTTTTTAGTTGTGAAACTTGTAATTGGTAGATAGTCATACATGATAAGGACACACACACCAAGGGAAAGGAAGCCCTAACATAAAGTATAAACAACATAAAGATCTAAGGGTTCACATATATTCTTATACTTCTCACAAAACTATTGTTTTTTACGTGCAGGCTGTTGCATTATTCCATTATTGTAAAATATATGTGAATGATATAATATTCGGTGTATGGTGGTTGATGTTTGTGTAGGTAAAGGTTGTTGGTTGCGCATTGGGTAATTTTGTGAAAGAGTAGTTACCTGCACAACGATATTAGTTTCCCTTGGAACTTTCCTACACTGAAAAGAACTTTATTTTGCCGAAACACACCTATTGTCGACCTCAAACTTTCCTTTTCTTGTTCAAGTTCAAAAAACCGAATCAAGATCGAATCACTTTCATTGAACCTTACCAACTCTTTGTTCAAGAATCCAACTCTAAATTGGTAGTGTATCACCGGAATTTAGACGAGCATCAGAATCATTAGCAAGAAGTTAGTCAAACTCAAAACTAGCTATTACATGATCTTTCTTTTCGGTTGTTGATCCTGATCTTCCATCTACCTTCAGAATCCGTCACAAAGGCGTGTGATATGAGATGATCAGCTTCATTACCGGATTCGCCTACAATCGGAGATGTCTTGTGCCGCTATGGGAGCTCTGATACCAATCCATAACAATCAATAATTTAGAGTTTAGTCTATACTTATTATTTTACTGATTTATGATAATTAAATTGATTACAAATAAACCTATTATAAACCAACCAATCATAGATTAACACGACTAAAATTGGAAAAAAAGATTAACTAAAAAACCTTTAGACTTCGTAAATACAACTACTATGTCTTTTTATTCACGCAAGATTAGTCTAATAAAACTAGCCCTTTCATATATTTACATTTTTTAAGATATGCCGTGCTCTTCTTCCTATTAATAGTCATAAAATTAGTTAAAACTTTCAAATAAAAATATAAGAAATATCAGCTCGATCAAATAAAGGTCAACTATAAGTACGGGTACACCAACAAGACCGTACGTCTCTCATCGTCATTTCCCCTTTATTCATTTTTATTGAAGTTAGCGGAGCTAACGTCCAAAGTTTGACTAACCAAGGTCGGTTCATCAATTAATTATTTATCATTTTATAAAACAAAAAAAAATATAATTAGGTTTGGTTCGTTGAGTTTGTTATTACATTAATGTTTTTTTTTTCTTTTTTTTTCCTTTCTATATTTTACAAGCATCACTACTTAAAATAAAATCATGGTGTACATAGTGGATACTATATATTTTTTTCGTACGTTGCAAAACAATAAAAATAAATAAATAAATAAATAAACAAATGAAAAAAATAAAAAAATAAAAAATAATGATGCTAGATGTAAGAACAACTAAGCATATTAACCGATACAAAGTCACAAAGACAACTCAAAAGTTAGTGGCCTTAAAATTTTATAAAATTAATTGACAAAGCAAATTGATTAAAAAATAGTTACGGAGGATTAGGAACTTTCTCGGCGGAGGATATCTCCGCATGTTTTTTTGGCTTCCAGGGCCCAGTCGTGGAAATTGCAAGACCACATCTTGCGAAGCGCTGGTGTTATGGGGGTAGATCCTAACTACTCCCTTGCACTTGGTAATATTGGAACAACTCTCACGGACCTTGATCTAGGCGTTTTACTGTTAAGGAGACTACCGCAAAGAAACCTCAACAAACCTTGGCGTGCGAGTGCTGTTTATGGCAAACACGTACATGATTTATAGGAGCGATTCAATATGACCCCGAGACAAAAGACAGTTGTTGCTTGTCTCAAGGGTGCTCATGCCCAGGATTTTTTGATTGTTGTGCCATTAAAGGTCTTGGGCAACGGATGTCGCTAGTTGAATACAGAGCCATTCTTAAATACTGGCTTATGATTCCTCTTTTCCTTCCAGACGAATCATGCCCCGTTTGTAAAAAAAAACTTGTTTTGATATATTTGGTGAGCATGCCCTTCACTGTAAGGAATTGCCGGGATTCAAGTATCGTCACGACTGGGTTAGAGATGTCTTATGGGATGTACTTTGGCGTGCCGGAATCTCAGCCAAGAAAGAGGCACATGTTAACTTTCTGACTGATCCGCGAGAGGGAACATCTACCACGCGTCTTACGGACGTTCTTGTGTTTGGCTGGACAGGGGGTAAGCATGCGTGTGTCGACCTCAATCGGGTGTCCCCATTGGTGGAGCTGAGAGACAGTGGCTTCATTCCGGGACAGGCGGTGCTGAGGGCGGAATCTAGGAAGGTTGCTAAGCATGAGACAACGTGTTTAGAGAATCAACACGTGTTCATTCCATTTGCCTTCGACGCATTTGGATCCCTAGCTCCCGAGGCGGTTCAGTTTTTGGAGCGAGTGCAGAAGGTGGTCCACAGTGATTCGCAGAGCTCGATGAACCAATGATTGATATTTAGTAGAATATGTTTTGTGATTCAAAAGGGGGGTAGCGGCGCAGTTGTTGTTCGCTTACCCATTATCCAAATGTAGCTTGGTTTGTGTTAATATTATTAATATTTATGATCGACACTAAAGGAATTCGGAGGGGTCCAAAAAAGTTCAAACTTAAACGAATATAACTTTTGTTCTGTTTTTAGTTGTGAAACTTGTAATTGGTAGATAGTCATACATGATAAGGACACATACACCAAGGGAAAGGAAGCCCTAACATAAAGTATAAACAACAAGAATAATTGAGTGGAAAGCTTCATTTTGGTCCACCATAAAATTACATTTATTTATTGTGTACCAGTGTAACAATAGTGCGGCCATCAAAAAATATATGCTAGTGTGAATTTACTCCGGTACGTACCTTATATTCAATCTTAGCTCTCAGTAAAAATAATGACGGCTAAAAATTAAACCCGTTATAAGCTCACCATACATATACTTTGACCTAAAAGCATTTTTGCACGTCTAAAAAATTTCAAGTAAGAAAAAGTACAAATCCAAATCTTTTGAACATAAACATTTAATTCAAATTGCAGTACAAAATAGTTGTCAATAATATGTAAACATAGTCTTAGAATGCTATATATAGATATATATGCTAGAGTACACCAACTTCATATAAAATGAGAATTAAATACAATGCACCAAATCACAAAAAAATCTAAACAATATTATTATATACATGGATACAATACTTATTCCAGTTTAATTAGTTTCGTTTCAAGTATTTCATATATGTGTTAGACCGCAACCTTCATACCTACTACTACGGTAGGGATGGTGACAGAGATAAAGGGAAAAAGATTTCAATTATTTTGATTTAATTTCATCATATTTTAGAATGAATGTTGAATTGATATTGAGAAACCTCATATTTCAATTTAAATTTAAATCATTCTTCAACCAAATTACACATTAAACTTGAATTTAGATTATGATTATAAGCAGCGCAATTAGGAATGAAGTTATTTACTTAATTCCATTAAATTTTAAGAAAATTCCAACTAAACTAATACTAATGCGCCCTTCTAAGGGTGCACAATTAGTAATGAAGACGTGGATGGAGCGCTTGCGGGAGGGAGGCGGTGCTGCCTCAGTACCGGTGGGAACACCGCCCCACCTTTTGCGATACCACTAAAAGCCTATCCTGGGCGGGGTTATAACCTTGCTGCTGCTCCTCCTCTCTCTCTCTCTACAAATTAATGGTTAAAGGCGGATTGGGATGAAAAATGGGCATTTCAATAGTCGAAAGATGGTTAGAGATGAAATGAAGTGGCTCTGACGTGGAGGGGAGAGCGCAAAAGATGGTTAGGATGGGATGGACATCGGTGGTGGATCTAAAATATAATTTCACAGGTGATATAAATTTTTTTAAATGTACATAAAAAAAGAACGGGTGACCGGTCTCATGTTTCGCGTGTGACAGGACCTGGTAACGTGTTTCACACGTACCATCGCTTGGTTCACTTGTTTAGGTTAAATTTGGCCTATCAAAACCCTCATCAAGGAAATATATGGTCTTGGGCTTTTTGTTTAATTAAGTTATGCTTTTAATCATTTTGGATGTTTATTTTAACTTTGAAAGATGTAGTTTTGGGCTTTAATGTTTTTTCAAAAGGTAGCGTAATATAATTTTAGGGGTAACGTGATATATAAAACATAAAAAATAATAAAACTTTTTTATTTTGCCTGAAAATTTGCTTATGTAGCATATATGCCCCTGATAAACACTCCCACCACCCTAACGCCCTGTTCTTGAGTTTTTTTTTAAGGAGAGAAATGAAAGGAAAACTAAGGATAGTTAAAAAATGGGTGTTCTTGAGTTTTTTTTAGGATGGAAATGAAAGAAGTAGGAGGAGTTAGGGGGGATTAAATTAATGTATTTTTTTCCAAAAGTTATCCTCCCATTTTTGGGCTGATTACTAAGGATAACAACATCTAATTACAATATTACCCACTTAAAAACATAGTTATCCTTTTATTTCCTCTAATTTCCTTCCAACTCAAGAACACACATAATAAAAAAAATTCCTTCCTTTCCCTTCCCTTTCTTATCCTCTCCTTTTCTTTCCTTGGTTAAAAAACTCAAGAACAAGGCCTAAGGGTTTGACGAAGGCCGTTTTTTTGGTAAAGGTATGTATGCAAGCCTGTAATTAAAATACATTATAAATTCATCTTAATTAGAGATGACAATGTGAGTGGATTGGGTTGGGTTGAGTGATGGGTTAGAATGAGTATAGTTTAGGATGGGTATGTGTCAGGATGAATTTTTAAAATATAGGGTTAAGATGAGTATGGGTTAAGATGGGTAAAGCCAATCCATCTTGACCTAAGTGTAGGTTAAAATACCAAGAGTTTCAAAAACCCCTCAAAAGAAATCAAAAAAATTAATAAGAAAATAATAACTCAAAATATAAATAAAAAACGCAAAGTGTAAAATAACTAAAATGTTCCCCCGTCATCCTCGTTCATTAAAAAAAACCTGGTTTTGTATCTGTTCATGTTCGATTTTTGTCGGTTTTTTCTTTTTTTCATTTCGGTCGGTTTTGGTATCTATTCGGTTTCGTGGATTTTGTTTAAAATAAATTTGAATGGAGCTTGTTTTAGTCCATTTTAACCCATAAACAAACCCATTTTAACCCGTATTCAAAAGTCACTAGCATTTTTTCAATCCATTTTGATCTCCTTGCAAAATTCTTTTGATCCATTCTAACCCATCCAATTTTAAGAACTATCCAAATTGACCCAAAACAATCTATTTGGGTTTGTTTTGCCACCCCTAATCTTGGTTCATAAGGAGTACTTGTCTTGTATTGTATATTTGGTAAACGGTGTTTATTTTATTTGGTTTTCATTTATAAGCTATTTTATGCAATTTTAGATGAACGTGATTGTCAAATTTTATTTAAAAAAAATGTCGATGTTCCAAAATTATTGAAGATTAGTTGACTATACAAAAGAAATAATATATCCGCCAATCACCATATAAAATCTTTAACATGAAGTTTCGTGGCAAATGTGTTTGCCCGTACGGTATTGAAGACTTAAAGTACAACATTGACTTTGAAACCTTGAGTTACGTAGATTCCTTGGATTATTCGTGCGACTTGCTAAAAAGCATGACATAGATACACACATTTTTTACTTTTTTATTTAAGTTTTGGTTTTTAGTAGTAGTCACAAAGTTGTGAGTAAATATATTTTAAAAAACAACTAATGGCGTCGCGTTCTTCGGGTAGATGTTTTGGCTTCATCTGCTTTTCGGTAACATTGTCGCAAATCATCTGAGTAGTGGTTTCGATAGTGGAATTCAGGTCCAATGATACACATGAAGGCTATTTTGTGCATAAAGCGGTGGTTTTTACATTCGAAGTTACAAATCCAAATATATGCTTCGGTATAGTTCTGTGTACTTTTAGACGCACTATTGTAATAAGTTGGATGCACCATTGCAATCTCTCTATTGTTGATCATGGCAAGCCTTTTGTTTCTTTTAATGTTGATTTATAGTGATTATAAAAATGTATCCAAACCAGTACATGAATTATATATATATTTAAAAAAAAAAGATGTTAAAAGCGCACTAATTATTGGTTGGAACACATCGTTATAATCACCATAATCAACACTAAAAAACATTTCAAAATGTTAGCGCTAAATATAATACTATTTTGGGAATCCTTAAATTTATAAATGTTAATATTATTTTTTGTATTTTCCTTGATTAATAAATATTATTTTTTCAATAAATATTACATATATAGTGCACGTGTATGATATAATGACAAATATATATAATTTCTTTGTATATTTTATATAATATTTAATTAGTTTTTCTCGTTTTTAGTTAAGATTTGTACACTACTAACATAATTGTGTTTTGTAGGTTTCGGAAGTTGAACGTAGTTGAAAATGGCGAAAAACGAGTCAAAACAAGCCTAAACGAGAAGCCGGAACGCGTCAGAAAAGGAGAATCGGTCGAACCGCCCCTCCGATATGACCACGTCGCGCCACGAGGCCAGTTGGTCAGACCCTGGTCGCACGACGCCTAGACCCAAAAATTCTAGAAAGTTCCTCCGTTTTGATCAGTTTTGAGCCATGTTTCACTGTATAAACACCCCTAAGCCAATGTTGCAAAAGTCGCTAGGCGGTCCCTAGGCGGCCGACCCCCTTGGGAGTTCTCGGAGTACTCGGAGAGTACTCGGACATGATAAATATAAAGAAAATTAGATTTTTGGTAATATATATTTCAAATATCATAAGTTTACTAATATTTATAACAAAATAATTGAAATTTTCTTCTTTGGTATGTAAAAAGGGAATCAATAAATCAATCAAATTCCGGGAGGCTTCGTGAAGTGCTTCTTTAGGAGTTAAACTTCCATTTGTCCATATTTCGAGAAATAGTATCTCTTTGTTACCATTTTCATAAGAATGAATACTATGATTCGCATTCCGCCCAAAATGGCAATGGGCTTGGGTTATGAACTTATAATCTATAATCTGATGATCAAGTCGATTCTATGATTATAAGTTCATTTCATACCAGACCAGACCGGAATAGGGTTATATACATTCTCATTGTGAGAAGGGGTCTGATTAGGGTCAAATTGTATCCCTTAAGAAACGTACAGGCGCCTTTTAACGCATACGGTTCAAAAAAAATCAATGTGTATATTCCAATACTTTTTCTTTTTTCATAGCAAGTAAATCAGGAATACAGAAACAAAAACGGCAATTGGACCAGAGAATGCGATTGCATTATAAGGTCGCAATTGAACAGATCGAGCAAGTTCGAATTGACGTAACATGAAACCTATTAGTCCGAAAGCTCCGTGGAGAGCAACAAAAGTCCATAGACCGCCTAATTGACGCCAGGGGCGACAAGATCGAGTTGGTAAGGATTAAAATCTATCTTTATTTCATTTCTATGATCGATGATCATAGACGTATCAATATAAATAAGAGAAATACACTTTAAACACTAAATTATTCAAGAAAATGTTAATCATTAATTAAAAATAATGATATTCGTTCTTTAATATTATAGAAATACGAATTATGTTGTATTTTTTAAGTCAAAATAGACCCAAGTTAACCAACTAGATGTGATTCAGGCTAATGTTGACCACCTTTGACCAATTTTTAGTAACTAGGCGGAGTTAAAGAAACTCCCCTCGGCACCATACCTTGTAGCGAGTACTCGGAGAGTACTCGGCCTTGTAGACCTACTTTTACAACATTGCCCTAAGCTTAACCTGATAAATACCTTCAGCCACCAGATGAATTTGGAGTTTCTTGGAGCTTATATTAGAGTTATTTGACGGTTTTGAAAGCAAAGAATCACCTGGTGAAGAGCCTTACGTTCAAGATCGAACACTTTGGGTTTTATCGCCTTTATTCTTTCGCTCATCATATTTTCACCATGATTTCTTTTATTATTATATTGTTTGATTTTAAGATGATAGACTAAACATTATTGACTGCCTAGGCTTATGATGAACATTTGTTAATGTTTGATTTTGATTGAGATTTGCTTTTCGTAATGGTTTTATGAATCAATAAACAATTTGATTTTATTTGATTGATGCATATGCGTGCTTGGTTTTGTTTGATAGGTTTTATTATTCCACATTATCCTTGGTGATTGTCTGTCATATAATATGATTTTGTTAGATTATTTAATGTGTGTTCTTGACTAGTTTATGGCGGTTTTGAAAGCAAAGAATCACCTGGTGAAGAGCTTTACGTTCAAGATCGAACACTTTGGGTTTTATCGCCTTTATTCTTTCGCTCATCATATTTTCACCATGATTTCTTTTATTATTATATTGTTTGATTTTAAGATGATAGACTAAACATTATTAACTGCCTAGGCTTATGATGAACATTTGTTAATTTTGATTTTGATTGAGATTTGCTTTTCGTAATGGTTTTATGAATCAATAAACAATTTGATTTTATTTGATTGATGCATATGTGTGCTTAGTTTTGTTTGATAGGTTTTATTATTCCACATTATCCTTGGTGATTGTCTGTCATATAATATGATTTTGTTAGATTATTTAATGTGTGTTCTTGACTAGTTTATGATTGATTTGAAATAAGATCATATGAATAATATTATTAGTTAAACAAATAAAAGTGTGCTGCTAACCTAAAAAACTGTAATGTGATAGGTTATTTTTAGATATTTGTTAATTAAGATTGCTAGATTTAATTCTTCGTAAGGAGTTCGTCTAGGTTTGATTAAATAACATTGTCTAGTGAGTTAATTGAGTTTATTAGGCTAGCTTTAACAACCGCGCTGTAAGGTAGGATTTCACTGTAAAGGTACTCGTTCATAATCAATTAAATAATCGTAAGGGAGTTTAATATATAAACTGGTGTGTCTTAAATTTGTTAGAAACCCATAAGTTTATTCTTGAGAAAGATCAGGGGTTCTGTTCGGTTTTCTTTTAAGTGTCTATTTTACGATCAAAGTTTCATAACAAGTATTTTCCAATTAATTGATAACTGCAACTTTGGGGATTTAAACCTAAGTGGTTTTGTTTATCATCTGTATCAGTCAAGTTAATTTGTTTTATGTTTTACTACTTGTCTTTTCTTAAATAGTTATTTTATTAGTTTAATATTAATTACTTTAAAACCCCTTTTTTAACAAATATAAAAAAATAAATAATCGTGTCAGTCAATTAAGTCTAATTAGTTAATTTACGTAATTAAAGAGTCTCGTAGGTTCGATATCTGGACTTACTTAGCTATACTAGAGTCGATCGGTTCACTTGTCGGCCAATAGTTTAGTCGAGTTTAAAAGAGTCTAGAGTGTTACTTAGTTTCTAGATTAACGTAATTTATTTAAAAATTATTTGACTACTTTTAGTATATCAGTGTCTTGATCTAGTAACACAATATTTGGTAATTAGGTAGGGTTTCTTGATGGAATTCAATTTACCGTTGGTGAAAAATGTTCTCTTTAATGGCTAGGAAGATAAGTTGTTGCTAATTCAAATTTCAAAGACATCCGAATGAATCTGTTTCTATGTGGTGTTTTACATCTAAACTTACGAATTGTGCTTCTTATGTTGTTAATAATTATGGTTGATCTTTAGACAACGCTTAATATGTTTTTCTTTGTTTATGGGTATGTTTGGCATGAAACTTTTAGGAGCTTTTAGGAGCTACAAGCTTCAAGCTTTTAAGAAAAAACTCCTACTCAATTAAAAGCCTTGTTTGGTTCAAGGAGCTTGAAGCTTTTAGGTCAAGAGAAAAAGCTTAAAGCTTAAAGCTTCTACTAGTAGCGTTTAGAAAGAGCTACAAGCTTTTAGTATATTAATTTACTGAAATAACATTCCAAAATAAATACATTTACTATTTTTGTTTATAGTTATGCCTATTTTAGTAATTTTATACATTTTATTAAAAGCTCCAGCTACTCTGCCAAACATCTAAATATATCTAAAAAACTACAGCTACCAGCTTCCAACTACAGCTTCCAGCTATCAGCTTCAAGCCACCAGCTAGCAGCTTCCAGCTACAGCTACCAGCTAATTTTGCCAAACATACCCTATACCCTATGGGTATGTTTGGCAAAACTAGCTGTTAGCTGTAAGCTGAAAGCTAGAAGCTGGTAGCTGTTAACTGTTAGCTGTAGCTTTTAAATATTTAGGTGTTTGGCAGAGTAGCAGAAGCTTTTAATAAAACTAGCTGGGTGCCCGCGTGGTGCGGCGGAATGGGCGCACAACCTAACATCAACCGCATAATCAGTGTCGGTACATGATTCACCAGATGACAGTGCATACATAACCTAAATGTAGACGTGTAATTCATGGAAAAGCAGTAAGCTTGTAAATGATGTTGAAAATCAAGAAACAAAGCTGAAATATATAGTAATCTTCAAATAGATAATTTTTTTAAACCAACATATTTTGATATGAATCCCTTTCTGAACATGCACTGTTTTAATCTGAAATATGTTCTGACCTGACCCCTTTCGACTCAAAAGCGTACCGACACGAATCGAACTAATTTAACCATTTTTGTATCGACTCGTTCTGACCCTAATTTGGTCTTACACATGACTCAAGTTCATCTGACTCGACTCCTAATTTGGTCTTACACATGACTCGAGCTCATCTGACTCGACTTTTTACCGATCCTAGCCGATAATCACGTAGTATGTTAATTTTTTAATGTTAAAGAAGTATAACAATATCATACTCAAATTAAAGAGATTAAAATGCTCGTTTTTATGATGTAATTTGTTTAAAAAAATATTAACGTGTGAAAAAGTTATGGTTCCTAAAAAAGTCATGGGAGTAGTTAGTTTTGAATAAGGGTTGAATGTGTAACTATTATATAAATTAACAAAAATTGATATAAGTTCAAGTACAAAACTTGTAAATTCAAATGTAAAAGCTTGTAGAGTTTTTTCTCAAACGCTACCTATGTATATGTACATTGTGTTTTGTTTACTAATATTTTGAACATTTGTTAGTTTGATCATATATAATTTGTAGAACTTGGTTCATCTTTATTTTTAACTATATAATTCAGTTACACTTTAAAACCATATCTTTTTTAAATTGTAAAATAATATACAATATATTCATATAACATCATTACCGTTTGTTTAAAAATATAAATTACCATTAATGACAATATCTATTAGCAGTCAATTTCGCAGTGTAATGTCGATGAACATGTTGTTCTAAATATACAATATCGGGTAGGTTTCTTTGTTCTCCTTTTCTAGTTTTTTCTGTTTAGTTTTTATTCACAAAATTAGCCCATGTGTTTAGGGAATATGCTGCTTATCTAAGAGTCAACTATCATAAGTAACCCTTCATTTCATCCAGAAGCTCATTATTATAACGAAGAGAGTGGTGGTGGCGGACTGGCCGTCGCTGAAACCCGTCGAATACGGCGCTAAACAAGTAACCACCACATTTATTGGCAAGTTGGCATGCATGTGGTGCTATAAGCAGCCGTACATATTATACCGTACTTCCCGGAGCTTTGGCGTTTTCTTTATTACTTTATTATAACTAACGCATGCATAAAAAAATCATATCATATTATAACAGATTAATTATTTACATCATATTTGGCGTTCACTATAACATTCATTGATCAATACTATAAAAGCCACTAGTACAAGCCAGATACTCGTCTAGTCTCCTATCATCACCCCTGTGTCTCTGAAACGAAATGTTATGGGCATGATCGAATTAATCGAACCTGGGTCGCATAAAACACCAAGTCTCTTCTTTAAACTAAACACTCTTATCTTGTTTTAATGGACGCATGATGAGATAATTATCTAAATATTGCATGATTATTAATTCAAAATAGCTGAATTTATTCCACAATTTGATGGCATTAATGAATATATTTGCCTTCTAATTTCACATATTTCTAAGAGCGTCCTTACTGAGATAGCTGATCATAAAATATTTCAACATACTCACGAGACTCTATCGTGTAAGTGACGCGGATTTGGATCAAGTTTATGGTGATAAGGAGATGGGTAGATCATGGATGACTGGATGCCATTAACTGGTCAACGGAGGTGGGCTCACCTTAATGGTTGACTTTCAATTAAAAGCGAACAATAAAAAAATGTTATAACAAAAGTTTGCTACTAATCGTATTATAAAAATCTAATTAGAGAAGAGTTCAATGTAAACAGATATAAAGTTAATGGGATGTATAAATATCATGAAAACATAACACGGTAACACTTAGATCAATCAAATATTAAACTATAGGGCACAAATGATATCAACTTAATTGGTATGGACGTATAGTGCAAGGCTTCTTGCAAAAACCAACAGTTTACTAATATATATCACTAATCAGATCCCAAGCTATACTTCCCCATGGCCGTCTTCGAAAATCTATAAAAAATTTGGATCGAAGACAAGTATAAATTCGAGCCTGAAGTAAAATATAAACTCGATAACTTATATATAAAAAGTAAATTGTACGATGATATATAATTGGGCTATAAAATTGATAATTTGGGTATAATACAATTCTTTTAAATATATAAATTTCAGGCATCTAGGATGATCCGGCCTAAGACGGTTAACCTCCATGCCTTCCCATAAAGGAATGACAGTTAATTTCTATTAGGGATATAACAATGAAATGCAAAAACCTGATGGAAATTCTCCCAACCCAATTCATGTGGGATATATATAGATATATATTATATATATGGTAGGGTTAACGTAAAAAACAATAGTTTTGTGAAGAAACATAAGAATAGATGTGAACCCTTGGATCTAGGATCTAGCTAGTGGTTAAGATTGGTAGTTTCTAAAGCTACCTGTCGTGGGCGGGAGTTTCCGGCGAATTTGGAGCGATGAGGGCGAGTACACTGCCCCCCATGCGAAATGTGGAGCGATGAGGGCGAGCACACTGTGTGTGTATATATTATTATTATATTATTATTTGTGATATATATATATATATATATATATATATATATATATATATATATATATATATATACAGTAGAAACTCTATAAAATAATACACTTGGGACCACCAAAATTTATTAATTAAAAGAGTTATTAATTTATAGTAGAATACTTAGGTTATCGCAATGCAATGGAAGTCGAAGATGTTCTGACTCACCCATAAGAAAATGTAGTTGCACAATTGTTGACTGATGAAGAAATTATTGAAAGCGTTATTGGAATTAATAAAGATGATATCGATGAAGAAGATGATGAAAGTTCTACAATGGAGCCCCCTTCGCGAAACGAAGCTATTAAAGCGGCAATCACATTGAACAAATTCTTGTTGAGCTATGAGAAAACAATAACATAAGTTCTTACCATGCTAAGGAAAATTAGAGACGAGATTCAAGGGAAAATTGATTTCAACAAAAAACAAAAGACAAATGAGTCATATTTCAAGAAACCTTCATAAGTCATTCATAATCTCTGAGTTGTTGCCCATTTAAATTTTGAGCTTAATTGAACCTAACCCGTATCACAGAAGCGATGAAAACCATTTTAAGTTATTTACCTGCTTACAACCTGTTTCTTTATGTCATAATACAGCTGGACATGGATCTGTGTGACAGTCACGTAATTAGTATGATTCCTGTTCGGATCTTTTCTAAAACATAGTAGTCCCTGTCGATACTGAAATTTGATCCCGTGTACTTTATTTTTAAAGTTTTATCCTACTTATGTAGTTGTATGATTTAATACCTGGTTACTTGATCTTGATCGTATCATTTAACTCTTTAAAGGATGTTTTAAAACTTAATTGCAAATTGTTCAAATTATAGGGGTTTGTTTTGTAAAGTTTAATACCGGCGAACTTATCCATAACTTCGCCTGTATAACCTTACCCCTATATAAAGATATTTTTCTGGTCAAACTGTTTATTATTTTCATAAACCAGCGAACTTATTTCCGTAACCCTAAGCGAACTTATCTTTCAAATCAAATCTGTGTTGATTTTCTCGACTATTATTCCGATTAAAGGTGTGTAGGGTTGTAGTATCGTATAATCTATGTCATTGACGTAAATCAAAGGTCGTATCGACCCGATTCGCGACCCTGTTTTGTCGAAACCTCAACACCCGATTTTCAAATTTTTGTTACGTGGTCGTAATCAACTTGCTCGTCTAGATCGTCTCAAAAACATGTTTTACGAGATCCTCAATCTCCAAATTCACCAACTACACGTCGTATTGAACGTCTAACTGTTGCCGATTCATATTCAGGCGAACTTACAGTTTAGGCGAAGTTATCCTTAACTTCGCCTGATAATTAATTATGTAACAGTATATGAGGCGAAGTTGTGGTTAGGCGAAGTTATCATTAACTTCGCATTGCCCTTTTTATTTAACATTTATTACGCGAAGTTCAAGTTGAGGCGAAGTTGTTCCCAACTTCGCCCCACCTCTAACTTCGCTTATACAGAATAAATCATAACTTCGCTCATGGTAACAGGCGAACTTGTGATTTGCCTCGACGTTTCTCTAACTTAGTCTGTTTTTGTTGCAGAAATGGCAGCTGTAGCTGGAGCAGGTGGTGCAGGTGGTGATGAAGGTGGAGACAACAACCGACAGTTTTTCCCGGGGCATAACATGTACATCACATTGGACCCGGATGCGAGTGGTGTTGATGATTTCCGCGAGATCATCACATTTCTACTACGCTCGCGTATATTCAACGCGATTACCACAACACTGCCGATATCTTTGCCAAACATTGAAGATTTCTGGCAGACAGTGGAATATGACTGTCGAGTCGAGCCCCCGGTTATGCGTGCAACGGTTAACAATCAGATAGTTCAGTTCTCGTCTGAACAGATCAGAGTGGCTTTAAAGTTTGGGGATGAAACGCGAGACGATCCTACAGACTTTGTAGCTCCATTCCGAGATGGTGATTTTCTGAGGATGGGATATTCTGGTCCTTTGGGGGATACTCAGAGACGCAAGGGGTTCTTGCTAGACCAATGGCGCTTTCTCATGCACGTGATGATCGTGTGTATGTCGGGGAGAAAGGCTGGTACAGATGGAATGGGCGCGACCATGCAGTCGGCGATGACTGCACTGACTTACAATAAGCGTTACAGCTTTAGTCAGATGGTATTCTACGAGATAGATCGTCAAAGAAGAGCGGTGGCGCGTGAGAGATTTCTTATGTATCCAAGCTTCCTACAAATGATCTTGAATCATGTTGCTCCCACGTTACCTCAGCGCCGCCCAATTAGATATGTGGAAAGTGCCAGCAAGAGGATCTTCGCTCAGTGTAGATCATCGAGTGCAAGAAGCAAGCCTGAGCTCCGTCCTCGACATACTCCATTATTCGGGTACTTAATCAACCCAGAGTATGTTCCAGCTTGAGGGGACGAGTTTCGGGATCCTCAACCACAACAGGATGGAGCACCTCAACCACCTGAGGTACAACAAGCTATAGTTGCTGCTCCTGTTGTGTCACCGGAGGAAAATGTAGACCTTGATGAAGCGTTTGGAGGTCAAGGATTTTTTGATATGGATCGTGTTGACCTTGAAGAAAATGTACAGGTCTCGGCTGCACGGGTTTCTAGTGTGAATGTGGCTGAAGCGAGATGGATTTTAGTAACACAAGAAAGGGTTCAAGGGAAGAGAAAGAGAGACGATGATGACAGTGAGTCAGATTTTGAGGAAGAAGTACATCAGTTGGTCCGTAGATCAAGAAGGGAACGGACAGGTGCAGGTTCGGGAGCTGGTAAGAGCTCAAGGGTGGTACGTTTCACTCCACCCGCACTGTTCGGTATGACCATGGTTCCGACATCATTACCTGTTACAGAGACAAGCGCCACGGACGTTCCCGTGGTGGCTACTTCATCCTCGTTTGGCATCCCACCCACTTCATTCCAGCTTTCGGCTCCGGAGATTGTATCTTTGCCACCTCCAACTCTTACTCCAACGGAGGTCGTGGCAAGATTTATTGAGTCGACAGTTGTAGCTACTGCAGGGTTGTCAGTTACGATACCACCTGCGGTTACGTTTACGCCTACTTCTGAGGTCCCGGTTACATTGGAAATCCCTCCTCGGTACACTCAAGATATATCACATCTGAGGTTTGATTTCGATGCAACCTTATCCGACTCGGAACGAATAGCAGCGCTTGAAAGGGTCGTGGCAGAACAATCAAGGGTAAATCTTATCCAGAACCATGCTATTCAGCACCTCGTTGCAGAGAATCAGATACAGTCGTCCCTGCTGATCGAACATGGAAAAATAATTGATGCTTTGAAACAGTTCTTGACATCTCAGGGGGAGACGAGCTGTAAGGGTGATGAACTGAGGTTCAAGAAGCGTAATGATCGAGACGATGATCCCAATGTATCGAAAGGTGCAGGTGGAGAGTTGCCAAGAACTGAACAAGCTCTTGGGACTTCCACATCTCAGGGGGAGTCAACGAGTGCAGTTGGCGGTTCGGGTGATGATGTGGTGGTCGTGGATACTGAAGAGGTGTTAGATGATGTTATAGGTGATGAGGATGTGTTACCGGTTGAAGAGATAGAGAAGATTGGTGCTGAAATTGTCATAGACAATGAGATTGAAGAGGGAGAGATTGTAGAGGAGAACATTGAGCACGAGATTTCGGAAGTTGATAAGGCAGATATGAGTCAAGATATGGGAAGCGATGAGACAGAATGGGAAGAGCAGCCAAGATGGAAAGAAGGCTACGCTCAGTGGTTTGTAAAGACTAAGAAACCGGCGGTCCCTACTATGTTCAAGAAAAGTTGCAACATCAGGGGTTATGCTGAATCAAAAAAGGGGATTATATGCTGGTTATATGATGAGCAGTTGAGGCTCTTTGTGATTAAAAGGTATGATGGGGTTCAGTATTTCAAGAGGCTGTTGAGATCATTGAATACATTGTCTGAGTGTGAAGTGAAGGACTTAGCCAGATTGGGGTTGATAAACAGGAGTGATAATAACATGGCTAGAGTCATTGGAAAGATTGTTTGGAAGGAAAGTATAAAGGAGAAAAAGTTCAAGCTGTTGAAACCACAGAAAGGAAAGCTTATTGAAGATAAAAATAGAGGGATGAGAGCAGATGGCAAGCCTTGGATGATCATGAAGTATAAGCCGATCCGGTGTTTAAAAGAAGTGCCGATGAAACAAATGCCCAAGGATGTGCTCAAAGATTTGAAGTGGTGGTACGTTGATTGTGAAACAGCTGAAGCAGTAATGGAGGATGAAGATGAACAAGAGCTGCTGAGAGTGTATGATCCAATGCACTTGGTGAATTTGTCTCAAGCTGATCTGCAGGTGCTGAACGAGAAAAAGATATTTTATATTCCTGCTTGGAAAGAAGAAGCAAAGAAGTATCAAAGAGTTGTTTCGGTTTGTGTACGAGAAGGAGTTCATGCTTGAAGATGAAAGATACAAGATTGTTGAAGATTACAAGACACGTGCTTAAAGATAGAGATATGAAGCTACTGCCAAGGGGGAGTCTGTTGGTACATGATGTCAGTAGTTCAGTATATAGTGTCTGTAATCGAGTTAGTTGGATTTGTGTTTTGGATGTAAGCGAAGTTCTCACAAGTTCGCTGATATAGGCGAACTTGTGGAACAAGCGAAGTTAGGGACAACTTCGCCTAAACATGCTAGGCGAAGTTGTCGTGCTTTATAAGCTGCTAGGTTACGGCTGAGTTGAAATAATAGAGTTGTAACGAGTTTACGAGTTGTGTAATCGGTGGTCAGTGAATCACGTGTTTCCAGTTGCAATACAACGTGTCTTTGTTTATTGTAACGTGTGTTTGACCGTGTTAACGTGTATTGTCTTCTACGCTCGTATCGTCTTACGTAGGGATTCCGCACCTACGTAGAACGAGATATTCCGTGTAGATCCGGCTGGGAACCTACAAATAATAAAATAAAATAAATAAATGATTAAATATACAAATTAAATAAAATACTTTAATTAAATATAAAGTGAGATACAAATTTAATTATATAAATAAATAAAATACTAATATATATATAAATGAATACTGTGTAATTATTTAAATACGATATGTAATAAGATATAAGTATTTTGTTTACATTTTTAAATAAAATCTATTTATTTTGTTTACTAGATAGATAATATGTATATATAAAATATATATAAGTAAGTTTATAATGACGCCAATGATGACGAAACGTGAAACAAAGTGTCGGGTTTTAATAAAGAAAAATTAGATTTACTATTATTATTAAAATATACTTATAATATATATATATATACACACACACGTAAACGAGAGATTTTAACGAGATTTGACAAAACAATAAATGCAAGATTTCGACATTTATTCTATATCTAACACTTATTATAAATAAATTTATAAATTAATCAACCATAAAAAAATAAACAAAAATATAAAGAAGCGTCCAGGGGGGCTCGAACCCGCGCCCATGGCCGGCTCAAACCTTGAACACAATCACCACACCAACTGAACCAAGCATACAACTGGTTAATGTATGAAAACTAATTGTTATATACGTTACTGCTAATTTTCCCGAAATAGTATAAACCCTAAAATCCCAAATCAGTCAATCTGATAATCTTCGATCTGATTAATTTTAGGGCTTATATAGCATGGACAAAATCGATCTTATTGATATGTTCAATTACCTGAAACGATGTCATACAGATGATGAACGATGTATTATCAGCAGCGGCCAAATAATGAGCAACCAGAGGAAATACAGACAACGTGGTTGCAATTGGTGTTAGGGTAATGGTTCGTGCCGGCTCATAGGTTGTGTATATAAGTTTAATAGGATTATGATGATCTCTAAATGTTAGTTTACGATATTAACAATGGCGGTTTGATTATATTCAATATTACGAATCGTTATTGATATATTTCTATAATTATAGTGTCGGTGATTGTTATAATACGTGTATATACAATCTTGAACAACCAATTCCAATTTTAAAAGATAATTTTGGTGCACGAAATCATACGAGTTGCTTTTACAAGATGGATACGGGTCTGGATCGGGAAACGGGTTTGGGTCTTGAATTCTGGTTATTATTATATATATATTAATAAATCATATTTGCAATATAGTCCTTAAACTTTATGGATGGGTATAAAACAGGTTAAAACTAAGCTTTAAGGGTGTAAGTTGAATATGTCTCTAAGTTATTTTGATAAATCATTTAAATATAATAGCTAATAGTAATAAAAATGAGATTAACTCGATAAATGCGATGTTTTGTTGATTAAAATTTCATGAAAACGAATACGGGTCGGTTAATGGTTAATTACTTAATAAGCGAAAAACCCGAGTTGTTACAACAACACCATTACACCCGAAAAACAAATTCATACCCTTTGCTGACTAGGCGCCATGTGTCGCAATTCACCCAATTTGTAGCCCCTCCACTCCATTACACATAGCCTAAAAATTTTATACTTTACTATTTACATGATATAGTGTTCTATTTAGGTAGTGTACTTTATTTTAAAGTCTTCCCATACTTCTCACAAAACAATTGTTTTTTTATTTGAACCCTTATATATATATATATATATATATTTATATATATAGGATGAGTATCATTACAGAACTGTTAAATTATTTAAGAACTTGAAAGAACCCTTGAAAACTAACGTTTTTTATAAAAAAATTTTGTATGTTATTGTTAGTTGAGTGTAGCTTTATCATTTTTTAGATCTATATATACGATTACAGTTTTGGAAATTAGTTTTTATGCATATCTATGTTTTGTTTTACACATATGTAAATTTGTTAGTACATAAATTTTACACATATGTAAACTTGTTATTTATATATGTATTAATTTTTTTATATAAAATATGATAAAACTGCTCTTAAATAGTGTTAATATATAATAAAAATTAAAAAAATGTTTGGTTATGTAGAGTTCCTAAGAGTTCTTAACTTTTTTAGAGTTCTTAAATGATACTAACCCTATATGTATATATATATATATATATATATATATATATATATATATTCGGATATAACTAGGTATGGTTTTAGTTTTGTAACATTTTGCATGCATGTGATTATTTTTGAAATTTTCCGTATCCGCGGTTATTTGAAGGGTGTGATATGATGATAAACTGGTTTACCAACTCGAATGTCAATAACATATACTAGTGAACTCGATTATGTACTTATTTTAAGGGTTAGGATAAATGTACCCCCGCTGGTTGCTTGTCATACCCCCCCCTGGAAAAACCAACTTTTATACTAACCCTTGAAATCATATAATTACTAAATTAGCACAAAAGTAAGGATTTAATATTACTTTTTTTACAAGTTGCGTTTTCTTTTTATGATTTCGAGTTTAGGGTTTTGGGTTTTGGTTTTAGGGTTTAGGGTTCGGGTTTAGGGTTTAGGGTTTAGGGTTCGGTTTCGGGTTTCGGGTTTAGTTTTTAGGGTTTAGGGTTTGGTTTCGGGTTTCAGGTTTAGGTTTCGGTTTTAGGGTTTAGGGTTCGGTTTCGGGTTTAGGGTTTAGGGTTCGGTTTCGGGTTTAGGGTTCGGTTTCGGGTTCAGGGTTTCGGGTTTAGGGTTTTTGGTTTATTTTGTAAAAGATAAAGTGGTAAAATAAGGATATTATAAACATATATACTATTAAAATTAAAAAAAGATATTATAAATATTTATAATATTAATATTAAAAATATTATATTAAAAAAATAAATTAATAGTAATACTTGATAGTTATTAATTTGATATATGTAGTGGAGGTTATCAAATGAAAGTAATGTTGTATGGACTAATATGTATATAAATAATGTCAAGAGCTAATTGTAATTTATGTAATAAGTTCAGTGGGGAGTATATTTAGTAAAAATGGAGTAAGGGGGGTATGTTTAGCAGCACACTATTTTAAGTATATACATATATTTTATACCCAATTATATCTAAGAAGTTTAAGTTCATACCGAACTATATTTATTTATTTTAAGTACATACGGTATGTATTATATCCGATTTTAATTATATATAATACATAATATATACGAAACCCGTAGATACATTTGTACCCGATGGGTAATTACTTGATAGATACCCGATAAGTTTTGGACAGGGTATATAACAAGCTTAATGTAGGTTCCCTGGACGGATCACACGAGATATCGCGTTCTACTCAGGTGCGGAATCCCTGCGTAGATCGTTACGAGTGTAGAAAGCAAATCAAACAAACAGATACGATAAACGAACACGTTATATTGATAACAGAACACGTGATATGATATCACTATTACAGACTCACGTTACCGAACAAACTCGATAACCAAAACTGCTAACTAATTGATTGAACGCACCTAAATCAAGCCGTAAGCTTGTATTTATATACACGACAACTTCGCCTGTCATGTTCAGGCGAAGTTGTCCATAACTTCGCTTGTTCAACAAGTTCGCCTAGGCGAACTTGTTGACAACTTCGCTTTAAACAAAAACATAAATAACAATACAGACTCGATTACAGACACTAGACTATGAACTACTGACATTCATGCACCTACAGACTCCCCCTTGGCAGTAGCTTCATATCTTGATCTTTAAGCTCTTGTCTTGTAATCCTGTATCTTCACGCATGCACTCCTTCTCTAACACATACCGTGACTACTCGCTGATATTTCCTTGCTTCATCCTTCCAAGCAGGAATATAGAATATCTTCTTTTCATTCAACACTTGCAGATCAGCTTTCGATAAGTTAACAAGATGCATCGGATCATACACCCTCAGCACTTCTTGTTCGTCTTCGTCTTCCATCACGGCTTCAGCAGTCTGGCAATCAACGTACCACCATTTTAGATTCTTCAACACATCTTGAGGCATAGTCTTCATTGGAACCTCCTTGATGCATCGGATCGGTTTGTACTTCATCACCATCCATGGCTTGCCATCTGCTCTCATTCCCCTTTATGTATCCTCCACGAGCTTTCCCTTCTGTGGCTTTAATAATTCAAACTTCTTCTCTTTTATGCTTTCTTTCCACACGATCTTCCCAATCACTCTTGCCATGTTGTCGTCACTTCTATTTATCAGGCCCAACCTGGCCAAATCCTTCACCTCACATTCCGGCAACGTATTGAGAGATCTCAGGGTTCTTTTGAAGTATTGAATACCATCATAACGCTTCACCACAAACAACTTTATCTGTTCATCATATATCCAACAGATAATTCCCTTCTTCGACTCAGCATAGCCTTTGATGTTATAACTCTTCTTGAACATGGCTGGAACAGCAGGCTTCTTTGTCTTAATAAACCAATGAGCACAGCCTTCCTTCCACCTAGGCTGCTCCTCCCACTCAGTCTCATCCATCTCAGTACCCATGTCTGCTTTCTCAACATCTGGGATCTCGTGTTCAACGTCTTCTTCTACTATCTCCCCCTCTTCTATCCCATCTTCAATCACAATCTGTGCGCCAATCTTCTCAATCTCCTCACACGGCAGCACATCATCATCAAACACATCATCATCTAGCATATCATCATCTAACTCTCTCAACGCATCAATCACATCATCTTCATCATCAACCATCACCACCTCATCACCACCAACTGCACCTGCAGACTCCCCCTGAGCTGTGGAAGTCCCAAGAGCTTGAGTAGTTCTTGGCAACTCACCACCTGCACCTTTCGGTGCATTGGGATCATCGTCTCTGTCGTTTCTCTTCTTAGTCCTTAACTCGTCGCCTCTACAGCCTGTCTCCCCCTGAGATGCCAAGAACGCCTTCATAGCATCTATAATCCTCCCATGCTCAACCAGGAGGGACGACTGTAGTTGATTTTCTGCTACAAAGGCGTTGAATAGCCTGGGTCTGGATAAAGTTGATCCTTGATTGCTCTGCCACGACCCGCTCAAGTGCAGCTATTCTCTCCGAGTCTGAGATGGTTGCATCGAAATCAAACCTCATGTTAGATGTGTCTTGAGTATACTGAGGAGGGATCTCGAATGTAACCGGGACTTCAGAAGCAGTTGTGGACGTAACAGCAGGTGGTATCGTGACCGACAACCCTGCAGTTGCGACGACCGTCGACTCTACAAACCGTGCCACCACCTCTGAAGGAGTAAGCGTTGGAGGTGGTAACGACACAATCTCCGGAGTCGTCGTCTGTAGTGTGATGGATGGGATGCCAACAGCTGATGTAGCCACCACAGGAACATCTGCAGCGCTTGTAACCTGTACAGAAGTAGGAACAATTGACATACCTGACAGTGCGGATGGAGCAAAACGTATAACACGTGAAGTCTCTCCAGCTCCCATACCAGCACCTGTCCTTTCACGTCTCGAACGTCTGATCAACTTGTGTATGTCCTCCTCTTCTTCCTCTGACTCACTATCATCCACCATCCTCTTTCCCTTCCCCAACGTCCTCTCCCTAGTCACCAACATCCTCCTCGCCTCATTCATAACATCGTCAAGATCGGAGTCAGCCACCGTCGTAGCTGCTCTAGTTACACTCACTTCCCTCACCTGTGCAGCAGAGACCTGCACTTCTTCATGTGAATCAAAACGATCCATGTCGAAGAATCCTTGACCGCCAAATGCAGCATCAAGGTCAACATCCTCCGCAACCGATACAACAGGCACAGTAGGTACATCACGAGTTGCTCCTGCCTGTTGTGGTTGAGGGTCTCTGAACTCATCCCCCCGAGCTGGCACATACCCCGGGTTTATCAAGTACCCGAAGAGTGGAGTATGCCTTGGACGACGTTCAGGCTTGCTCCTCGCACTCGAAGTACGGCATTGAGCAAAGATACGTTTGCTCACACTTTCCACGTATCTTATCGGGCGTCGTTGAGGCAAAGCTGGAGCCACATGGTTCAAGATCATCTGGATGAATCTTGAATACATTATGAACCGCTCACGAGCCATCGCCCTCCTCTGTCTATCAATCTCGTAAAAGACCATTTGACTGAAGCTATAACGTTTGTTATAGGTCAGTGCAGTCATTGCGGACTGCATGGTCGCACCCATACCGTCAGTGCCCGCCTTCCTCCCAGACATGCATACTATCATAACGTGCATGAGGAAGCGCCACTGATCAAGTAGGAACCCCTTCCGTCTCTGGGTATCGCCCAATGGACCAGAATAGCCCATTCGTAGAAACGCTCCATCACGAAACGGAGCCACAAAGTCAGTCGGGTCATCCCGAGTCTCCTCTCCAAAGCGTAACGCCACCCGTATCTGTTCAGACGAGAACTGAACTTCTTGGTTGTTGACTGTTGCTCTCATAACCGGGGGCTCAACACGACAATCGTACTCCACCGTCTGCCAGAAGTCCTCGATATTGGGTAAGGATATCGGCAGAGTCGTCGTGATTGCGTGAAATATCCTCGAGCGAATGAGGAAAGAAATGATCTCACGGTAGTCTTCAACACCGCTCATTTCCGGGTCTAAGGTGATGAACATGTTGTGACCCGGAAAGAATTGCCTCTGGTTATCACCGTCATCTCCTCCAGCACCTCCAGCACCGGCAACAGCAGCCATCTCTGCAACAAACGAACCAAGTTAGATAATCATTAAGACATAACACAAGTTCGCTTGTTACCATAAGCGAGGTTGTGATAAAAACTGTATAGGCGAAGTTAAAGTTGAGGCGAAGTTGGGAACAATTTCGCTTCATCTTTAAGTTCGTCTAATAATTGTTAAGTTAAAAGGATCCAGGCGAAGTTAAAGTTGGGGCGAAGCTGGGAACAACTTCGCTTCATCTTTAAGTTCGCCTCACCACAACATCGCCTCAGGCGAATTTAAGTTTCAGGCGAAGTTGAGCATCAGGCGAAGTTACGGATAACTTCGCCTCAGGCGAATTTAAGCTCCAGGCGAAGTTACGGATAACTTCGCCTGAATCTGAAACGGCGACAGTAAGGTTAATCGAAATCCGGAAAACCGGTGTTTCGATTAACTTTGACGATTGAGGAGGCTCAAACACATGATATTAATGATAACTAAACGACCAGGTTGTACATGAACACGTAAAACAAGTTTTGAAATCGAGTATAGGTTTCGAACATCCGAGGTCGTTAACCGGGTGTCGAAACAACCTAGGATTAACAACATCGAACATCGAGTAAAAGATATAGAATCCAAACACACCTTTAAATCGGTTTGAGATCGAAGAAAGAAAACAAGTAGGATCAGTATATAAGTTCGCTGTGTAAACGGAGAATAAGTTCGCTGATATTTAGAATAATGAACTGTTTGACTCTTGAAAATCCTTATATAGGGGCGAAGTTATACAGGCGAAGTTACGGATAACTTCGCCTAGGCTAAGTTATCCACAACTTCGCCTGTTCAACAACATCGCCTATATATTTACAAAATTTAACCTTATAATTTTAATATTTTTTCAATCAAGTTATAAAACTTTCCTTTAAGAACTAAATGACACGATCAAGTCCAAGTAACCTGTTATATAAAAAAAATACAACTACATAAAAAGAAAACTTTAAACAATTAAAGTATAAGGGATCAAATTTCAGTCTCGATAGGGACTGCTACGTTTTAGAAAAGATCCGAACAGGAATCATACTAAGTATGTGACTGTCACATAGATCCGTGTTTAGCTGTATTATGACATAAAGAGACAGGTTGTAAGCAGGTAAATAACTTAAGATGGTTTTCATCGTTTCTGTGATACGAGTTAAGTTCAATTAAGCTCAAAAGTTAAGTGGGCAACAACTCGGAGATTATGATGCCTCCTATCTATTCTCAAAGTGTATTTGGCTTTCCCCAAGTCACCCCGAGTTGACCTCGACCCTTAGTGTCTGATTAAGTTTGTAATCACTCTTCATCTCCTTCCCGTTCTCTTTCTTACTCCAGGATTAAGAAGTCTTGATATGTTGAACTCTAAAATGTTTCAATAACTCATAATAATTAATTAAATTTTTTTTTATATGATAAACATTTACATAGACTTCAGAGTATTAACCAACTGCAAGTCCCGAATCTGGATCACTGCAGTTTCTTGAAACGCTATCTTCACGGGAATCAGAACACTTACGGGCTCGTGTATGACTGGGTAATCGCTTTTCTGCCTATCATTCGGAAAGATATATATGAAGACATGCAAAACTCGTAAGGAGTTTCCACGTAAAATCAAGTAGTTTTAGTTTGTATCACATCTACTTTTACGCACCATAAAAAGTTACCATGACATACAATGACTGTCCTAAAGCCTTTTAAGCCTAATAACTTCACTAGTTAAGCACACAGAATCAGTATATCTATCATTTTCCAAGGTTGGATCAATTTTCTGTTAAACATAGCTAACGAACTTCTTACGAAGTAGTAGACTTGAAAAATAATTTCATTTCACTAAAAAAAAATTTAACATTAATCGCCCCGACCAAAACAAAGTTATCAGGTAAACGGCTATCCCGAAGATCCAAAGGATCAGCTGGACCGACCACATACTAGTATGTGTCCTTCAAACTAATTAATATGATCGACTAATTTTAAGCGAAAGAATGAAAACACATCATAAACCGCCCCAGTCACTTGCAGTCATCTGGTTAATGGCTATCCTCAAAATCTACAAGTAGAAAATGAGGACCAAAACATATCCGAAGACAAGTCCTTCAAACTGAGGTGACCGACACAGTTTTAAGCGATAGTGACGTTTTTTTTTAATATAACTTGAAAAACATGGTTACTCGGGATTGATCATCCCATTCAACTCAATAAGGTTTTGAAATCTCGTTTTGTCAAACGCTTTTGTATAAAGATCAGCGAAATTATCAAGCGTATCCACCTTTTCAAGCACAATCAGTTTCTTCTCAGCACAATCCCGTATAAAATGATGACGTATGTCTATATGTTTAGTTTTACTATGTTTCACGGGATTGTTAGTTACTGAGATAGCAGCTGTGTTATCAATGCAAATAGGAGTAAGTAAGAAATTCAGACCATAGTCGCGCAACTGTTGTTGAATCCAAAGAACCTGGGAGCAGCAGTAGGATGCTGCCATGTATTCTGCCTCACAGGTTGAAATTGCGACTGAAGTCTGCTTCTTGCATTGCCAAGACACCAATCTGCCACCAAGAAACTGACATCCTCCAGTTGTTGACTTCCGACTCTGATTGCACCCTCCATAATCAGAATCTGTGTAAGCGACTAGCTCCAAGTCTCCTCCTCTCGGGTACCACAACCCCAGCTTCGGTTTGCCCTTGAGATACCGCAAGATCCTCTTCACACCCTTCATGTGAGATTCCTTTGGGTTTGCCTGAAAACGAGCACATAGACAAACAGCAAACATTATATCAGGCCTAGAAGCAGTTAAGTACATTAAAGAACCTATAATAGCCCGATACTGAGTTGGGTCCATATCTGCATCACCGTCTGACTTAGCACCCAATTTGTGATTGAAGCAGATAGGAGTGTCGAATGGAGTGCTGTCCTCCATCTTGAAGCGTTTGAGCACATCATGGACACACTTGGTCTGATGAATGAACATCCCATCCTTCTTCTGATCAACCTGCAATCCTAAAAAGAAAGTTAGTTCACCCATAGTACTCATTTCAAACCTTTTCTTCATGACGTCCTCAAACTCCTGACACATGGAGACTTTTTATGCAGCAAAGATAATGTCATCCACGTAGACTTGCACCAGCAGGAAGTCGCTTCCTTCTCTCTTAACGAACAACGTACTATCAATCTTCCCTCTTTCAAACCCATTTTCAAGCAAGTAATCTGATAAAGTTGAATACCAGGCACGAGGTGCCTGATGTAGTCCATACAATGCCTTGCTCAACTTGTACACGTGATCAGGAAAGTCTGGGTCAGGAAAACCCGGAGGTTGCTCAACATACACTACCTCATCAACTTTCCCATTCAGAAACGCACTCTTCACATCCAACTGAAATACCTTCATCTTTTTATAAGCAGCGAACGCCAAAAACAATCTAATGGCTTCCAACCTTGCGACAGGAGCGAACACTTCATTATAATCAATCCCCTCTTGTTGATTAAATCCTTTCACAACTAGCCTCGCCTTGTTTCTTATGATAATCCCTTTCTCATCTCTCTTGCACTTAAACACCCATTTTGTGCCTATCGCATGCACATTTTTCGGTTTTTCAACCAAATCCCATACTTCCATTTTCTTGAACTGAGCCAACTCTTCTTGCATGGCTTCGACCCACGAGCTGTCCTTTAAAGCCATTTGATAATTTTTCGGTTCAATCTGGCTGATAAAGCAGGTGTACAAGCATTCGTTGATTATTCCTGTCTCCTTAATGCTTGTGTAAACACAGGTGTGCTCATCCAAGCTACGTCTAGTTTGTACACCGGAGGACACATCACCGATCACATTCTCCAAAGGGTGATCTTTATGAATTCTCGTGGTTGGAACAGAACCGACATGCAAATTGTCTTCCAAGTTAGAAGAGAGCTCGTCAATGGTTGTTTCATGCTGAGAGTGAAAAGGATTGATAAATTCTTCTTCAGTTGAGGCAGCAGGGGTATCGATAGTATTTGATGAGGAAGGTTGACATTTATCAATCAGCTGTCTTTGCAATAGATTTTCTTCCTCATCAAGGATCATCTTCGTAGCAACTCTTTCTTCTTCTTCAGAGATATCTAAATCCGGTATGTTAAAAGACTTAAAAAGTTTAACATAGTCGAAAAACTCAGCAGGTCCGTTGCTTGGTTTTGGCGGTTGGTAACTTGTGATGTCGGTGTTACACACCACCTCAACCTTGCTGGTCGATGTATTGAAGACACGTCTGTTGGGAGTCCCAACAATATAACCGACTAAGATTCCTTCATCGGCTACTTCACCAAATTTAGAATTTGTCTTCAAAATCGAACAAGGGGACCCGAATGGTTCAAGACCACTCAAGTTGGGCTTTCTCCCATGCATAAGCTCATAGCAAGTTTTACCAAGTCTTTTAACAGTTAAGACTCTATTCAGAACATAACAGGCTGTAGCAACAGCTTCAGCCCAAAACACCACAGGAAGCTTCGAATCAGCCAGCATAGTTCTGTCTCCTTCAATTAACGTTCGGTTCTTCCTTTCAGCCACTCCATTCTGTTGCGGTGTATAAGGAGCGCTGTATTGGTGTTCAATCCCTCTCTGAAGACAGAAGATCTCCATCTCAAAATTCTTGAACTCTGTTCCATTGTCACTTCTGATGAACTTAACCCTTTTATCCATAACGTTCTCAACTTTGGTAATCAAATTCTTCACCATCTGAGCCGTTTCATCTTTTGATTTCAGGAAATACACCCACGAATACCGTGAGTAGTCATCAGTGATCACCAAGCAATAAGAAGTTCCTCCTAGACTTTTTGCATTCACGGGACCGAAGAGATCCATGTGAAGCAACTCCAGAGTACTGGCAATTGAATTGACTTTCTTGGTGAGATGGGATTTCTTGTGCTGCTTCCCCTTCTTGCACGCAATACATTTATCTTCAAAATTGAAATTCTTCAAGGGAACGCCCAGCACAAGTCCATTCCTGACAATGTTGTTCATCTTCCGAAGATGAATGTGTCCCATTCTCCTATGCCACAATTCGGACTCTGTTTCACTCGCTTTTGTCAAAAGGCATGACTCTGCCGTGGCCATTTCAGTTGATCTCATATCCATAATGTACATATTCCTATCACGAGGAGCCTTCATCAAAATCCACTCCTCTGGTATCTGAAAACCCGGTTTCAGCACGATCGCCTCGTTCTTTGTAAAATGAACGGTGTACTCCTTATCACAAATCTGCGACACACTCAGCAGATTGGGCTTCAATTCTTCTACAAAGTTGACATTCTCCAACGTCATCTTTCCGTTCGACACCGTTCCCTTTCCAGTAATATTGCCTCCACTTTCTCCGGCAAAACTTACTCTCCCTCCTTGAACAGGTTTCAAATCGTGTAACAAATATTTGTTACCCGTCATGTGCCGGGAACAGCCGCTATCCACAACCCAAAGATTATTGGCAGCCCTGTTCAACTGTTCCTGCACAACAAAGCAAAAGATTAGAATTTAGGGACCCAAGACCAATTGGTCTTGGATCTATACATCCCAAACTTTGGCTTTCCAAAGTTAGTATCTCGGTAACTCCTGTAAGTCCCATTAGGATATCTCATTGAAGATTGATTGTAAGGCCTTCCAAACCTTTGAGAATTGAAAGAATTATAGCTTGTGGTTTGGTTATTAGTAGTGTAAAACTGAGATTTGTTTCTATGAAAACCCGAATTAGTCACATTTTTTAATTTTAAATGGTTTTCATTTTTAGGAGCATGATAATTACTATTAGGTCTATTCTCAGCTTTAGTAGGCCTTACACCTCTGAATCGCTGCTTCAGAGGGTAATTTGCAACAAGATGTCCTAACTGATTACATCTAAAACAACACCTATGCTCAACCTTTTTATCAACCGGTGTTTTAGATGTCGAGGCTATATTACCGCCCGTTCGTCTCACATATGGTGGGACGTACGGGTTTAGTGGAGTACTCTTTTTATTCATTTTATCTTTTTCTCCACTCTTGGGTAACACAACCTCCTCTTTTGCCTTACCAGACTCGGATGACTTATCCGAATCTGACGAGACTGGACTTTGATCAGAAATTTCAACATTTGAAACAGGCGAACTTGTTTCGCCTCTACTAACATTTGGTTCTTTAACAGTTACCTTAATTGGCACTGTCTGAGCAACCTCAAAGTCAACAGATTTCTGCACACTAGGGTTAAAAGTGTAATTGTGATTGTACGGTGGTGGAACCTCATGATAACCGATTCCTCCTCTCTTAGCAGAGGAACCTTGATCACTAACAAGGTGATCAAGAATAGCAGAAGAATTTCTGAACTGCTCCAGTTTTCGATTCAGTTCCACCACTTTCACCTGGTGGTCAGCAATCTGTTTTTCTCTCTCAGCAATTAGTTTGGTCTTTTCTTCCAAAACCTCATAACTTAAATCAGTCACTTCAATTTTTTCAGCAAGTTTTGTTTTCAAACTTTTCACATCTTTTTCACAAGCTTTTATTTTAATTTTATAATTATTTTCTCTTGATTTAATAAAGTGATGATCTTCTTTTAAGGTTTTAAATTCAGCGTCCAACCTAACATACTGATCGGTTATGGTTGCTAGTTGCTCAGACAAGTTCTCACATTTTGAACAAGTTGGTTTAGAACTTACCTCGGAGAGCTAGTCATTAACGTCTGCCATAAGAGCTTTGTCTTCTCCGGTAACCTTCTCACTTTCTTCAGTTTCTACCTTTGCCAAATTTGCCTGCTCAAAAGTTTCTTTAGACAGCAGGTTCAAGTTGTATTCCCCATCTTCTCTGGAAATCATGGCACTGTAATCTCTTCTTCCCTCATTATGCGGTGTAGACTTTCCTTGACTTCGTTCTACACGCTCATTCCTACATTCTTTTGCAAAGTGACCGTTTTGTTGACAATTGTAGCATCTCACCTTTAACTTGTCGAACCCTGGTCTTCCTCCGACAAACTTTCTACCGGTCTTATTCATAAACCTCTTCACCCTCCTTACAATCATGGCCATCTGCCATTGTTGATCCATTTCTTCCATATCGTCAGCATCAATCTGATCGTAATCTTCATCCAACATAGCTGGATCAACAATCTTCCCTTGAATATAGTTCTCATAGGAAGCAATGAAAGAAGCATAGAGGCCAAACTGCTCTTCAACAGACTTGACACTCATAGGCATCTTGGAGTAGTTGTTGCTGGGAGCACTTGAAGAGCAACTACTCTTGCTTGCCTGGGGTTGAGAACCACTAGATCCAGCTGCTACATAGCAAACATCCCCATTTGTGTTAACTGACACATGTCCCTCATGTGATGAGTTGGGGCCCGACTCTCCCTTCGAGTAGTAAGCAGCCGATTCAGTTTTTGAGCCTGAGCTAGTGTTGACTTTAGCTCCATACATACTTGGATCTTGAACCTGATCCATAGATGTCTCCTTTCTTACCATGTTAAGCTCAAAGGTCCTGAGCTTGTTGACTGTCGTTTCGAGATCATAAGTGGGAAAGTCCTTGTCTTCCCTCATCAGCACAGTGTACATCTCCCATTTTGGTGGGAGAGCATCCAGAAGCTTCTCAACTATCTCTTCTTCTCTGTAAGAAATGAAATAGTTGCTCAGTTCAGTCATCAGATGATAATATCGAGTGATGATATCATCTAATGATTCATTCTTCAAATACTTGAAGACTGAGAACTGGGTCTTGAGCAGTTTTATTTTTGAAGCCCGGATTCCTACATTTCCTTCAAATCTGCTCTCAAGGGCTTCCCAAAGCTCCCTTGCTGAAGTGTACTTCCTAAAAGTATGAAGGATCTCCTGTGGAAGAGCCATGGTAATAGCAGCATGAGCCTTGCTCTCAACCTCATACATCTTCTTCTCTTCTTCTTTCATTTTACTATACTTCTTGATTTGGTCACGACCTTCATACTCCATAATTGGTGGAATATAACCATCCTGGATGCATACCCACATCTTCGCATCCTGGTATTTGACGTACTGAATGAACCGATCCTTCCATGCAACGAAATCGGTTCCCTTCAGCAATCTTGGGGCCTTGGTAGCTGACCCTGCTTCAATTTCCATCTTTACTAACTCAGAGATATTGATCGACGACATCTTTCCCGAAAAGTAAGAAACCTGAAAAATTAAGAAATTTTTTTTTTTAAGTACCGAAGGCGAAGTTACGGATAACTTCGCTTGAAGTAGGCGAAGTTGTAGAGAACTTCGCTGAAGAACTTCGCTGACGAACACTGCTGATTAACTTCGCTGATTCTTAACTTCGCTTGAGGTAAGCGAACTTAAGTGGTAGGCGAAGTTGTAGAGAACTTCGCTTGAATTAGGCGAACTTGAGAAGGTAGGCGAAGTTGTGGATAACTTCGCTTAACCTTATATCTTCGCCGAAACCCTACGAACAGTGACAGCAACTTCGCCTGATGAACACGAAGTTTCTGCAGATCTGTAAATCGGATTTTAACGAGGTTTTTGACGGTGTAAAGGCTTGAACACGATGGTAGGAGGTAAGAATGATCAATAACACAGAAAACACGTCCCGCGAATAGTCGAAACAGGACGATTTCTACACCCGCGTGAATATCCCGAACCACACAATCGAGCAAATGCTCTGATACCAATTGTAGGTTCCCTGGACGGATCACACGAGATATCGCGTTCTACTCAGGTGCGGAATCCCTGCGTAGATCGTTACGAGTGTAGAAAGCAAATCAAACAAACACGATACGATAAACGAACACGTTATATTGATACCCGAACACGTGATATGATATCACTATTACAGACTCACGTTACCGAACAAACTCGATAACCAAAACTGCTAACTAATTGATTGAACGATTCACCTAAATCAAGCCGTAAGCTTGTATTTATATACACGACAACTTCGCTTGTTCAACAAGTTCGCCTAGGCGAACTTGTTGACAACTTCGCTTTAAACAAAAACATAAATAACAATACAGACTCGATTACAGACACTAGACTATGAACTACTGACATTCATGCACCAACACTTAATTTTATTAACGGGCATGGGTTACAATGACCTAAAACCGTCTAAAACACGACACATTATCATCTCTAGTTTCTATATTCAAGGGAGATACCTTCCTAGCTAGCGGTTAGAGATTTGATATCTTAACACATAATCAATTAGTTAAGTCACCATTTCTCATCTTGTTTTCGGTTGCACAACCTTGTGTTGCTTGCTAAATAATAAGAAATCTTATGTGAATAAGTGAATTTGATGGTTGCAAACATAATATCTGAGTTTGGAACCGTGTTAAACAAATTAAACCATGTGACATATATGGAGAGAGAAGATTTAGACCATCCTCGGGGGAGGGGGTGGGGTCATCGTAGCCCCCGCAGTGCCACGTCAGCGTCACGTAAGCAACGGGGGCATCGAAGCTCCAACTAATTACCTATGTCCCGCTATGGTTTAATGCCCCAAGGGCGCCCATTTATATATATATGTATGTCTGTCTCTGTGTGTGAGAGATGGAGAGAGCTGCTGGAGAGGGGGCCCAACTTCACACCACAAAAGCGCCTGTCATTGGGACGACCGTTGGCTTCGCGTCCACCACCAAGGGCGCCCTTGATGGTGTTCCGCGCCCAAGGGCGCCCATTAAACTCATCTTTGGCGCCCCATAGGGGTGGTCTTATAGAACGGGAAATCTTGAGAATATCTAATGATGAAGTGGTCATACCTAAATAATCTTTTGATAACGATATTCTTTTGACTTTTCGGTAATTGGTTTAAGCCATTTAACTTTTGTGTGTGTGTGTTTTTGCATCGAGGCATTATAAAACAGAGAGAATCACATGGATGGATATTTATATGACTAAGTTTCAATTGCACCGGTAACACTTTTTTAGTTATTTTAATATTTTTGTTTGTTAGTGATCTACCTCTCAACGTGACGATCAATGCATGCATTTTATATTATAACGTAGCATGCGAATTTGACAATTACTACGTAGTTAATGCATGCATTTTATATTATAACGTAGCATGCGAATTTGACAATTACTACGTAGTTGTCATAGTCAGTGTACGGCTATGATCAACTAATTGATCAATAAATATACAATGAGATTAACTCGATAAATGCGATGTTTTGCTGATTAAATTTCCCCGAAAACGAATACGAGTAGGTTAATGGTTAATTACTTAATAATCGAAAAACCCGAGTTGTTACAGTCTCCCTTACTTTAAGGAATTTCGTCCATAAATTAAAGAATACTATAACAACACCATTAAATTTTGAGGGAAATAATTTTCTTTTTAACAACTTTTAAATTTATCATAACACAGAACCTTGAATAATCAAAACAACGCTCCAAATGAAAATCCGATAAGGGCACTTATATATAGGATGTACCAGCGGCGTATCCACCATGTCCTTATCATCTCTACATTTGTACCGTTACTCTAAACACCCTCGGTTCTAGATTATGACACACAGTTGTACGTACTATGATTTCCATACGAGGACTTTAGTAATTACGTATGCATCTATAATTACTTAAGTCGTCGGATAGTCTACATAACTCGTCACATCGTTTGGGTTACTAAACATTTGAAAGACATAACATTGTAAGAAAGGTTTTTTTTTCGCATTATGATTGTAAACTAGTAGATCGTAGTTGTAATAAATATTGCTAAAAAACGAATTGAACTCTTGGGTTGATATAACAAAATATTAAAGTTTCAAAAACATCTTTTGATAAAAGTTATAAACACTTAGAAGCTTGAAAAGGAAAGGATTCCTTAGGGTTGAGAGTGAAACGAATTGGGATGAATGAGGTCAAGAGATAGACTGAGAGTACAATATTATAGGAAGTTGTCTTTCGAAAAGATATATTTTAATGTATGAGCATAATCATTTAAGATTAATAAATTACTAAAGTTGTTTAAATCCAAAAAAAATCGAATGATGATTTGTTATAATATACGATTGAGAAAGATAAAATATGTTTAGATAAAAATGACATAAACATCTTCTTTGATAAACTTAGTTATGATTGATTGGATTTATCTGATTTGAAATAACTTGATTAATTAGATCTATAAAAGTTTGAATAATTAAAGTTGATTGAATTGAAATATTTTGATTAGGTTGCAAAGTAGGGTTTAATATAATAAGTTTGGAAATTTTGATCTTCATGAACATGATTAAATCGAGAACACACATGGCGTAGGTGATTAGGATTTCCATAGTTCTAGAAATTACATGTAAGAAGGTACAAAATTTGAGCAAACGTCGAAATATGGGTTTTAGAATTAGGCGTCATAGACCATCGTGAGACGTCTTGTGGTACGTGGCAAGTATTAGCAGGATAACCGAACATTTACATTAGGTTCATGACGATATGAGGATTGAATTGAATGGTGGTAGTGGCAAGTGAAGCATAACGAGTGAATCTTGACGTAAGGTTCCTTGTTTGAGACGCTACGATTTTGCTGAGATTGATTGTTAATTTGTTTAATGACATATAGTTGGTCTTAGGATTTGCGTTTGTTATTGTTGTTGTTATGAGGATGAGCAGGAGTAAATGAATTGAATTTATTAGCGAACAAGTTAACGAACAAGATTGAATTTATGTCTTGGAAATTGAGTTTATATTTGCAGGAGCTATCTCCTTGACTAAGCATGTGGCCATGAGGCGGTTATAGCAAGTAAATGATTGATGTTGTTTAATGCTGATAAAATATTATATGATTAATAAAGATGTGATTTAAAAAGAAGATTTGGATAGTTGTGTTGATTTCGTATAAGTTATTGTGTAAAACGAAACTTAAATATGTTAAGCTAGTGTTTATTCATAACTTAAGGATAAGTTAGAATCTAAGTTGAAAATCGATGAGCTAATTTGATGAGTGAATGAGTTTTATGAAAGCTTGATATGTTTTAACAAATTAAAATTTGAGGTTGAGTACTTGAAATGTCACACCCTCATCTAGGGCCTAGGAGTGTGACGATAAGTTGGTATCTTGTTTGTAAATAATTCAGAGTTGCGTAATTTTGTGGAAGACTTATAAAACTTTAAGGATCGAAAATGTAATTTATATATATATAATCAAAAGACGGGAATTATAAAATAGCCGTTTAAAGTTGTTAACAAAAGATTACTTGTTTTATGTTTACAAACCACCATATTAAACTTATACAAAAGAAATCCGAGCCATCGGATATTAGTACTTCGTCATTTCCAAGCTCTAACTTTGTTCACCTGCAAAATGTAAGAAAATACGTTAGCAACGAATGCTGGTGAACACGCTGACGCAAAAATATTTCTTTTACTTTATTACCCCTCGAGACTACGCCTGCCTCGGCCCAACGTGGCTTAGGAATAACAAAGTCAAATAACACATTATAAATATATGCCTCTACTCTAGGTCAACTCAGCAAACACCGTAGCGTTCGACTTAGTTAAGTACCCATAAATATACACATAAGGTCGTACTCCCTGCAGGAGAGCGTCCTACGACCAAGGGTGGTGCGATCATGCCCATTCATCGCATAGTACCACCTATGTAAGGATCCAGACATACGTATACCACAGCCCGAGGGCTAGGTTTATACCTTTATTCATAACGGTTTTAGGAACACATAGTTCCTTGTAAACAATTTCAAATAACAAGTTTGACTCATTTTAAATAAGTAAAAGTTTGGGGGCGTATTCACCTTCTCGCTTTAGGATCGGCTTCACTCACCGTCCAAGGGTCTTTCCATTTCTTTATCTCGCACCTATAGTACGAGTATAAATATTTGTTAGTCGGATACACGATCCGGCTTAAGACCTTTAGTCTTATATCTCAATCCTAGATTGAACATTTAGTTCAATTCTTATTTACTTGAAAACCTTTAGTTTAAAAGTAAGTTATAAACCTTTAGTTTATATTCAAAACCCGACGTTTCTTCTTCTCCAAGAAACATAATCATTTTCTTTTATTATTTAAGAATACTCATTATTCATTAAATAATATTTTCATAACAAAGATTATATATACATATATACTTACACACACATATATATGTAATCATAATATTCAATACACAATCTTTTATTCATTTCTTTGTTATGTTTATATTTCTTTTCTTTTATCGAGGTATCGAGTATAACCTCGACTTAAGGCTCAAGCCTTTAATATAATATTGAATTATATTGAATTCGTTATTACGCCTAACCATAGTGGCGCATAGAAACCCTAGGGACTCGAGCAGCACTCCAACGCCGCTTTAATCTTCTCGACATGCAAATCGAGGAATGCCAAATCTTCAACACTTGATGACACGACTTTCAAGACTCTTTGTCATCTTAACAACACCTTCTTGATTGAGTGTGGGTGGAGGGTGGTATAAACTTCGAGGAAACGTTGTTACACAAACGGGGGATCGGCACGATTATCGAGGCAAATCGTTATATGTTCTAGAGAGAGGCTAGAGAGAAGTGAGAGAGCAGATTTGGTGTGTGAAAATGATCTGCCCATGGCCGCTATTTATAGGCAATATTTTGGATCCATCGCGTACCGCGATGGGTCTTTTGGCTGGCCCATCGCGTACCGCGACGTAGGCCCGGCCAGTCATACACTAGACCTGCCACGTGGCAGGCACCGCTCCACGTGGCGGCAGTGTTGCCATGTGGTGACACGTGGCGGCAGACGTTGCCACCGTGTGCCACGTGGCACACGTGTCACACATTGTCAGTCGTTTTTTTCTGACCTGTCGCGTAGCGCGAGGGGTCAGGAAAATCAGAATTTACATTTTAAACCCTCCACTTTGGAATTTGGCAATATTAGTCCCTAGACTTTGGAAAGTTGATACTTTGAACTTGAAATTTTCACGATGTTACATCCTCCCCACCTTGAAACAAATCTCGTCCTCTATATTGCTTTATAAGAACAAATGGGGGTATTTCTTTCTCATTTCCGATTCGAGTTCCCAAGTATATTCGGGCCCTCTACGTGAGTCCCATTTTACTCTCACAATTTTCAACGTTCTTTTCTTTAACTTCTTTGTTTTCGAATCTTCAATTTGAATTGGACGTTCTACGAATTTTAAGTTCTCATTTATTTCAACGTCTTTTAATGACATAGCCAACAATTCATCGGTCAAACACTTACACAGATTCGAAACATGGAATACATCCTGTATCCCTTGCATTTCCTCAGGCAATCGCAATCGGTATGCAACAGTGCCGATTCGTTCGAGTACCTCAAAAGGTCCAGTGGATCGAGGACTTAATTTTCCGTTCTTACCGAAGCGAACGACACCTTTCCAAGGCGAGACTTTCAATAACACTTTGTCACCGACATTGAACTCTAACGGCTTACGACGGACATCGGCATAACTCTTTTGGCGATCACGTGCCGTCTTAAGTCATTCTCGGATTTGAATAACTTTGTCGGTAGTTTCTTGGACTATCTCGGGTCCAGATAACTGATTGTCTCCAGTATCAGACCAACACACGGGCGTTCTACACTTTCGACCATATAACGCCTTGAATGGTGCGGTTTGAATACTTACGTGATAACTATTATTATACGAGAATTCCATTAGGGGTAAGTGGTCATCCCAACTTCCACCTAATTCGATCACACAAGCGCGGAGCATATCTTCCAACGTTTGAATTGTCCTTTCGCTTTGCCCATAGGTTTGTGGATGATAAGCAGTGCTAAGGTTCAACTTTGTACCGAGAGCATGTTGGAAGCTTTTCCAAAAGTGAGACGTAAAACGACTGTCTCGATCAGATATTATAGACATCGGTACTCCATGCAAAGCAACAATGGTGTTCACATAAATACGCGCTAGTCTATCCATAGAATACGACTCATTGATGGGTATGAAATGTGCGGACTTTGTTAAACGATCCACAATCACCCAAATAGCATTATGATGTAGTGTCGTCTTCGGGAGTTTTGTAATAAAGTCCATGGTAATTAACTCCCACTTCCAAACGGGAAGTTCGGGTTGCTGAAGCAATCCCGAAGGCTTTTGATGTTCAGCCTTGACTTTCAAACAAGTCAAACATTTCGCAACATGCGAAGCGACATCCCTTTTCATTCCATTCCACCAATAATTCGCCTTTAGATTGTGGTACATCTCATCACTTCCGGGATGCATCATATATTTAGACTTGTGAGCTTCGTTCAAGATTTTCTGACGCAAACCTCCAACGATTGGTACCCAAATCCTATTGCCTAGTCTAAGGATACCATCATTACCCTTGACTAGCGAGTCAATAGTGCCATTTTGTTTTTCGTCAGAGATTTGGTTTTCACTGATTGCTTGCGTTTGCGCGGATTTGATTTGTTCAAAGAGATCAATTTGAAGTTCTAGGCGCAAAGCTCGAACCCTTTTGGGTTTTTCATGCTCTTTACGACTTAAGGCATCGGCCACGACGTTGGTCTTGCCTTCATGATAGACAATCTCGCAATCATAGTCATTGAGCGTTTCCATCCATCGCTGCTGGCGCATGTTGAGCTCTTTTTGATCTAAAATATGTTTCAAGCTTTTATGATTAGTGTACACAGTAAATCGAACTCCATAGAGATAGTGCCTCCAAATCTTAAGTGCAAAGATTATGGCACCTAACTCAAGATCGTGAGTCGTGTAATTCTTTTCGTGTACTTTGAGTTGTCGAGAGGCGTAGGCGATTACTTTCTTTCGTTGCATTAGTACACATCCCAAACCGGAGTGGGATGCGTCACTAAATACCACAAAATGCTCAGTACCTTCTTGCAAAGCCAAGATAGGTGCTTGGGTGAGTTTTTGTTTGAGTATATCGAACGCCTCTTGTTGCTTTGTTCCCCATTTATACTTGATGTTTTTACGAGTTAAAGAAGTTAAGGGAACGGCGATACGGGAGAAATTCTCGATAAACCTACGGTAATTGCCAGCCAAACCCAAGAAACTTCGGATTTCGGTTGGTGACCTTGGGACTTCCCACTTAGAGATAGCTTCAATCTTAGTGGGGTCCACTTGAATACCGTTTACGTTGATGATATGACCAAGAAATTGCACTTCGTGCAACCAGAACTCGCACTTCGAGAACTTGGCGTACAATTTCTCGGTTCTTAGAATTTCAAGTAATGTTCGAAGATGAATTTCATGATCGGCCTTTGACTTTTAATAAATAAGTATGTCGTCGATGAATACGATAACAAATTTATCCAAGTAAGGCTTGCAAATACGGTTCATCATATCCATGAACGCGGCCGGAGCATTAGTAAGTCCAAACGACATAACCGTGAACTCATAATGTCCATACCTTGTTAGGAAAGCAGTCTTTGGAATGTCTTCGGATTGGACTTTAAGTTGGTGATAGCCGGAACGTAGATCGATTTTCGAAAAGAAGCTAGCACCTTGAAGTTGATCGAAATGGTAATCAATACGAGTGAGTGGATATCGGTTTTTGATTGTAACTTTGTTCAACGCACGATAGTCGATACACATCCTTATGGAACCATCCTTCTTCTTGACGAATAGAATTGATGCTCCCCAAGGCGACGAACTCGGTCGGATGAAACCCTTCTCTAAAAGCTCATCGAGTTGTTTCTTTAACTCCTTCATTTCGGTTGGCGCTAAGCGATACAGAGCTTTCGCGATCGGAGCAGTGCCGGGAACAAGATCGATTCTAAGCTCTACTTCGCGATCGGGAGGAATACCAGGGAGTTCATCAGGAAAGACGTCAGAAAATTCGGAAACGATAGAAACGTCTTTGATTTCTTTTGGTTTAGACTCTTTAGTGACGTAGGCCATGAATGCGAGGCATCCTTGATTCAAACATTGGTTAGACCAAATTATGGAGATTATACTAACTTGGCCAGCGTCTTAGTCCCCGTCAATTCGAATCATTCGTTTATCGGGGGCTTGAAGTTCAACAGTTTTGCTATTGCAGATGATACGGGCATGGTTATTGGATAACCAATCCATACCAAGTAAAATATCAAAACAAGAGAGGCTCATGGGTAACAAACAGATAGGTAACAAATAACCAGCTAGAAGGATTTTTCCATTTTCAAGGGCTTCGGAGATCTTAACGATTTCACCGCTAGCAGTCTCGACACTTAGAGTTTTATCTAATTTAGTTAATGGTTCGTTTAATAGACTACAGAAATTATAATCTATAAAACTCAAATTGGCACCCGAATCAAATAAAACTCTAGCATAGGTGTCGTTGACTAGAAACGTACCGGTTATTGTTTCTGGCACGTCAGCGGCCCTTTTTTTGTCGAGTACGAAGACTCGAGCGTTTCCTTTCTTGTTTTGACCATTTCAACCCGCACCACCAGCAGTGGGCTTGTTCTTTGGGCACTCGAAACTTAAATGGCCCATTTCCTTGCAATTGAAGCAAGTCATTTTCTTCTTCCAGCAGTTATCAGCATCATGTCCCGTACGATTACAGGATTCACAGACTTTAGGAGACGGGGCGAAATTGCATCGGCCCTTGTGGTATCTCCTACATGTCTTGCAAGGCGTAGAGTTGTTTTGATTTACGCCCTTTCCTCTAAAGTTGGAACTTCCTCCAGTCTTTCCTTGAGCAGCCATTGTTGTTGGTACCTTCTTGTCCTCTTCTTTATTACGGACCATGCCGCCCATCAAATAACCAGCCAACTCCATTGTAGAGTCAGTGGTTTGAGGCAAGTGAGACCTTACCATGTCGCGGATTTCCCGCGGCAATCCCCATATGTATCTTGTGACTTTGTTGGACTCAGGGTTAACCAGCTGGGGAACAAGGCGGCAATACTCAATGAATTTAGTGTTGTATTCCCGAAGGTTTGTCCCGATGACCTTATGATTATGGAATTTTGTTTGGATCTGGTCAGTTTCGTGCATGGGACAAAACTTTCCCATCACCATGGCCTTAAACTCATCCTATGTCAGGCCATACATCACATCTCTTCCCTTACCATCAACAGCGCATTCCACCATTCGTGCGCTTCACCCTTAAACATCAAAGCAGAATATTGGATCTTTTCCTCCTCAGAACACTTACTCGTGATAACCATAGTCTCCATCTCCTCGAGCCATCTCACGGTTGTGATAGCTCCTTTGTCACCATGGAACTCTTTCGGTCCATAGTAATTGAAGTCTTTGAACGAACAACCACTTATCTTGAGTTTCTTGAACTCACGTCTAACTCCGCCGTCAGCGTTAGACTCATGCACACTTTCCTCGACACGAGACGGGTTCGGACGAGATTTTTCTGATTTTCGAGAGGGACGAACAGAAGGATTTGCAGTTTGAGAATGTCTAGATTGTCTAGATTGAGATCTAAACGCGGATTCTTCCCTAACAGCATCTTTAAACATCTTTAGAATTTTATTCATATATTTCTCGGGAATTTCTTCCTCTCGCTCGTTCTCGGGGCCTTTCCCCTTGTCTTTCATTTCTTTTTCTTTACGAGCATTCTCGTTATTATTGCTTTGTTCAGACATTTTCTTTTATCTTTTTCAATTTAGTCTGAAAATTTTACAACGTTTCTTTTTAAAAAACTCATTTTATTACACACACACACACATATATATATATATATCATAAAAGATATATATATTTTCAATTACACATACATATATATATATATATATATCGTTTCAACGATATATATAACTTGTCCTACATTAGAACGTTTCAAACGTTCTTTATTGTACACACATCACATACAAAACTATTTTACACATATAGCTTCACATCGTATTCCACCATCTTCAGTCCTTCAAGAACTGTAGGTTCCCAGCCGGATCTACACGAGATATCACGTACTACGCAGGTGCGGAATCCCTACGTAAGACGTTACGAGTATAGAAAACAATACGATTAACACACGATAATCAAACACGTTGTATACCAACCTTAAACACGTGATACGAAGATCACTTGATTACAGACTCTCTCTGACTCGAATACACGAAAACTGTAAAACTGAATTAATGATTAATAAGCCGTAACAGATGGCTTATATAATCACGACAACTTCGCCTGGCATGTTCAGGCGAAGTTGTCACTAACTTCGCTTGTCTAACAAGTTCGCCCATATCAGCGAACTTGTTAGCAACTTCGCTTATACAAAACATAAAATATTACAAACACAATTACAAACACTAGACACTGAACTACTGACATTATGCACCAACAGACTCCCCCTTGGCAGTAGCTTCATCTCTTTAGCTTCAATCACGTGTCTTGTAATCTTCAACCTTGTATCTTCACGCATGCACTCTTCTCGAACACAAACCGACACAACTCTTTGATATTTCCTCGCTTCGTCTTTCCAAGCAGGAATATAAAAGATTTTCTTCTCATTGAGCACCTGCAGATCAGCTTGCGATAAGTTTACCAAATGCATCGGATCGTAAACTCTTAGCACCTCTTGTTCATCCTCGTCTTCCATCACTGCCTCAGCTGTCTCACAATCTACAAACCACCACTTTAGGTCTTTAAGCACATCCTTGGGCATAAGCTTCATCGGTACTTCTTTCAAACACCGGATCGGTTTATACTTCATGACCATCCAAGGCTTTCCATCAGCTCTCAAACCTCTATCCTTGTCTTCAACAATTTTCCCTTCTGTGGTTTTAGCAGCTCAAATTTCTTATCTTTTATACTTTCTTTCCATACAATTTTCCCAATAACTCTAGCCATATTATCGTCACTTCGATTGATTAACCCCAATCTGGCTAAGTCTTTCACTTCACATTCCGGCAGTGTATTAAACGATCTTAACAGTCTTTTAAAATACTGAACACCGTCATACCTTTTAATCACGAAGAGCCTCAACTGCTCATCATAGATCCAGCAAATAATCCCTTTTTTCGCTTCAGCATAGCCTTTAATGTTGTAACATTTCTTAAACATTGTAGGGACCGCCGGTTTCTTCGTTTTGACGAACCACTGAGCATAGCCTTCCTTCCACCTAGGCTGCTCTTCCCATTCAGACTCATCGCTTCCAATCTGTTCACTCATATCGGCTTTCTCAACATCTGGAATGTAATGCTCCACATTCTCTTCTACTATCTCTCCCTCTTCAATCTCTGTATCCATCACAATCTCTTCACCAATTTTCTCTATCACATCACTCGGTAGAATATCATCATCACCAACCAAAACATCATCCATCTCCTCTACGTCCACCACCATCACATTATCACCACCAGCTGCAGATGTCGACTCCCCCTGAGTTGTGGAAGTTCCAAGAGCTTGAGTAGTTCTTGGTAGCTCACCACCTGCATCTTTCGACACATTGGGATCATCGTCTCTATCATTCCTTCTCTTGGTCCTCAACTCGTCGCCTTTACAGCTCGTCTCCCCCTGAGATGCCAAGAACTCCTTCAGAGCATCTATGATCTTTCCATGTTCTACCAGCAGGGACGACTGCATCTGATTCTCTGCAACTAGGCGTTGAATAGCCTGGGTCTGGATAAGATTCACCCTTGATTGTTCTGCCACGACCCGTTCAAGTGCTGCTATTCGTTCTGAGTCTGAGAGGGTTGCATCGAAATCGAACCTCATATGTGAAATGTCTTGAGTGTACTGAGGAGGGATTTCCGATGTCACCGGGACCTCAGAGTAGAAATAGACGTAACCGCAGGTGGTATCGTCACCGATAGCCCTGCAGTGGCCACAACAGTCGACTCAATAAAGCGTGCCACGACCTCCGATGGAGTAACGGTCGGAGGCGGCAACGAAACCATCACGGGAGTCAAAAGTTGGAAAGTAGTGGATGGGAGGCCAAATGTAGACGAGGTAGCCACCACGGGAACACCCGTAGCGCTTGGCCTTGTAACCTGTAGTGACGAGGGAACCATTGTCATACCGGATAGTGCTGGTGGAGTGAAACGTACCACCCTAGAGCTCTCACCGGCTCCTGATCCTACACCTATCCGTTCCCTTCTTGACCTTCTTATCAGTTGTTGTACCTCTTCCTCATAATCAGACTCGTCATCATCATCTGTTCTCTTTCTTTTCCCATGTAGTCTTTCTCGAGTCACCATAATCCTTCTGGCCTCTGCCACTTCATCATCAGAATCTGAGCCAGCCACCGTTGTAGCTGCCCTAGTAACATGCACAGTCGAGGCACGTTCAACAGGCACCTGAACGTTCTCCTCTGGATCCACCCGATCCATATCAAAGAAGCCTTGACCACCAAATTCTGCATCAAGGTCCACGTTCTCCTCCGGTGACACAACAGGAGCAGCAGGTATAGCTTGAGGTGCTCCTGCCTGTTGTGGTGCCGGGTCCCTAAACTCATCCCCACGAGCAGGCACATACCCCGGGTTGATTAAGTACCCAAAGAGTGGAGTATGGCGAGGACGAAGCTCAGGTTTGCTCCTCGCACTGGAGGATTGACACTGGGCGAAGATCCGTTTGTTCACACTCTCTACATATCGGATCGGACGACGCTGAGGAAGTGTTGGAGCAACATGATTCAAGATCATTTGTAGGAATCTTGGATACATGATGAATCGCTCACGCGCCATCGCTCTTCGTTGACGATCAATCTCATAAAAGACCATCTGACTAAAGCTGAATCGCTTGTTGTATGTTAGAGCAGTCATCGCTGACTGCATGGTCGCGCCTATGCCATCAGTGCCCGCCTTTCTCCCTGACATGCATACTATCATAACATGCATGAGAAAGCGCCACTGGTCAAGCAGAAAACCCTTCCTTCTCTGCGAATCCCCCAAGGGACCTGAATAACCCATCCTCAAAAATGCTCCATCGCGAAAAGGAGCTACAAACTCTGTCGGGTCATCCCTTGTCTCGTTTCCAAACCGCAGAGCCGCCCGGATATGTTCAGAAGAGAACTGAACCATCTGACCGTTGACTGTTGCGCGCATCACCGGGGGTTCGACTCTACAGTCGTATTCCACGGTCTGCCAGAAATCCTCAATGTTGGGTAAGGATATCGGCAGAGTTGTTGTAATGGCATGGAATATCCTCGAGCGTAAAAGGAATGTGATGATTTCGCGGAAATCATCAACTCCGCTCGCTTCCGGGTCTAAGGTGATATACATGTTGTGACCCGGGAAGAACTGTCTTTGTTGATCACCTCCGTCATCACCGCCTGCACCACTTGCTCCAGCAATAGCAGCCATATCTGCAACAAACAGGTTAAGTTAGATAAACGTCAAAGCGAATCACAAGTTCGCCTGTTACCATGAGTGAAGTTGTGATCAATTCTGTATAGGCGAAGTTAAAGGTGAGGCGAAGTTGGGAAACAACTTCGCTTCAACTTGAACTTCGTCTGATAATAGTTAAGTAAAATGATCCAGGCGAAGTTAATGAGAACTTCGCCTAACCACAACATCGCGTCCTAAACTGTTTAAAAAGTAATTATCAGGCGAAGTTAGACCTTAGGCGAAGTTACGGATAACTTAGCCTAAACTGTAACATCGCCGAATTCGAAACGGCGACAGTGAAGGTTGTTGAATCGAATCGATTTGGACAATTTTAAAGATTTCGGCCAGTTAACACTTGATTTTGAGTCGATTTGGACGATTAATATGTTTACTATCACGTGAAAGTAAGTATGAAAATCAGGTGATAATGGTCGAAAGACGAGGTCAATAATCGAGTCGAAACGACCGATGATTAACCTCAAAAACAATGATATTAGAACCCTACACACCTATAATCGGATTAGAATCGGAAAAGAATGAACACAGAAGATCGATGGATTATGATCGATAAGTTCGCCTAGGTTTAGAAAGATAAGTTCGCTGTGAATTTGAAATAATGATACTGTTTGACTTTAAAACTTCTTTATATAGGGCCGCAGATGTACCGGCGAAGTTGTGGATAACTTCGCCTATCAGGCGAAGTTATGCAGAACTTCGCTGATATTAAAATTTTTCAAAACAAACCCCATAATTTGAACAATTTGCAATTAGGTTTTAAAACATCCTTTAAAGTGTTAAATGAAACGATCAAGACCAAGTAACCAGGTATAAAATCAAACAATTACAAAAGTAACAAAAATTTGAAAAATTAAAGTACACGGGATCAAATTTCAGTCTCGACAGGGACTACCATGTTTTGGAAAAGATCCGAACAGGAATCATACTAATTTCGTGACTGTCACACAGATCCGTGTTCAGCTGTATTATGACATATAGAAACAGGTTGTAAGCAGGTAATATACTTAAAATGGTTTTCATCGTTTCTGTGATACGAGTTAGGTTCAATTAAGCTCAAAACTTAAGTGGGCAACAACTCAGAGATTATGATGCCTCCTATCTATTCTCAAGGCGTATTTGATTTTCCCCAAGTCACCCCGAATTGACCTCAACCCGTAGTGTCTGATTAAGTAGTAATTACTCTTCGATCTTAGACTCTGTTTCCCGTTCACCTTCTTGTGTCTTGATTGATAATCATTATCATTATGAACTCTAGAAATTATTATTATTATTTTTTTTATTAACACGTATATACACAACTTCAAGAAGAAAATAACTGCAAGTCCCGAATCTGGATCACTGCAGCGTCTTGACACTCTATCTTCACGGGAATCAGAACACTCACGGGCTCGTGTATGACTGGGTAATCGATTTTCTGCCTATCATTCGGAAAGATATGTATGAAGACATGCACAACTCTTAAGGAGTTTCCACAAAAAATCGAGTAGATTTAGTTAGTATCACTTCTACTTTTACGCACCATAAAAAGCTACCATGACATACAATGACTGTTCTAAAGACTTTTAAGCCTAATAACTTCACTAGTTAAGCACACAGAATCAGTATATCTATCACTTTCCAAGGTTGGATCAATTTTCTGTTAAACATAGTAAAGTAACTTCTTACGAAGTAGTAGACTTGAAAAATAATTTCATCTCCCGAAAAGAAAAATTTAACTTCTATCACCCCGACCAGATCAAAGTCTTCAGGTTAACGGCTATCCCGAAGATCCAATGGATCAGCTGGACCAACCACATACTAGTATGTGTCCTTCTAACTAAGTATGATCGACTAATTTTCAGCGAAAGAATGAAAACTCATCATAAACCGCCCCGGTCACTTTCAGTCATCTGGTTAATGGCTATCCTCATATTCTACAAGTAGAAATGAGGACCAAACATATCCTAAGACATGTCCTTCAAACTGAGGCAACCGACATAATTCTAAGCGATAGTGACGTATTTTTTTTTAAACAAACATAAGAAAGCACGGTTACTCGGGATTGATCATCCCATTCAGCTCAACAAGGTTTTGAAATATAGATTTGTCAAACGCTTTCGTGAATAAGTCAGCGAAATTATCTAACGTGTCAACCTTTTCGAGCTCAATCAGCTTCTTCTCAGCACAATCCCGTATAAAATGATGACGTATGTCAATATGTTTAGTTTTACTGTGCTTCACGGGATTGTTAGTTACTGAGATAGCAGCAGTGTTATCAATGCAAATAGGAGTAAGTGAGAAATTCAGACCATAGTCGCGCAACTGTTGTTGAATCCAAAGAACCTGGGAGCAGCAGTTGGATGCTGCCATGTATTCTGCTTCAAAGATTGAAATTGCGACAGAAGTCTGCTTCTTGCATTGCCACGACACCAATCTGCCACCAAGAAACTGACATCCACCAGTTGTAGATTTCCGACTCTGATTGCACCCTCCATAATCAGAATCTGTGTAAGCGACTAGCTCCAAGTCTCCTCCTCTCGGGTACCACAACCCCAGCTTCGGCTTGCCCTTGTGATACCGCAGTATCCTCTTCGCACCCTTCAAATGAGATTCTTTTGGGTTTGCCTGAAAGCGTGCACAAAGACAAACAGCAAACATTATATCAGGCCTAGAAGCAGTTAAGTACATTAAAGAACCTATAATAGCCCGATATTGGGTTGGGTCCACGTCTGCATCGTTATCTGAATCAGCACCCAATTTGTGATTGACGCAGACTGGAGTTTCATATGGAGTGCTGTCCTCCATCTTGAAGCGTTTGAGAACATCATGGACATACTTCGTCTGATGAATGAACATCCCGTCTTTCTTCTGATCAACCTGCAATCCTAAAAAGAAAGTTAGTTCACCCATAGCACTCATTTCAAATCTCTTCTTCATGACGGCCTCAAACTCCTGACACATGGTGACCTTTGATGCAGCAAAGATAATGTCATCCACGTAGACTTGCACCAGCAGAAAGTCGCTTCCCTTTCTCTTGAAGAACAACGTGCTATCAATCTTACCTCTTTCAAACTCATTCTCAAGCAAGTAATCGGATAACGTTGAGTACCAGGCACGAGGTGCGTGATGTAGTCTATACAGCGCTTTACTTAGCTTGTACACGTGATCGGGAAAGTCAGGGTCAGGAAAACCCGGAGGTTGCTCAACATACACAACCTCATCGACTTTACCGTTTAGGAACGCACTCTTCACATCCAACTGAAAAACTTTCATCTCTTTATGAGCAGCAAATGCCAAAAACAGCCGAATGGCTTCCAATCTTGCCACATGAGCAAATACTTCATTGTAATCAATCCCCTCTTGTTGATTAAAGCCTTTAACAACCAGCCTCGCCTTATTCCTGATAACAACCCCTTTCTCATCTCTCTTACATTTGAAGATCCACTTCGTGCCTATCGCATGCACATTTCTTGGTTTTTCAACCAAATTCCATACTTCCATTTTCTTAAACTGAGCTAACTCTTCTTGCATGGCTTCGACCCACGAGCTGTCCTTCAGAACCATTTGATAGTTCTTTGGTTCAATCTGGCTGATGAAGCAGGTGTACAAGCATTCGTTGATAATGCCCGTGCCTTTAATGCTTGTGTAAACACAGGTGTGCTCATTCACGCTTTTTCTTGTTTGTACACCGGCGGACAGATCACCTATCACATTCTCCAACGGGTGATTTTTGTGAATTCTCGTAGTCGGAACCGAACTGACATTTAGATTATCTTCCAAGTTCGAAGATAGCTCATCCATGGTTGATTGATGTTGAGAGTGAAACGGATTGATGAATTCCTCTTCAGTAGAGGCAGCAGGGGTATTGACAGCATTTGACGAGGAAGGCTGACATTCATCATACTGTGGTCTTTGCACCAAAGTGTCTTCCTCATCGCATATCATCTTCGTAGCAATTTGTTCCTCATCTTCTGCAAAATCCAAATAAGGCATGTTAAAAGATTTAAAAAGTCTATCATAGTCAAAAACCCCAGCGGGTCCTGTGCTTGGTTTTGGTGATTTGTAACTTGTGATATCAGTGTTACATACCACCTCAACCTTGCTGGTCGATGTATTAAAGACCCGTCTGTTTGGAGTCCCAACAACGTATCCGACTAAGATTCCTTCGTCGGCTACTCCACCAAATTTTGAATTGGTCTTTAATATCGAACACGGGGACCCGAATGGTTCAAGACCACTCAAGTTGGGTTTTCTCCCATGCATTAGTTCATAGCAGGTTTTATTTAATCTTTTAACAGTTAACACTCTATTAAGGATATAACAGGCTGTAGCAACAGCTTCAGCCCAGAACACCACGGGAAGTTTCGAATCAGCCAGCATGGTCCTGGCTCCTTCAATCAAAGTCATGTTCTTCCTCTCAGCCACTCCATTTTGTTGCGGACTATACGGTGCGCTGTATTGGTGTTCAATCCCCTTCTGTAGGCAGAAGATCTCCATCTGATAGTTCTTGAACTCAGTCCCATTGTCACTCCTGATGTATTTAACTCTTTTTCCCATAATGTTCTCAACTTTGGTAATCAAATTTATTACCATCTGAACAGTTTCATCCTTCGACTTCAGGAAATATACCCACGAGTATCGAGAAAAATCATCAGTAATCACCAAGTAGTACGATGTTCCCCCTAGACTTTTTACATTCACGGGACCGAAGAGATCCATGTGAAGTAATTCTAGAGTACTGACTATTGAGTTGACCTTCTTGGTGTGATGGGATTTCTTGTGTTGCTTTCCCTTCTTGCATGATAAGCATTTGTCTTCGAAGTTGAAATTCTTCAAGGGAACTCCCAACACAAGCCCATTTTTGACAAGGTAGTTCATCTTACGAAGATGAATGTGCCCCATTCTCCTATGCCATAATTCGGACTCTGATTCAGTCGCTTTCGACAAAAGACATGATTCTTCAGTGGCCATTTCAGTAGACCTCATATCCATGATATACGTATTCTTCGCTCTCGGAGCCTTCATAACAATCCAGTCCTCTGGTATCTTAAAACCAGGATACAACACTATCGCCTCATTCTTCGTGAAATGCACGGTATAATCCTTGTCACAGATCTGCGAAACACTCAGCAGATTGTGCTTCAGTTCTTCAACAAAGTTAACTTTCTCTAGCGTCATCTTCCCGTTAGTCACAGTCCCAATTCCTGTGATCTTTCCACCACTCTCTCCTGCGAAACTCACTCTACCACCTTGAACAGGTTTCCAGTCTTGTAACAATTTCTTGTTACCCGTCATGTGCCGGGAACAGCCGCTATCCACAACCCATTGATTGTTGGCAGCCCTGTTCAACTGTTCCTGCACGATTAAAGCAGAGAGTTAAATCTGGGGACCCAAGACTGGTTGGTCTTAGGTCGATACATCCCGTACCTTGGCTATCCAAAGTTAGTATCATAATCATTTCTGTGAGTCCTAACAGGATACCTTCTTGTGGATTGTCTATGAGGCCATCCATACCGTCTTGAATTAAATGAATTATTAGTTATGGTTTGGGTGTTACCAGTGAAAAACTGAGATCTATTTCTCTGAAAACCTGGATTAGTCCATTTTCTGAAATTCGATGGGTTTTCAGTTTTATCATTAAATTGATTACTGTTAGCTCTTTTCTCAGATTTTAAATGCCTCACACCTCTGAATTTTTGCTTCAGAGGGCAACCAGCAACAAGATGTCCTTGTTGATTACATCTAAAACAACACCTGTTTTCAACTTTCTTATCAAAAGTTGTCTTAGATGTTGAGGCTGTATTACTGCCCGTTTGTCTCACATATGGTGGGACATACGGGTTTAGTGGAGACTTCTTTTCAGATGTTTTCTTTTTCTCTCCACTTTTTGGTAATACTTCCTCTTGATTTGTCTCACTCGACTCAGAAGACTTGTCTGAGTTAGATGAGACAGGACTCGGAGCAGAAATTTTAACACTTGCAACAGGCTTACTAACTTCTGGTTCTTTAGTAGTAACTTGAACTGGAACTGTCTGACCATAGTCAACATCGACAGATTTCTGATTACTAGGGTTAAAAGTGTAATTATGATTGAAAGGTGGTGGAACTTCATGATAACCAATTCCTCCCCTTTTTGGAGAACCTTGATCACTAACAAGGTGATCAAGTATAGCGGAGGAATTTCTGAATTGTTCCAGTTTCCTGTTAAGTTCCACCACTTTTACCTGGTGATCAGCTATCTGTTTTTCTCTTTCAGCTATTAGTTTGGTTTTTTCTTCTAGAACCTCATAGCTAAGATCAATCATATTAATTTTTTCAGCAAGCTTTGCTTTAAGACTTTTAATATCTGTTTCAATAGCTTTAATTTTTACTTTGTAACTATTTTCTCTAGCTTTAGTGAAGTGACGATCTTCTTTTAAAGTTTTATATTGCGCATCCAAACTAACAAACTGATCAGTTAGAGTTGTCAGTTGTTCAGACAGAAGTTCACACTTAGTACAAGGGAGTTCGATACTTACCTCGGAGAGCTGGTCTGCTATATCTGCCATGTACGCTTCATCTTTGCCAGTTCCCTTCTCACTATCTGCATTTTCGATGTTTGCCAAGTTGGCCTGTTCAAATACTTCTTCAACATGCAGATTCCAGTTGTACTCTTCATTCTGTCTGGAAATCATGGCTCTATAGTCATTACCACTACCACTTTGCTGTGTAGATCTGTTCTGACTGCGTTCTACACGTTCATTCTTGCATTCTTTTGCAAAGTGGCCATTCTGCTGACAGTTGTAGCAGCGAACCTTCGACTTATCAAACCCTGGCCTCTCACCGACAAACTTCCTGCCAGTCTTCTTCATGAACCTCTTCACCCTTCTGACAATCATAGCCATCTGCCACTGCAGATCCATCTCCTGCAGATCATCAGCATCGATCTGGTCATAGTCTTCATCCAAAACTGCAGGATCAACGATCTTACCCTGAATGTAGTTCTCATACGAAGCAATAAAAGATGCATAGAGAGCAAACTGCTGTTCAGCAGATTTGACACTCATGGGCATCTTCGAGTAGTTGTTGTTTGAAACACTTGGGGAATAACTACTCTTGGTCGCTTGTGGTTGAGAAGCATTTGACCCTCCAGCTACATAGCACACATCACCGTTCATGTTGAGAGATACATGTCCCTCATGTGTTGAGCTCGCGCCTGACTCACCCTTAGAGTGATAAGCAGATGATTCCGTTTTCGAGCTTGATCCCGAGTTAACCTTTGCACCATACATACCCGGATCTTGAACCTGATCGGTAGGTGTCTCCTTTCGTACCATGTTCAGTTCAAACGTTCTTAGCTTGTTAACTGCTGTCTCCAGGTCATAGTCAGCAAAGTCTTTATCTTCTCTCATCAACACTGTATACATCTCCCATTTTGGCGGGAGAGCATCAAGAAGCTTCTCAACAATCTCATCTTCTTTGTATGCAATTGAATAGTTGCTGAGTTCAGTCATCAGTAGATAATATCTGGTGATAATATCATCAAATGATTCGTTTTTCAGATACTTGAAGACAGAGAATTGGGTTTTTAGAAGTTTAATCTTCGAAGCACGAATTCCCACATTGCCCTCAAAACGGTTTTCAAGAGCTTCCCAAAGTTCTCTAGCAGTCTTGTACTTTCTGAAAGTGTGCAAAATTTCTTGTGGAAGAGCCATTGTAATTGCTGCATGAGCTTTACTTTTGCCTCATACATCTTCTTCTCTTCATCTTCCATCTCTTTGTACTTCTTGATCTGATCACGACCTTCATACTCAGTAGTAGGTGGAATGTAACCATCTTGTATACACACCCACATCTTGGCATCTTGATACTTGACATATTGTTCAAAACGATCTTTCCACGCTACATAATCAGTTTTCTTGAGCATCTTAGGTGCCTTTGTAGCCGAACCTGCTTCTACTTCCATCTTTACTAGTTCAGTAATGTTTATCGAAGACATCTTTCTCTAAACTCAAAGAAATCCGAAAATAAAAAATTTTATTTTCAAACAGCAATGTTAGCGAAGTTGCGGATAACTTCGCTTAAAGCTTAACTTCGCGTGAATTTGTAACGTCACTCACTTTCTTAAATTCGCTGGATAGGCGAACTTGAGAATAACTTCGCTTAAGTTGAGCGAACTTGGGAGGTAGGCGAAGTTGTGGGTAACTTCGCTTGAGGTAAGCGAACTTGAAGAGGTAGGCGAAGTTGTGGATAACTTCGCTTAACCTTATATCTTCGCCGTAACCCTAGTAACAGTGACGGCAACTTCGCCTGATGAACACGAAGCTTCTGCAGATTAGATTTCTGGGTTTTTCGAGGTTTGTGAAGGTGTTTTGGGTTGTTTAAGCTTGTAGGAGGAGAGTATATCACTAAAACTCAGAAAACTCGTCACGCGAATAGTCGAACGGAACGATTTCTATACCCGCGTGATAATCCCGAACCACACAATCGAGCAAGAGCTCTGATACCAATTGTAGGTTCCCAGCCGGATCTACACGAGATATCACGTACTACGCAGGTGCGGAATCCCTACGTAAGACGTTACGAGTATAGAAAACAATACGATTAACACACGATAATCAAACACGTTGTATACCAACCTTAAACACGTGATACGAAGATCACTTGATTACAGACTCTCTCTGATTCGAATACACGAAAACTGTAAAACTGAATTGATGATTAATAAGCCGTAACAGATGGCTTATATAATCACGACAACTTCGCCTGGCATGTTCAGGCGAAGTTGTCACTAACTTCGCTTGTCTAACAAGTTCGCCCATATCAGCGAACTTGTTAGCAACTTCGCTTATACAAAACATAAAATATTACAAACACAATTACAGACACTAGACACTGAACTACTGACATTATGCACCAACAAGAACTTCTTCACAACCTTCGTTAGTTTGTTGCATTTACGAAGGAGTGCTTCTCCAACTTTCATCTTTTTCTTCTCTTCCTCATCTACCTTCTTCCTCCAGTCGTCAATCTCATGCAATGCACGATCCAGATGTTCCTCATATGATTGCGGAACTATGTTGGGGTATCCATACTGCGGAGGTGGGTCGCGATAACCCAGTGTTACCATCTCGTAATGGTTCCACGGTTCAGGATATGGAACATAAGTCTGATCAGATGCAAGGTAGAGGTATGTCTTGGCGGCTTGATTTTGCTCGCGAATTTCATCGGCTTGTTCTTGAATTGAAAGAATTCTCCCTTGAAATGGCGGGAAGCTTGACGAATCTTGGTTCCTTAGTTGCTCCAGATATTGAACATACGGATCGACGGAACCGTAGCTTGGATTTCTAGAAGTGAGTGATCCATTCATTGAGCTTGTCATCTCGTTAGAGTTCTCAGGATGCTCTTCTTCCATTTCTTCCTCGGACTCCTCCATAGGTTCCTCATCTTCTTCGGGATCCTCTTCTTCATCGGGATCCTCCTCTTCATCGGGTTCTTCATCCTCTGGTTCATTTTCCTCCATTGGTTGTGCAGTTTCGTTCTCCATTGGGGGCATCTTGAAACTTTCGTAGGGCATCATTATCCTTATTTTGGGCTTGCGGGATGGCCCTTCGTTATTCTTTGGTTGGGAGCTAACATCATTAAAAGTAGAGCTTCCGGTAAACCATCGGCATGGGTCGGAATGGCACTTCATCCAATTAGAGGATGGGCTTTGTGGTTCTTCCTTTATGGGTCGGTTTTAAAGGAAAGTATAGGATGGGTGTGCATTTGGGAAATATCCAGTGGGATAGTTTTGTGGTTCTTGTGATGGTTGATACATCGGCATGGTTGGTGGGTGATCGCTGGAGTGTCTCGGTAGCTCAACACCTGGCTTTGGTGGACTATCGGGTACTTCTATCGGGTAATGCTTACTTCCGGGGTAGTATAAGGGTTTGGACAAGTCTCGTTCCACGTCTTGATCAAAGAACGCTTCATAATATCCATCGCTCATGTTATCCTCGGGGTAAGGTTCGGCTACACCGGCTTCCTTGGCCTTGCGAGTAAAATTCTCCATGAGAGCTTTGAATGACATCTATTAATTTGGGTAGTTTAGAATGTAGAGAGGGATAGAAAGGTTACCAGCCTATCTTATCCTTAAAACAAATAATCAAATAGTTTCCTATACTTGGATCGAAGCTTGGGTATTGTTTTATGATACCCAATTCGCTAAGATCGATGGCTCTGATACCAAACCTGTCACACCCCCATCTAGGGCCTAGGAGTGCAACCCATAAGTTGGTATCTTGTTTGTAAATAATTCAGAGTTGCGTAATTTTGCGGAAGACTTTTAAAACTTTAAGGATCAAAAATGTAATTTATATATATATAATCAAAAGACGGGAATTATAATTCACCCGTTTAAAGTTGTTAACAAAAGATTACTTGTTTTATGTTTACAAACCACCATATTAAACTTATACAAAAGAAATCCGAGCCATCGGATATTAGTACTTCGTCATTTCCAAGCTCTAACTTTGTTCACCTGCAAAATGTAAGAAAATACGTCAGCAACGAATGCTGGTGAACACGCTGACGTAAAAATATTTCTTTTACTTTATTACCCCTCGAGACTACGCCTGCCTCGGCCCAACGTGGCTTAGGAATAACAAAGTCAAATAACACATTATAAATATGAGCCTCTACTCTAGGTCACCTCAGCAAACACCGCAGCGTTCGACTTAGTTAAGTACCCGTAAATATACACATAAGGTCGTACTCCCTGCAGGAGAGCGTCCTACGACCAAGGGTGGTGCGATCATGCCCATTCATCGCATAGTAACACCTATGTAAGGATCCAGACATACGTATACCACAGCCTGAGGGCTAGGTTTATACCCTTATTCATAACGGTTTTAGGAACACATAGTTCCTTGTAAACAATTTCAAATAACAAGTTTGACTCATTTTAAATAAGTAAAAGTTTGGGGGCGTATTCACCTTCTCGCTTTAGGATCGGCTTCACTCACCGTCCAAGGGTCTTTCCATTTCTTTATCTCGCACCTATAGTACGAGTATAAATATTTGTTAGTCGGATACACGATCCGGCTTAAGACCTTTAGTCTTATATCTTAATCCTAGATTGAACATTTAGTTCAATTCTTATTTACTTGAAAACCTTTAATTTAAAAGTAAGTTATAAACCTTTAGTTTATATTCAAAACCCGACGTTTCTTCTTCTCCAAGAAACGTAATCATTTTCTTTTATTATTTAAGAATACTCATTATTCATTAAATAATATTTTCATAACAAAGATTATATATACATATATACTTACACACACATATATATGTAATCACAATATTCAATACACAATCTTTTATTCATTTCTTTGTTATGTTTATATTTCTTTTCTTTTATCGAGGTATCGAGTATAACCTCGACTTAAGGCTCAAGCCTTTAATATAATATTGAATTATATTAAATTCGTTATTACGCCTAACCTTAGTGGCGTATAGAAACCCTAGGGACTCGAGCAGCACTCCAACGCCGCTTTAATCTTCTCGACATGCAAATCGAAGAATGCCAAATCTTCAACACTTGATGACACGACTTTCAAGACTCTTTGTCATCTTAACAACACCTTCTTGATTGAGTGTGGGTGGAGGGTGGTATAAACTTCGAGGAAACGTTGTTACACAAACGAGGGATCGGCACGATTATCGAGGCAAATCGTTATATGTTCTAGAGAGAGGCTAGAGAGAAGTGAGAGAGCAGATTTGGTGTGTGAAAATGATCTGCCCATGGCCGCTATTTATAGGCAATATTTTGGATCCATCGCGTACCGCGATGGGTCTTTTGGCTGGCCCATCGCGTACCACGACGTAGGCCCGGCCAGTCATACACTAGACCTGCCACGTGTTGACACGTGGCAGGCACCGCTCCACGTGGCGGCAGTGTTGCCACGTGGCGGCAGACGTTGCCACCGTGTGCCACGTGGCACACGTGTCACACATTGTCAGTCACCCCATCGTGTACCGCGATGAATGTTTTCTTCTGACCTGTCGTGTACCGCGATGGGTCAGGAAAATCAGAATTTACATTTTAAACCCTCCACTTTGGAATTTGGCGATTTTAGTCCCTAGACTTCGAAATTTTCACGATGTTACATGAAATATGTTTAATAGTCTATGTATATGTTACCATGAGTATAAGAAAGCCATTTGATTATTAAATTGTGCAATAATGTTATTTAAATTACTGGATTTTTGATAATATAATACCGTGATTAGATGAAAATGTGAAAACCAATAAAGTGTAAATTGTTTTAATGAATGAAGAATTTGTATCCGATCAGGAGAATAAAAAAATGTTTTGAGCATATGAATAGTTCATATCAATAGATCTTGATTTCAAAAGTGATTTAATAAGTAAATAATTGATTAACTGAATAATATAATAATTAAATAACTAAATCAAATCATAAATCATTTCGTATAAAATCAAATAAACAAATAACGAATGTTCTTCGATGTGTTGGGTTTCCCATGAGCTTTCCATGGTATTTTGTTTCCCCAAGTTATTAGCATACCAAAACCAAAACAAATGGGTGAGTTGGCTTCCCATGAGCGTTACAAGGCAATTTGAAAGACTCAACTTAATTAACGAATTCAATGTATCGATTAAGTTTGTCAGCCCATGAGCGTTACATGGCGATTTGACCGACCAAACTAAATAACGAGTAAACAAACTCAAGCATAAGTAGTTGAAACATCTCGTGTATTGCCACAAATGATAATGTTTCAAGAAAATATCGCAAATATAACAAATTATGCAAATGTACAGTTGGCGTGTCCATGGCGTCCCATGGGTTTTACACCCGACTAGACATTTTAAAACAATAAAACACAATAAAAGGTGTAACCGTTTAGCCGATTACTTCAAACGGCTTAAAGTGTCGGTCGCATGACAATTTCCACAATTGCGGGGAACTTTGTCACACTCCTTAGTTTTAGGTGAAAAAGAGCAAAAACAAAGCTAGGAAATTCTCAAGAAAATTTCTGACAATAAAAGACAATCAAATAAAATTCAATGAAATATTTTAAGTTTGAGGCATAGCCTCGAAATTATAAAAATATTTTGAGCATGAGACATAGTCTCGGAGTAATAAAATACTTTGAGACTGAAGTATAGCTTCAGAGTTGTGTGTGCATGACAATAAAATAAACAATCAATTAACTAAGCAGTTAAATAAGTACCTATTATAGTAAGTAATTATGTAAGCCGTAACCAATCAAATAAAACACATCAGGTAAACAAATAAGCACGTATAGGGTTTCTAAGCATGATGCTAAGGCACCACTAACGACCTATCTTAAACCTTCGGATCTGATACCAATCTGTCACACCCCAACCTACGGCGGAAATGCCGGGGCGGACTGATTGCTCACAGCTTTTCAAAGGTTACTATCATGCAATATTAGAAATTTCAATATCTATTAAATTTATTTAAATGAAACAATTACGGTTAAGTACATCAAGTATAAAGAAACTACAACAATGATTAATTTAGTTTGTATCCTAAAAGGCATCTTTACGTGATCTTCATCTTGCTAAACAACCAAGCTGATAACCTGCAAATGCGTATAAATATATTTTTGGTCAACAACACATGTTGAGTGAGTAAAACACTAGTTTAAGACACAACAGTAATAGTATATATAATATATAAAGGAAGATGCAAACTGTTCCTGTGAGATAAACAGTTAAACCATAACACTTACAAAAACAATCAAACATAAAGAAAGGGCTAAACCGTTGCCATGCGAATGGGCGTTGGTTACCAAAAATGAGGTGTTGGTGAAACTATTGTCAATGCGTCGGACGCCGGCCACTACAACGGTCGTATGATCATACTAGATTAAGAATATGTTGGACCTCTCCGAATGCGGTTCAAATAAAGCAAGTAAGCAAATAGCAAGTTAGACATAAACTGATATACACACAAGGATTAAACAGTTGCGATTTTGAATACTAGATAATAGATAAATATGATACGTTACGCATATGTCCCCAAAAATGTTAAAAATAAGTAAAAGCGGGGGTGATTACTCACCTGATCGGATGAACGAAATATAAATGATAATGTGAGAAAAATAAATCATTCGAGATATACCGTCAAGGATTCCTAGTTAAATAATATTATTTCATGAGTTAATAATATAATATGACTTAGTTAATTAAGATTTCGATGTGACATGAATTATATTTGGGATTAGAATAATTATTGATTGATCGATTAATCCCTACGATCATTGTTATTAATGGTCTTATTAATCATAAATTCCCCAATAATTACCCATGATATAATATATAATTAAATACTTAGATAATTTAGATAATTAAAATATAAGATACGCTTGTAATAATAAAATACAAATAAATAAATGATTAAATATACAAATTAAATAGAATACTTTAATTAAATATAAAGTGAGATACAAATTTAATTATTTAAATAAATAAAATACTAATATATATATAAATGAATACTGTGTAATTATTTAAATACGAAATGTAATAAGATATAAGTATTTTGTTTAAATTTTTTAAATAAAATCTATTTATTTTGTTTACTAGATAGATAATATGTATATATAAAATATATATAAGTAAGTTTATAATGACGCCAATGATGACGAAACGTGAAACATAGTGTCGGGTTTTAATAAAGAAAAATTAGATTTACTATTATTATTAAAATATACTTATAATATATATATATACACACACACGTAAACGAGAGATTTTAACGAGATTTGACAAAACAAGAAATCCAAGATTTCGGTTTTAATAAAATAACATTTATTCTATATCTAATACTTATTATAAATAAATTTATAAATTAATCAACCATAAAAAAATAAACAAAAATATAAAGAAGCGTCCAGGGGGGCTCGAACCCGCGCCCCTGGCTGGCTCAAACCTTGAACACAATCACCACACCAACTGAACCAAGCATACAACTGGTTAATGTATGAAAACTAATTGTTATATACGTTACTGCTAATTTTCCCGAAATAGTATAAACCCTAAAATCCCAAATCGGTCAATCTGATAATCTTCGATCTGATTACTTTTAGGGCTTATATAGCATTGACAAAATCGATCTTTTGATATGTTTAATTACCTGAAACGATGTCATACAGATGATGAACGATGTATTATCAGCAGCGGCCAAATAATGAGCAACCAGAGGAAATACAGACAAGGTGGTTGCAATTGGTGTTCGGGTAATGGTTCGCGCCGGCTCATAGGTTGTGTATCTAAGTTTAATAGGATTATGATGATCTCTAAATGTTAGTTTACGATATTAACAATGGCGGTTTGATTATATTCAATATTACGAATCGTTATTGATATATTTCTATAATTATAGTGTCGGTGATTGTTATAATACGTGTATATACAATCTTGAACAACCAATTCCAATTTTAAACGATAATTTAGGTGCACGAAATCATACGAGTTGCTTTTACAAGATGGATACGGTTCTGGATCGGGAAACGGGTTTGGGTCTTGAATTCTGGTTATTATTATATATATATTAATAAATCATATTTGCAATATAGTCCTTAAACTTTATGGATGGGTATAAAACAGGTTAAAACTAAGCTTTAAGGGTGTAAGTTGAATATGTCTCTAAGTTATTTTGATAAATCATTTAAATATAATAGCTAATAGTAATAAAAATGAGATTAACTCGATAAATGCGATGTTTTGTTGATTAAAATTTCATGAAAACGAATACGGGTCGGTTAATGGTTAATTACTTAATAAGCGAAAAACCCGAGTTGTTACAACAACACCATTACACCCGAAAAACAAATTCATACCCTTTGCTGACTAGGCGCCACGTGTCGCAATTCACCCAATTTGTAGCCCCTCCACTCCATTACACATAGCCTAAAAATTTTATACTTTACTATTTACATGATATAGTGTTCTATTTAGGTAGTGTACTTTAATTTAAAGTCTTCCCATACTTCTCACAAAACAATTGTTTTTTTATTTGAACCCTTATATATATATATATATATATATATATATATATATATATAGGATGAGTATCATTACAGAACTGTTAAATTATTTAAGAACTTGAAAGAACCCTTGAAAACTAACGTTTTTTATAAAAAAATTTTGTATGTTAATGTTAATTGAGTGTAGCTTTATCATTTTTTAGATCTATATATACGATTACAGTTTTGAAAATTAGTTTTTATGCATATCTATGTTTTGTTTTACACATATGTAAATTGTTAGTACATAAATTTTACACATATGTAAACTTAATATTTATATATGTACTAATTTTTTTTATATATGATAAAAATACTCTTAAATAGTGTTAATATATAATAAAAATTAAAAAAATGTTTGGTTATGTAGAGTTCCTAAGAGTTCTTAACTTTTTTAGAGTTCTTAAATGATACTAACCCTATATGTATATGTATATATATATATATATATATATATATATATATTCGGATATAACTGGGTATGGTTTTAGTTTTGTAACATTTTGCATGCATGTGATTATTTTTGAAATTTTCCGTATCCGCGGTTATTTGAAGGGTGTGATATGATGATAAACTGGTTTACCAACTCGAATGTCAATAACATATACTAGTGAACTCGATTATGTACTTATTTTAAGGGTTAGGCTAAATGTACCCCCGCTGGTTGCTTGTCATACCCCCCCCTGGAAAAACCAACTTTTATATTAACCCTTGAAATCATATAATTACTAAATTAGCACAAAAGTAAGGATTTAATATTACTTTTTTACAAGTTGCGTTTTCTTTTTATGATTTCGAGTTTAGGGTTTTGGGTTTTGGTTTTTGGGTTTAGGGTTCGGGTTTAGGGTTTAGGGTTCGGTTTCGGGTTTCGGGTTTAGTTTTTAGGGTTTAGGGTTTGGTTTCGGGTTTCAGGTTTAGGGTTTCGGTTTTAGGGTTTAGGGTTCGGTTTCGGGTTTAGGGTTCGGTTTCGGGTTTAGGGTTTTTGGTTTTTGGTTTATTTTGTAAAAGATAAAGTGGTAAAATAAGGATATTATAAACATATATACTATTAAAATTAAAAAAAGATATTATAAATATTTATAATATTAATATTAAAAATATTATATTAAAAAAATAAATTAATAGTAATACTTGATAGTTATTAATTTGATATATGTAGTGGAGGTTATCAAATGAAAGTAATGTTGTAGGGACTAATATGTATATAAATAATGTCAAGAGCTAATTGTAATTTATGTAATAAGTTCAGGGGGGAGTATATTTAGTAAAAATAGAGTAAGGGGGGTATGTTTAGCAGCACACTATTTTAAGTATATACATATATTTTATACCCAATTATATCTAAGAAGTTTAAGTTCATACCGAACTATATTTATTTATTTTAAGTACATACGGTATGTATTATATCCGATTTTAATTATATATAATACATAATATATACGAAACCCGTAGATACATTTGTACCCGATGGGTAATTACTTGATAGATACCCGATAAGTTTTGGACCGGGTATATAACAAGCTTAATTTTATTAACGGGCATGGGTTACAATGACCTAAAACCGTCTAAAACACGACACATTATCATCTCTAGTTTCTATATTCAAGGGAGATACCTTCCTAGCTAGCGGTTAGAGATTTGATATCTTAACACATAATCAATTAGTTAAGTCACCATTTCTCATCTTGTTTTCGGTTGCACAACCTTGTGTTGCTTGCTAAATAATAAGAAATCTTATGTGAATAAGTGAATTTGATGGTTGCAAACATAATATCTGAGTTTGGAACCGTGTTAAACAAATTAACCATGTGACATATATGAAGAGAGAAGATTTAGACCATCCTCGGGGGAGGGGGTGGGGTCATCGTAGCCCCCACAGTGCCACGTCAGCGTCACGTAAGCAACGGGGGCATCGAAGCTCCAACTAATTACCTATGTCCCGCTATGGTTTAATGCCCCAAGGACGCCCATTTATATATATATGTATGTCTGTCTCTGTGTGTGAGAGATGGAGAGAGCTGCTGGAGAGGGGGCCCAACTTCACACCACAAAAGCGCCTGTCATTGGGACGACCGTTGGCTTCGCGTCCACCACCAAGGGCGCCCTTGATGGTGTTCCGCGCCCAAGGGCGCCCATTAAACTCATCTTTGGCGCCCCATAGGGGTGGTCTTATAGAACGGGAAATCTTGAGAATATCTAATGATGAAGTGGTCATACCTAAATAATCTTTTGATAACGATATTCTTTTGACTTTTCGGTAATTGGTTTAAGCCATTTAACTTGTGTGTGTGTGTGTTTTTGCATCGAGGCATTATAAAACAGAGAGAATCACATGGATGGATATTTATATGACTAAGTTTTAATTGCACCGGTAACACTTTTTTAGTTATTTTAATATTTTTGTTTGTTAGTGATCTACCTCTCAACGTGACGATCAATGCATGCATTTTATATTATAACGTAGCATGCGAATTTGACAATTACTACGTAGTTGTCATAGTCAGTGTACGGCTATGATCAACTAATTGACCAATAAATATACAATGAAATAAAAAATAATAGTAATACTTACCTCCTAGTAAAGGATTTTTAATCACGAGTTACCGACATGATGACGTTGAAGACAGCTAATTTCTTTTACTATATACTAGGATGATAAGCTAGCTCATTAAAACTATGATTTCTAATGCAAATCAAATGTATACGATGCTTAATTGTATAATTCAATTTATGCAGTTGTTTATGGATATTGTAATCTGTTTATAAAAATTAGGTGCAACTTTATTTAGTTAACAATCTTCCAACGGAATGATATGCTTGTCAAATTTACGTATGCATGTTCCTCTAGTATCCATTGATCAAATTATTAGCTATTTTAATAGTTGACCTTCCATCCAACGAGTCTATTAAAAGTTCATCGGGTACTTTATTTTTTAGTTTGTATTGAACTTGAAGTTATACGAACTTGATTTCATGAATCCTTGTTCAATTATTCTGTCATTGATTAGTCATAAATTTCTCGAGTCATCTGATTATTTTCGTTCTCGCATCATATTCACTTTATTTATTTATGTTTGGTTGGAGGTAATAGAATGAAGGGGGAATGGAATGGGAGAAAGAATGGAATGAACAAAGGAATGAAACAGATTATTACCATTATTTGTATTGTTTGGTTAACCTATGGGAATGAAACGAATCATTAGTTAATGCTATTTGGTATCCAAAAAAATTATTGGAATGAAATATAAATAATAAAAACACTTTTTTCTCAGAGTAAGTTATTTTACAAAAAAAATGGTGATGACGACGGTGGTGGTAGTGGCGGTCAGGCGTCAAGGGCGGTGGTTATGGTGGTGGTGGTGGGAGGGGTGGCGGTGGTCAAGCGATGGTAGCATTGGTAGTGATGGCGATGGTAGGGTGGTGGCGGTGGTCAAGCGATGGTAGCATTGGTAGTGATGGCGACGGTGGTTGAGGTCAGGTGGTGGTGGCGGTGATAGTCAGGCGGCGACGGATACAATGGTTGCGGTGGTTACGGTGGAAATGGTAGTGTGGTTACGGTGACAATGGTGGCGGCGGCATGGTGGCAGTGGTAGTGCTAGTGGTAAGGTGGTGGTGGTGGCGACGACGGTGATGGTGGTGGTGGCGTCGGAGGTGGTGGCGGAGGTGGTGGTGGATACGGCGAAGGTGGTGGTGGTTAATGTTGTTAGGTGGTGATGTTGTTAAGAAAGTATGGTGAATGAGAATGGAATGAAAAAAGAGAAGGGATGTGAGATGAAATGGTTTTGATGGAATGAGATTTCATGTGTAATGAATGATTCTATTTTATTAAGCAACCAAACACCATATTTTTCATTCCCAAACAATGAATCATTTCATTCTCTCTATGATTACTGCATACCAAACGTTACGTAAGAGTAGTGTGACGAATTCAATTTATACATTCAACATCACTGTGGATTCATGTTAACTTCTTTGTACGGTTACAATGGACAAAAATATAAAATACAATTAAACTGAAAGCGAGTTAAGTAATATTCAATGCTCTCTTACATATTTGATACAGATCTTTTAAAACGCGGTGTAATAGGTCTATTATATTATTTAGTGAATATTAAAATGAATATTTGTTAAATTGTTTGTAAACGGGTGAGATGGTCAAATTACTTTAGTAATTTCCAGAAACACAGATAATATAAAGGCAGACAATTTTTAAGGAATACAATTGAGCTAGCATATAAACATAAATAAATACATCAAATATAACAGAGAAAATATAAAAAAGAATGACAATCGATCAGCAAAAGAAAATAACAATAATAATAATAATCCAGGACGTCATGTCGACATGAAATCTGCATTTTCTAACTTTCTATTATTATTATTATTATTATTATTATTATTATTATTATTATTATTATTTTTGTTTAAGTTATACCTATAACCTTTCTATTTAATTACTTGCCGTTTTATAATTTGCAGTTGATGAATATGACATAACTAAAATATTTTTTATATATTAAATGAAATTTTACGAAAGAATTATAGTAAAACTATATAAAATACTAGCTAGAACATGCTTGTAACACCGAAATTCATGAAAAACAAATAGTTAAAAACATCGTAACGCAAGTTAAGTCTTAACATTTTTATTAAAAAATAATGATTAACCAGCGGGGCTTGCTCCAATAGCCAGAAACATGATGGGTGACCCGGATGTCCCGGGTTCAAATCCTGATTCTGACCGGATTTTACCAGAGCATTAAAACATGTCGTGCATTCAGGCGGGGTGAGCCAACTGGGTTTTACCGGGAACGCCAAGCCAAACTTAGATGCCAGCGTGGATCCTGATCATGTCAACATAGTTGGCCTGAGTGGGGTGGCGAGGCGCGACGTGTTCGCGCAGTGAAATAACTTAACTGTGAAAGTCACCGTTCGAAAAAAAAAGAGAGTTGAAATAACCGATCATTATGTTGAATCATATTTTGAAGTCTTTTAAATATCCAAAATGATTATTAATTAACAAATTTTGCTTTCAAAACCCTTAGATCAATTAACATCGAAAAAAACAACTACAAGATGTGTATTTCAATGTCGTCCTAAGAACTTTGATCTATTTAAGCACCAATACCCCATAAATGGTGTTTTTGACATCTATCCGTATCTTCCAAGGGAACTATCTTAGATGCTATAACCCTACAAAATATATTAAAAATGCATACATAATGGGAGAACCAAAGTACCAAACCACCAAACATGATTTAAAAAATATAAAAAAATCAAATTTAAGATGGTTGGCATAAGCTATGCTGAGTTGTCTTAGGGCGTAATCCACAATGTAAGAAAGGAGTTTCTTTACCCTGGGAGGGGCGTAGGCTATGCCCCTACATCTCCCATTCTTTAAGGGTATGTGGTAGGGTGGCGGTGGTCAAGCGACGGTAGCATTGGTAGTGATGGCGATGGTAGGGTGGTGGCGACGGTGGTTGAGGTCAGGTGGCGGTGGCGGTGGTCAAGCGATGGTAGCATTGGTAGTGATGGCGATGGTAGGGTGGTGGCGACGGTGGTTGAGGTCAGGTGGTGGTGGCGGTGATAGTCAGGCGGCGACGATGACAATGGTTGCGGTGGTTACGGTGGAAATGGTAGTGGTGGTTACGGTGACAATGGTGGCGGAGGCGGCGTGGTGGCGGAGGCGGCGTGGTGGCGGTAGTGGCGCTAGTGGTAAGGTGGTGGTGGTGGCGATGACGGTGGTGGTGACGACGGTGGTGGTGGTGTCGGAGGTGGTGGCGGAGGTGGTGGTGGCGACGGTGGTTGAGGTCAGGTGGTGGTGGTGATAGTCAGGCGGCAACGGTGACAATGGTTGCGGTGGTTACGGTGGAAATGGTAGTGGTGGTTACGGTGACAATGGTGGCGGAGGCGGCGTGGTGGCGGTGATAGCGCTAGTGGTAAGGTGGTGGTGGCGATGACGGTGGTAGTGACGACGGTAGTGGTGGTGGTGATGGCGTCGGAGGTGGTGGCGGAGGTGGTGGTGACAACGGTGGTTGAGGTCAGGTGGTGGTGGCGGTGATAGTCAGGCGACGACGGTGACAATGGTTGCGGTGGTTACGGTGGAAATGGTAGTGGTGGTTACGGCGACAATGGCGGCGGCGGCGACGTGGTGTTGGTGGTAGCGCTAGTGGTAAGGTGGTGGTGGTGACGACGGTGGTGGTGGTGGCGGCGGCGTCGGAGGTGGTGGTGGATACGGCGAAGGTGGCGGCAGGTGGTGGTGGCTATGGTAGTGGTGGTGGTTGATGTTGTTAGGTGGTGATGTTGTTAAGAAAGTATGGTGAATGAGGATGGAATGAAAAAAAAAAGAAGGGGGGTGGGAAGGAATGGTTTTGATGGAATGAGATTCCATGTGTAATGGATGATTTCATTCCATTAAACAACCAAACACCATATTTTTCATTCCCAAACAATGAATCATTTCATTCCCTCTATGATTACTGCATACCAAACGCTACCTAATTTTTAACTTCAATGAACTCTTACATTCACGTGTAACTTATGGTAAGTTCAAAACACACAATCTATCTATTATAATAAAAGCCTATCAATTTTGCCACTTGTCAACACCATAATCATCCTCATCTTTTTTTTCAACCAATTTTCATATATGGTCCTTATCTTTTAAGTCATTTCAATATATGACATTAAAATTATAGGTTATTCCAACTAAATCCATTAGTACATATAATAATTATTCTCCATATGAATTGACAAGAGACGATTAGTGAATTTTGAAGTGTTAATTAAAATGTTTATTATGATTTATATTCAAAATAATAAACATTCGATTCATAAAATGTGGAATGAGAACAATCGAGTTAGACTAAATTCTGATAACGTCAGCAGCTAAGGTTTAGCCTTTAACACCTAAAAATACATATGATTTTAAAATTAAAAGTTTTTAGGTTGACCCGAAACCTAGAATTCGGACCCAAGAACCAACACGAATTACTTCGGTTCAGGTTCGGGTTAGTATTTTCTTGGGTTCGAGTTTCTCGAGTCAAGTTAGTTTGGGTTCAGGTACTGGTTTTCTTAGGTTGGGTTTCATGTTACGGGTAAAAGTGGCAGCCATACTTTCAATATTATAAATAAGAATCACTACATTCATTTTATGCAACTTTAAATCTTCTATTATTCTTTTAACTCAGAATAATCACTATTATTTGAACATGTTTTTAATATTATTGTGTATTTTTCATTTTCGCAATTACATTCATATGAAATATAATATTTAAAGATAAAGAGCACGGGAAGAGGTGGTGTTTGTTAGTGCACGGTTTTGGTCGTCTCGAGTCTTTGTAATCGTTTTTAATTTATTATTATTTTAATGTAAGGGCATTTTAGTAATTTATAAGTCCCATTCGTTATAGTTATGTCTCATTCGTTAAGGATGTTTAACGAAGGAGACCAATCGTGTTTATCTGTGTCCATTCGTTAAGGATGTTTAACAAATGGACCTTAATCTTTATTGTTATGTATCCATTCGTTATGGAATTTTGACGAATGGGGTATAGCGAATGAGTCATCCGCTATACCATTTTTGTTACTTATGTAATGAAGATGAATGAAGGCCATCCGTTACAAAATGTGTAACGAATGACATTTGTCTTCTATATATAGGCTGATTAGCCTGAGAAATAAATTAAGTGTTTATGTTATTTCTCTCTCAAGCCGTTACTCTGCTCAATCATCTACTCAACACTTCGTTAATATAATGAAGCTTATTATATACATACATATATCATATAACTAGATCCTAGATGAATTTATTAACGTATTGAACAATTCAAGCTCTCTCATTGTAAGCCCGTATGACAAGTAAGTCCATGGTTCAACCTTTATTGTTTGAAAATAAAATTTGCAAAAAGTTTAAATAAGCTCAAAAAGTTATGATTAATCATTAGGGGGTCGGAGTCAATTCGGGGTGATGCTGATAAACACAAACTATGCTCGAGGTATGATGGGGTTTGTAATATGTCGGATTAAATGGGGACCACATAAGTGTCGTGCTTAATACATACCTTAACATATTACATTGATATCAAAATACCTGTTATGTTTAAAATGGATAAAATATATCTACAATTGACTTTGTTTTTTTGGCATAATAATATCCAAATATAAGTGTGAACTAGAACATTATAGATAATATGATTCCATGTCGAGATTATTCTCACAAAAAAAATATACATTTCTTGAAATATGTAAATTATTTATCTTTAAAATTAAATATAATTAATATAATATTAATTTCATCTTTATTTTAAATTATATATATAGATAAAGATCAAATTTTGATGCCACAACTTTTTTTAAGAAACTCATTGTTTTAGTATTTAGGAATTTAGTTTCATCCTTTAAACAAGTTTATTGGTCATGGTGAGTTGTCTAAAGTGTGTTTGGCTAGGTTCTTATTAGATATGCTGCCTGCCAGGGTTCGAATCCCCTTGGCTGTTTATATGCATCACTTGATCTTTATCTATTTGTTATTTTATCACATCACAATTTTGAAAGGCCTTTCAATATAGATTTTCTTCAATGTTTTTTTAGGTATAATAATATGAGGAAATTGAGTTTTAGGTTTAGTTTTGGTATCGCAACGAATTGAAGCGATGCCAACTAAAAATGCAACGCTTCGTCGCCGCAACACCTGTGTTATTGTTTATTTAGTTTCGATACCATAACAAACCTAGCCAATAACGAAATTATTTTTTATGTTTACTTCTGGTACGATAACGAACCTAATCGTTACCAACCCAATGTATGTTGACTCACCGCTGCAACGCCCGTGTTTTTTTTTAAATAAGTCAATTTTTCGAAACTGTTTTTTGGGTTTAGTTCCAGTGTTGTGGCGAACCTAAAGATGCCGACCGAATTTTCGTCACAGCTCCTGTAGTTTTCCAACCGAATAAACATCGTTTTACTTATATTATTTTGTGTGTCATAAGCTATACATTTACTAATTTATTTTTCTATCAGATACCAACCGTATATGTGTTGCTTTCATCATAAGTTGTACGCGTGCTGACACTATTTTGAGCGTTCACATAATTTTTTGATTTAGTACAGGTGTCGTGACGAACTTAATCAATACCAACCGAATTTGGGTCAAGCCACCGCCGCAACGCAGCGGGTTTAAACCTAGTTTATTTTAATTTTACTTTTAGTTTTTCGTTTTTTTGTACATCTTAAAACTATTTTTAACTATGTATTAACTTTTAATTTTGTTTTCTCTGCTTTATTTTTATTTTAACTTTATTTCTATTTTTTTCTCATTTTATCTTTTAATTAGTGTGTCTTTTAAAAAGGGTTAATGTTTTTTTAACAAGTTCCTTGTTGCAAAGTATGTTAAGTGTCGACCCAACAAAATATATATTGTATATATATAAAGTGTTTGGATTTGGTGGGTAAATATTTTGCAGGTCTAAAATTTGTAAATATTTTCACAGTTTGAGGGTCGATAGTGTAAAATTGTTTAAAACTCAAGATGTTTTGAACCTATCACGAGATAGGCTAACCCTATAAACAGGCCAACCCAAAATATCTTTCTCTTTTTCATTTTCATCTTATTCACTCACTATCACTTTCTTTCTCTACCTTTATCCATCTTCCATCGCCTTCCACTTTTTCAAAACCCAGATTCAAAATCAAAACTCAGATATGCTCTTATTATCATATCTTAATCATCAAACAAGATGACTCCCGCACCTGTGGTATACATATATCCTCTGTTTCATCTTGTTTCTTGTTTCTTGTTTCTGGGCTCATAAACAGTCTCCGACAGGATTGTTCATGACCTATTGGGTTATCGTATGTCGTTATCTGTTAGGATTAATGTTATCTTCTTGTTCACGATATCATTTGGAATGTTTTTGTTGTTTTAATTGAGTTTTTATTAGGTTTTGTACAGTTTTTATGTTTTAGGGCTTTTTAAGACCTTTTTGGGGTTAATCAACCTAGAAAAGTTGTTTGGAGATGGGTTATGATTACCCAGAAATTCATATCGAGTGGGTATGAACCCAGAAAAGTGTAAAATATGCAGGTTTTGGTGTTTTGATAAAGTTGGATTTGTTATCGAATCTGATATAGTCAATTAAAATATGCTGGAAATGAATGTTTCTAAGGATGCTGTTATCGAATGGAGATTCGATTTAGGTGTTGAGTGGAAATGGGTTAAGAGATGTAATCGAATGAGTCAATCGATTAGAAATGTTGGGTTGAGAAATTATAACAAGGACCATGCAATCTAATGGAGATACGATTAGAAACAACCATGTGTGAAATCTGTTTAAAGGACAGAGTGATCGAATTTCCATTCAATTAGAAAAATTATTTGGTCACTGAAATTAACAAAGGCTAAGTAATCGAATATGAATTCGATTAGAACATCAACAAGGATATCATATGCAAAGGACATGTAATCGAATGCCCATTCGATTAGAAAAGATGATTCTCAAGAAATGTTAAAAGTCATAAGTAATCGAATCACCTTTCGATAAAAGAAGCCCGAGACATGATGAAGAATGCTAATCGAATTAAAATTGTAATCGAATCAAATAAAAAATCTAATCTAATTGAATCCCCGTTTGTTTCGATTCGATTAGATTACAACCTATATTCGATTAGATAGAAGTTAAAATATTTTCACACCTGGACTAATCTAATCCTCTCATATTTCAGTCTAATCGAATTGTTATATGATTAGATTAATATTGATTCGATTAGATTAAATCTCCATTCGATTCGATTAATCTATACTTAAAAGTTTTTGAAAACCACAATCTCCTTCAAACTATCTTTCTCACCATTAGTTACTTTTGACTTGAAATTATGTCATTCGATTAGATCACTCAACCCTTAGACAGTTTTCATAAATCAACTTCAAACTAGTTTATCTTAGTTGTGTAAGGTATTTAATTTTTAGATTTCAGTTTTATTTTTATTTACCATTTAATTTTAATTGTATTTTTTTTATCTTTTGCTTCTTGTTTAAATTAGATTAGTTTATATTTGATACTCAATTATCAACACTTATGTTCTTTTTGTGTCTTGTAAAATCATAACAAATCATGTCCCTAGAGATCCCAATGAAAGAAATTAGAAGGTGTTTATCTTTATGATCAAGGGACTACGAGAGTGCCCATTGTCTTATGCTATAACTGCTGATCCTGAAGTTCATAGCTCCTGGGTTGAACAATTTTGGGTGAATGCCAAAACAAAGAAGAAGGGGACAAGGATCACTTCAAAGGTGGCTGAACAGGAGATAGTGATAAATGAGGAAGTGACTCGAAGAGCCCTATAGATCAAAGACAATGTTGCAGATCCGTTCACAACGTTTTCAAAAGAAGACATTGCGGGATACCTTCATGAGATTGGATATGATACCGTATGGGGCACATGTGAAAAGAAGCATTTTCTCTCATATTTGAAGCTTCTCTTTCATATTGTGGCTAACTTTTAAGCGTCTTAGAAGGGAGCTTTTGACAAGTTGAATGCAGACTGGGTTGGAGTGATGTTGTGTCTGACACACAACAAGAAGTACAACTACTCAAAGTTGTTCTTCAAGTACATGCAACTTAATGTACTTGCCAAGAATCGACGGATGCTGTATCCAAGATTTGTACAGTTGATTTTGGATGAACTGCTCCCTAACACTCCCAAACCAGATACATGAATGAAGTAGATGACGAAGGAAATGTTGTTGAAACATCCGGGCCTCATCACGTAAAGATTTTTTATCAATCTGCTTTGAAGGCTATCCTTAAGCCTAATGGGAGGAGTTTATACGTATAAAGGTGATGAGCCTTGAGTCAAGATTCGTCAGTTTCCTGAGACTGAAACGGACAGTGAGGAGACAGAGGTTGAGGAGGAAGGAGATAGCGGTGATGATGATGATGATGAAGGAGAAGATGAACATGATGAGCTTTTTGATGATCCTAAGACTGCTGAGGCTGAACCCGAAACAGATGTGGTGGGTGAACACGGTCCAAAGGTAAGCATGAAAAAAGGAAAGGAAAGATTGGTGAGTCATCAAAGAAGCCTGCTGCTTGCTGCTTCTGACACAGGAAGAGGAGCCAGAGCGTCCGTTGAAAAGACTAAAGCGGACAAAGGACTCCGAGAAGCTAAGTCTGCCAAAGTGCCTACCCTAAAGGTATGTTTTCCTTCGACTGCAACTATGATTAGTGAATCCTTAGCTTCCTTACCTTTGACCACACTACAAATCACCACCATAGCTGATCCTCACATAGGATCACCCACCCCCTTATCCAAAACCATAGAAAGACTTCA